>NC_140172.1:96800859-96845859 GCF_963971535.1 Notolepis coatsorum | reverse complement strand
GATATGACACCCGCTGATGTTCCTGTCAACTGCTTCTGTAGTAAGGTCTGTATACAGACATAGAGAACCAAAACATCATTATTGGAATGATGAAATGTTGGACCGACATGCAATGTTTCTGAATGATTGATGTCTACAGTGAGGCTATTATTATACTAAAAACTAAACTAAATCTAACATCTAATAAAAAAAACATTTTAGTAAACTGAAATAGATGAAAACTAAACTGAAACTGTATATTGTGGACTTAACCAAACGTAACTAATGAATCAAATAAAATAATGCAGACGATGACTTTGGTTTTTGTCTGGTCAAATGTGTTTGACGCCGCAAAACGCAAGGAGGCATTGGCATTGTTGCCAATTTATACTTGAATGGCACACTATTGCAGTTCATAATTTCTGAACAAGTATTGTGTATCCTCTCTACAACGATAAGCACACTCACTGTCAATGTGTGTCAAAGTAAAATGTACCATGACTTCCCAGTTCCCAGTCCACTTATTCAGGTGAAATTGTCTATATTGTAGATAAAAGGTTATGGCTGTTCTCACAAGTTCAGACTTTTTGTTGGGTTTCTTACAAATTGTGCAAGCTCTAACCATAACCATAACCATAACCCTAACCTTAACCTTAACCTTAACCATAACCATAACCATAACCATAACCATAACCATAACCCTAACCTTAACCTTAACCTAACCATAATGTTAATTTAACCGTAAAAGTCACATGAAAGTGGCAGCAAGACAGGAAGTGTCTAGCATAATGATGTTGGAAAAACTCCACCAGAAAGGAAACTTGTTTTATTGCACGAGGCAATTTTTTTTGTTTGACTTATCTTGTTGGAACATTTCACTGCTCAATACAGTAAGATGACTTGAAAAAGTAAGTTGAGACCACATTTTTACAGTGCTCTCCCTCCTCTCTCCTCTTTCCTCTCTCCCTCTGCTCTCCTCTCCTCTCTCCTCCCTCATCTCTCCTCTCTCCTCCCTCATCTTTCCTCTCCTCTCCCTCCTCTATCATCCCTCCTCTCCTCTCTTCTCCATCCTCTCTCCTCTCTCCTCCCTCCTATCTCATATCTCCTCCCTTATCTCTCATCTCCCTCCTCTATCATCTCTCCTCCCTCCTCTCTCCTCTCTCATCTCTCCTCTATCATATCTCCTCCCTCCCTTATCCTCCCTCCTCTCTCCTCTCTCCTCCATCCTCTCTCCTCTCTCCTCTCATCTCTCCTCCCTCCTCTTGTCTCTCCTCCCTCATATCTCATATCTCCTCCCTCATCTCTCCCTCCTCTCTCCTCTCTCCTATATCATCTCTCCTCTCTCCTCTATCCTCCCTCCTCTCTCATCTATCATCTCTCCTCTCTCCTCCCTCATCTCTCCTATCCCTCCTCTCTCATCTATCCTATCCCTCCTCTCTCATATCTCCTCCCTCCTCTCTCCTCTCATCTCTCCTCCATCCTCTCTCCTCTCTCATCTATCATCTCTCCTCCCTCCTCGCTCCTATCTCCTCGCTCATCTCTCCTCTCTCCTCCATCATCTATCCTCTCGCTTCCCTCCTATCTCGTATATCCTCCATCATCTCTCCTCTCCCTCCTCTCTCACATCTCCTCCCTCATCTCTCCTCTCTCCTCCCTCATCTCTCCTCTCCATCCTCTCTCATATCTCATCCCTCATCTTTCCTCTCCTCTCCCTCCTCTCTCCTCTCTCCTCCCTCATCTCTCCTCTCCATCCTCTCTCATATCTCATCCCTCATCTCTCCTCTCCTCTCCCTCCTCCCTCATCTCTCCTCTCCCTCCTCTCTCATCTGTCCTCTCTCCTCTCTCCTACCTCCTCTATCTTCGATCATCCCTCATCTTTCTCTCCGCTCCTCTCTTCTCCCTCCTCTATCATCTCTCATATCTCCTCTCTCCTCCCTCATTGCTCCTCTTTCATCCCTCCTTTCTCCTCCCTCCTCTCTCCTCCCTCTTCTCTCCTCCCTCCTGTGTCCTCCCTCCTCTCTCCTCTCTCCTCCCTCCTCTCTTCTCCCTCCTCTCTCCTCTCTCCTCGCTCCTTTATCCTCTCTCCTCTCTCCTATCTCCTCCCTCCTCTCTCCACTCTCCTCGCTCCTCTCTCCTCTCTCCTCCATCCTCTATCCTTTCTCCTCCCTCCTCTCTCCTCCCTCTTCTCTCCTCCCTCCTGTCTCCTCCCTCCTCTCTCCTCTCTCCTCCCTCCTCTCTTCTCCCTCCTCTCTCCTCTCTCCTCGCTCCTCTATCCTCTCTCCTCTCTCCTATCTCCTATCTCCTCCCTCCTCTCTCCACTCTCCTCCCTCCTCTCTCCTCCCTCCTCTCTCCTCTGTCCTCCCTCCTCCCTCCTCTCTCCTCTCTCCTCCCTCCTCTCTTCTCTCCTCTCTCTCCTCTCTCCTCTCTCCTCTCTCCTCTCTTCTCCCTCCTCTCTCCTCTCTCCTCTCTCCTCTCTCCTCTCTCCTCTCTTCTCCCTCCTCTCTCATCTCTCCTCTCTCCTATCTCCTCCCTCCTCTCTCATCTCTCCTCCCTCCTATCTCCTCTCCCTCCTCTCTCATCTCTCCTCCCTCATCTCTCTTCTCTCCTCCCTCCTCCATCCTTGCTCCTCTCTCATCTATCATCTCCCTCCTCTCTCATCTCTCCTCCCTCCTCTCTCATCCCTCCTCCCGCATCTATCCTATCCCTCCTATCTCATCTATCCTCCCTCCTCTCTCCTCCCTCCTCGCTCCTCTATCATCTCTTCTCCATCCTCTCTCATCTCTCCTCCCTCATTGCTCCTCTCTCATCCCTCCTCTCTCCTTCCCTCATCTCTCCTTTCTCCTCCCTCCTCTCTCCTCTCTCATCTCTCCTCCCTCATCGCTCCTCTATCCTCCCTCCTCTCTCCTCCCTCCTCTCTCCTCTCTCCTCGATCCTCTCTCCTCCCTCATCTCTCCTCTATCCTCCCTCCTCTCTCATCCCTCATCTATCCTCCCTCCTCTCTCCTCCCTCCTCTCTCCTCGATCCTCTCTCCTCCCTCATCTCTCCTATATCCTCGCTCCTCTCTCCTCTCTCCTCCCTCCGCTCTTATCCCTCCTCTCTCATATCTCCTCTCTCCTCGCTCCTCCCTCCTCTCTCCTCTCTCATCGCTCATCTCTCCTCCCTCCTCTCTCCTCTCTCCTCGCTCCTCTCTCCTCTCTCCTCGCTCCTCTATCCTCCCTCCTCTCTCCTCTCTCCTCCCTCCTCTCTCCTCCCTCCTCTCTCCTCCCTCATCTCTCCTCTATCCTCTCTCCTCCATCCTCGCTCCTCTCTTCTCCCTCCTCTCTCCTCTCTCCTCTCTCCTCGCTCCTCTCCTCGCTCCTATCTCCTCCCTCCTCTCTCCTCCCTCCTCTCTCCTCCCTCCTCGCTCCTCTCTTCTCCCTCATCTCTCCTCGCTCCTCTCCTCTCTCCTCTCTCTTCTATCCTCTCTCATCTCTCATCTCTCCTCGCTCCTCTCTCCTTGCTCCTCTATCCTCTCTCCTCGCTCCTCCCTCCTCTCTCCTCCCTCCTCTCTCATATCTCCTTTCTCCTCTCTTCTCCCTCCTCTCTCCTCTCTCCTCGCTCCTCTCTCCTCTCTCCTCTCTCATCCCTCATCTCTCCTCCCTCCTCTCTCCTCTCTCCTCGCTCCTCTCTCCTCTATCCTCCCTCCTCTCTCTCATCTCTCCTCGCTCCTCTCTTCTCCCTCCTCTCTCATCTCTCATCTCTCCTCCCTCCTCGCTCCTCCCTCCTCTCTCCTCCCTCCTCTCTCCTCCCTCCTCGCTCCTCTCTCCTCTCTCATCCTCATGCGGGGCTGCATGAGGACATGGTTTCAGCCCAGCGTCCCACTTTACACTGTCACAGAAGAACCCCAGGGGTCTCTGAACAAGACCCTCCCTGCCAGAGGTTCAAGAACCCCCACCTCACACATCGACAGAGGTGCAAGGCAGTGCTTTAGCACCATGGCTCCTCGTATTTATGTGAAGGGGGAGAAGGAAGGAGGGATTGAGGGAACGTTGGGAGGGAGGGATGGGGATGGATGGATGGATGGATGGATGGATGGATGGATGATGTAGGGAAGGTGGAGTAAGGTTTAGGTAGATACATAAGTGTGTGTGTGTGTGTGTGTGTGTGTGTGTGTGTGTGTGTGTGTGTGTGTGTGTGTGTGTGTGTGTGTGTGTGTGTGTGTGTGTGTGTGTGTGTGTGTGTGTGTGTGTGTGTGTGTGTGTGTTTGTACATATATGCATGTGTGTGTGCTTGTGTGTATACTCCAGAATCAGAGCACACACAAAGACAAGGCATGAATATCTTTAGTGGGGAACCCTCCAGGTGAAGGTGAATGAATGGATTCATGAATGAATAGCTTATTTTCTGTCTTAGTTTACAACAAATCAAAAACACACTTGTGTAGATTTACATAAAGAAAAAAAATCACAAATGTACATATTCAAAGTAAGCTCACACACCGGACCTGAAACATGGTTATGTAGCGATCAGTGTCATGTTTCACCAGACGTAAAACATGCTCGACAAACACGCTTGCAGTTTCTAGTTAAAACTACCCCCCCCCCCCCCACCCGCCCCCTTGATGATTTTGTGAATACACATAATACATGGTATATACCTTTGATTTGGGAGTATTTGGGGTTTCAAGCGATCAACCAGAACGATTTGGGCTTTTTGCATATCTCGCGATCTAGGAAAGAAATACTGGATTATTTTGAAACAGGGCGATGTTTACCGTGGTATGGCGCACAAACGAAGGGATGTAGAAATTAACTGTTTTGTCCCTATTGTACTATAAATAGTGCCTGTCAAATGAGCCATACTATTGTCTTCATAGCTATAATACAGAACACACGATGGGTCCACAAACATCACTAAAACTGTAAATAATGCTGGCGCCATTACAGTACAGATGGGGGTACAGGCTGGCGCTGAATGAGTTAAAAACTAAATATATTTTAATATAAAAAAAAAATTTGATGTTTTACTCAAAACTGTACTCCTGAATTATTAAATTTGTTAAGGCTTTTTTAAATCTCCAGAGAAGTACACAACTTCAACCCGTCACTAAAGCTATTCCATAGTTTAACTCCCAAAATTGAAACACATCTAGCTTTTACATTAGTTCTTACTTTTTTACATGTTTTAAGAATACATAACCCTCTTATTATACTTTTGTTCTCTTGGTTTAAAGAGACATTGAATACAAACTGGTAGGCTTTTACTCTTAGCACGAAAATGATTTCCAAGGTTTGTATGTACATCATATCTATACATTTTATTGTGAATAATGGATTTGTCGATTCAAGTAACTAGCTTTGTTTATTATTCTAATAGCTCTTTTCTGTAGTTGAATAATAGGATCTATATTTGTTTTATATACATTCCCCCAGACCTCAACACAATATGACATGTATGGCACAACAAGTGAAAAATACAATATATGCAAACATTTCTGATTCAACAGCTCCCTTGTTTTGTACAGAATGCTAACAGATTTGGCTAATTTACCTTTGATATATTGTATATGTGGCTTCCAACATAGTTTGTGATCTATAATCACACCTACACATTTTGTTTCATATACTCTTTCAATTTCAGTTCCATTTAAATTCAGTTTAATTTCACAGTTGGTAGGAACACTACCAAATACCATACATTTTGTTTGTACAACTTATTCCTATCAAACCATTTCTTTAACTTTATTAATTCCCTTTCTACTGTTTTCAATAATTATTTCATGTCCTCCGCTGAACAAAGTAACTTAGTATCATCAGCAAATGTAACAATTTTCAAAATATTCGATACTGTAAAAATGTCATTTAAATAAAGTATAAATAACTTGGGTCCCAATACGAAACCCTGTGGAACACCATACAGTAAGTTACTCTTCTAAGATGTGATTCTGTATTATTAATGTTTACATATTGAAACCTATTATTTAAATAACTTCTTAACCAATGATGAGTGACACCTCTTATTCCATACCGTTCCATTTTTTGTAAAAGCAGGGAATGATCAATTGTGTCAAATGTTTTACGTAAGTCAATAAATACACCTATTGAGGGTTGTTTTTCATTAATTGCTGTTGATATATTTTCCACAAAATCTATCACTGCTAAGGATATTGAACTATTGCTCCTAAAACCATATTGTAGGTCCAAACAAATTGAAATGTTTTTACTAATACAATCTAATACAAATATTTTTGCTGTTATTGCTGTTGGTTTCACAAGGAAAGGATTCATTTCCATGAACAAAAAAAAACCACCAACCAGAATGTACTCGTTTGTATCTAGGCAGAATTACATTTACTAACAGTGCCTCCTTGTGGCCAAAAACAACTGCCATCTCTATTGCAGGACCTTACAGGAGACAAATGCCCTGCAAACCCAGTTTGCAAAGTCGCAAACCTTAAAAGTTGTTTATAAACGTATCCCTAACCAACAAATGAAAAATAAATGTAAACATGTTGTTCCAGGCTGTGGGTTTGCAGGCCCAGTGTTTAGTCTCCCGCTGGGCGCTTGGCGAGTTGATGCGAATACACTTACTGTATGTACCCTCGGTCATTGCATTAGCAACTCCTACTGGTCGGTCGGGGCACCTGTTCCCGCCTGTGCGGAGGGGATCTGGGGGAGATAGCCTGAACCTCTGCACATGTTACGCTCTCCCACATTTTTTTAGAGAAGTTCCGGCTTCGACATGGGTGGTCGCATTTTACGCAGCTCAAGTCAAGTCAAGTCAAGAGTTTTATTTGTCACGGCATACAAGCATACAGTGAAATGCGGGGGGTCATGCCCACAGCGATTGTGCAATAATACAAGTAATAAGAATAGGAATGAGAATAAGACATTTGTGCAATAATACAAGTAATAAGAATAAGACATAACAGGTATAATGTACATAAAGTTTACAAAAAAGCATGGTAAGACATGCTAAGGTCCTGCGATAGTGCAATACAATGTTAGCTACGGATGAGGCACTGGGTCTTATGTACACTACTATACAATACTATACTATACAATCTACAGTTATACTATGTGTCCTTATGCTAACTTGCTATATCCATCTATTAATATACAAGAACCACTCCCGTTCTTTTTTTATTTTTTAAAGTGACCTTTTCATTGTGTAAAGTGACCGTTGAGTGTGAGCATGTGCAGCATGTGTGTGTGTGTGTTCATGCTAAAGTGACTGTTAGTGTGTGAGCGTATACAGTGTGTGTGTTATATGTGTGCTCATGTGTGCTTGTGTGTGGAGAGTTCAGTGTTCAAGACTGATGGCCTGGGGGAAGAAGCTGAGCCGGAGTCTCTCTGTCCTAGTTGCTGGTGTTCGCAGGCGTTTGCCTGACCGCAGCAGCTAGAACAGGCTGTTGTTGGGGTGGTGAGGGTCTTTCATTATTCTGCAGGCTCTGGATTTGCACCTCTTGTTATATAAGACCTGCAGGGGTGGTAGTACCGTCCTGTCTCTCTTCTCTCCTTCCTTTCTAAAACACTTGAACGTGCTGTATCCAACCAACTTACTGCTTATCTCTTACAGAATTACCTCCTAGACCCTAATCAGTCAGGCTTCAGAACTGGTCACTCCACAGAGACAGCCCTCATTGCGGTCACAGAGGCACTTCACTTAGCAAAAGCGAAAGGCCTCTCCTCTGTCCTGATTCTCCTAGATCTATCTGCAGCCTTCGACACAGTCAACCACCAGATCCTCCTCGCGGCCCTCGCAGGAATGGGAGTGGCTGGCTCTGCGCTGACATGGTTGTCATCATACCTCAATGACCGCTCCTACCAAGTGTCATGGAGAGGGACCCTGTCGGCCACCCGCCCCCTGCGGACGGGTGTCCCCCAGGGCTCGGTTTTAGGACCCCTTCTCTTCTCCCTCTACACTAAATCACTGGGTAACATTATCACGTCCCATGGCTTCTCCTACCACTGTTATGCCGACGATACTCAACTCTTCCTCTCCTTCCCTCCCTCAGATATCCACGTCTCTGAGCGGATCTCGGCCTGTCTGTCCGACATCTCCGCCTGGATGACGACCAACCACCTCAAACTGAACCTAAGCAAAACAGAATTGCTCCACCTGCCGGCCAAATCCTCCCCCCTGACAGACCTTTCCATCACAGTCGAGAATGCAGCTGTGACCGCGTCCCCGACCGCCAAGAACCTTGGCGTTGTCCTCGACGACCAGTTGAACTTCTCTGCTCACATCGCAGCGACAACCAGAACCTGCCGATTCCTCCTGAGCAACGTCAGAAGGATCCGCCCCTTCCTGACAAAAGAATCCACCCAACTCCTCGTCCAATCAACAGTCATCTCCCGCCTCGACTACTGCAACGCACTGCTCGCTGGCCTCCGGGCCACTGCCACTAAGCCTCTTCAACTCATTCAGAACGCAGCGGCCCGCCTGATCTCAAACCTACCGAAGTCGGCCCATGTCACCCCACTTCTTAGGGACCTGCACTGGCTCCCCATTGCTGCACGAATCCGCTTCAAGGCCCTCGACCTAGCATACCGTGCGTCAAAGGGAACTGCTCCCGCCTACCTCCGGTCAATGGTCTCTAACTACACACCCTCAAGACCCCTACGCTCTGCTTCTTCTGGCCGCCTCAGACCTACTCCTATCCAAGCTCCGGGAGGGTCATCAAAGAGAAGTCGCCTATTCTTAGTCCTTGCCCCACAATGGTGGAATGAACTACCCACCCCAGTTAGGACAGCCGAAACACGTCCAATCTTTCGCCGTCGACTAAAGACGCACTTCTTCAACCATTATCTGAATTAAAAAAATTAAAATTAAAAAAATTATCTAACCCTAACTAACCATACTGTCATGCACTTGTCCTAATAAACTAATCTACACTGTAGCACTCAACACTTTGACGAACATTGTTACTCAGCTGATAGAGTTGTGCCCTTCCTGATGGCTTGTCGTACAGAACTTGTAAGTCGCTTTGGATAAAAGCGTCAGCTAAATGACTAAATGTAAATGTAAATGTAGTGCAATACCCGTAGTACGCTCAGCTGAGCGCACCACTCTCTGTAGGGCCTTCTTGTCCTGTGCCTTGCTGTTTCCATACCAGGCAGTGATGTTTCCAGTCAAGATGCTCTCTACAGCTCCGGAGTAGAAGGAGTGGAGTATCTTCCCCGATACGCTGAACTTCCTTAACTGTCTCAGGTGGTAGAGGCGCTGCTTCACCTTCTTTACGACTGAGTCTATGTGTGTTGTCCATGTCAGGTCTTCTGAGATGTGGACCCCCAGGTACTTGAAGCTGCTCACCCTGTCCATGGTAGCCCTGTTTATCCTCAGTGGTGTGTGTGTCCCGGCTTACCAACGCAACCAACGTAACAGAACAACAACAAAGTATTTTGCGCATTTTCTACTTTCCCTCCTGTGGATTATGGACTTGTACCTGAATTCACCACTTAAACAACAACTCCAGACAGAAGTGGAAAGTAGCGAAAACGTAAAACAGCAGTCCCATTGTGACTTCTATTTGTTAACGGGCTCTGAGAGGAAACATCCAGCCTTCGGAACCGCGGCTATTCACACAGTACTTACAGCGAATCCGGAATGCAAGAAGTTACCCCCGACAGGCAAGTTTGATAGAAAATCAATGTTTCTATTATATTTGCTCATGTCGGGTGACATACACCAGAACCTGGGGCCCGTCATGACACGGAACCAGAGACGACAGTTAGGTCTGTTGACCCAGGAAGCGGCGGCTAGCATCGCTAGCACAACAGGACAACTGCTACCTACACAGACGGTGGCGGCGGATGACGACACGATCAACGGCAACATTCCTCCACTACCACCTCTACAAAAGAACCCACAAGAGGCCACAGCGAGAAGGAATGAACCGGGGTTCACAATTGTGGCGCCCAGCACGTCGCGGGACCAAAACAGCGGGGCATCGCCCGATTGCCGGCGAGCTAGACAATCAACACCTTGAACTCGAGGACATAAACCAGATAACGAACACAAATGGACTCCACATATTCCACCTTAACACTAACAGCCTGAGACCTAAACTGGCTGAAATCAGACAATTGTTTATGAACGGTAAGGCAAACATATTGTGTTTCACAGAAACTAAACTAGATTCATCTGTACAGGATCCAGAGATTGAAATCGAAAACTATTCAATAGTCAGGAGGGATAGGAATCAATATGGAGGTGGTGTGTGTGTGTATATTCATAAAGATACAAAATTCATCAACCGTACTGACCTTAACCATGACGAAATTGAAACTGTTTGGATTGAAATCTTATTCGAAAGGGCGAAATCAGTACTAGTAGGCACAATCTATAGACCGCCAGAACAGAGTGGCTTCTATGACACACTTGATGGGTGTTTAGCTGGGGTGGAGGGTGTAGAAAAGATTCTTATTGGGGACTGGAACACGGATATGCTACGTAAAGCAGCACCCATCTTCAAGGCCTTCAGTAGGTTTTGTGATCTGCACGGTTTCAGCCAGCTAATCACCCAACCCACAAGGGTATGTGATTCAACACAAACCACCATTGACCTCATTCTGACCTCTGACAAGTCCATGATCTGCAACAAAGGGGTGATAGCATGCAGGTTAAGTGATCATTATATGATTTTCTGTACCCGCAAAAAGCTAAACCAAAAGGCCGGCTGTCACAAAACAGTCACATCTAGGGACCTCAAACTAGAGAGGCCTTTAACCAAGAACTGGAGAGCATGGACTGGTCAGATGAGCTCAGTGGTACACAAGTTGAAGAAACATGGCTTGGATTCAAAACCAAATTCACAACAATACTTAACAGCATGGCACCCCTAAGAACCACCAGGGTTAAAAATCGTGCTGAGCCATGGATGCACACTGAAATACTGACAGCTATGAAAACCAGAGACAAAAAATGCTCTGAACTTCATAAAAGTCAGACAAAGCTTACCAAAAGCTCAAACAGTAAACTCCAAGCCCACGTGGTTGAACAAAAAATTCAAAGAAACAGACTAAGAAATGACGTAAACACCATGATCAAAACCGCAAAAACAAAAATGTCATCAATGACAAAACTGAGGAAAACAAAAACAAACCCTGCAAACTTTGGAAATTACTCAACAACCAACTAGGCTGCAGCCAAAAACTAAAAACCAGATTTACAAAGATAAACATAAAGACAGAAAACACTCTCATCACAGACAAACTGGATGTGGCCAAATATACATATTCTTTACAAACATAGCCACAACACTGGTTAATAAACTACCCTCCCACTCAGGGCATTATGGGGTAGAACACATAGTAGCATACTACAAAAACCTAGGGGTCCGCAAAGACGACTTCAAACTGGAAATGGTAACAACGGATGAGGTACTCAAAAAACTGAGCGCCCTCAAACCTAACAAGGCCACTGGCCATGACAACATCCCCTCCAAATTCCTCAGAGACTCAGCAGCCGCCATCACCCCAATCATCACACACATAATAAACCTCTCCATAAAACAGGGACACGTCCCCAAGGACTTCAAAATTGCGAGAGACCCCCCCCCCCCTGCACAAAAAGGGCAGCAAATTAGACCCAGGCAACTACCGCCCTGTTTCTATTCTTACCTCCATCTCAAAAGTCATGGAAAAAATGTTCTACGAACAGGTCGAAAAGTACCTAGCGGAAAAAAATCGAATCTATGAATTCCAATATGGCTTCAGAACATCCCACTCCACTGACACATGCCTTCTCTATTTGAACGACCACATCAAACAAGAGGTGGACGTGGGCAAATACTGTGGCATTGTCATGCTGGTCACTCCATTCTGATTGACAAGCTAAAAGCAATTGGTTTTGATAGTCTATCAGTGAGCTGGATGCAATCCTACCTTGAGGGGAGAGAACAGATGGTGGAGGTAAACGGTACCCTATCCCCCCCCCCCCTCACAGTGAGCTGTGGTGTTCCACAAGGAAGCATACTAGGACTGCTACTGTTCCTAATTTATGCAAATGACATGTCGTCAGCTTGTGACTGCAACTTGTTCTTGTTCGCGAACGACTCAGCCCTGCTGGTCTCTGACAAGAACAAGTTACAGGTTGAACAAACCCTCAGCTCAGAACTCGGCAGAATCTGCACCTGGCTCGCTGATAACAAACTATCATTACACCTGGGTAAAACAGAGTCCATTCTCTTCGGATCAAATAACAAACTCAGCAAGACCGACGGCTTCTCAGTTACAGTGGGTGACAATATTGTCACAAGGAAAGATGAAATTGCATACCTAGGTTCCATCCTAGAGGCACATCTTTCCTGTGACAAAATGGCATCCAATGTAATCAAAAAAGTCAGCCAACGAACTAGATTATTGTACCGGATCTCCTCTCTGGTAAACAAGAATACCCTGAAGACTCATTCAAGGGTACTACGACTATGCTTGCACCTCATGGTGGGGCGGCGTGGCTCAGGGGTAGAGCGGGTCGTCCAATGATCGAAGGGTTGGTGGTTCGAATCCCGCTCAAGCCCATGTCCATCCCACTGCCGTTGTGTCCTTGGGCAAGACACTTAACCTACTTGCCTCGTATGAATGTGTATGCATGTGAATGAATGTTGGTGGTGGTCGGAGGGGCCGTAGGCGATGATTATTCGCCACGCTTCCGTGAGTCTGCCTCAGGGCAGCTCTGGCTGCAATTGTAGTTTACCACCACCGGTATGACTGTGTATGAACGAATAATGGACTCTGTAAGCGCTCTGGGGTCTCTGGGGTGTCACGAAGAGCGCTATATAAATCCAATCCATTATTACCAAAGCACCTCAAAGGCGCTAAAACAAGATTACAAACATCACAAAACAAACTGGTCACACTACTACTTGACCTTACTCCTAGAACCCACCTCACCCCTGCCCACTTTGACTACCTAGGATGGCTTAGAGTAGACGACAGAGTACAGCAACTTGCAATGGGCCTGGTCTACAAGATACACTACACGACCAAGGTACCCATGTACATGTCAAAATACTTCCCAAAGGTCAGTGAATACCACAACCACAACATCAGAGGGAGTTCCACAAATCATGATAAACCAAGTTTCGGCTCAAACAAGGGACTAAACACGTTTCGCAATTATGCCACATCGATGTGGAACGCCCTACCCAAAGCTGTAAAGGAATGTGAATCACTACCCACTTTCAAAACCACTCTCAAAGAGCACCTACGAGAGACTGCAATTCGAAACTGGCCCCTGTAAATGTCCTAACCCAACCTCCTCCAATGTACAGTAAATGTCCTAACCCAATAATACACGAGACCCTCTTCTTGGAACCAAGTATGGTTTTGTCGATATTCCAATGTACAGTTTTGCTTGTACAGTTGTACAGTTTCCCCCACCCCACCCACCCAACCACCTTCAATGTACAGCCGTCCCCCCCCACCCCACCCACCCAACCTCCTTCAATGTACAGTTTTTACGTCAAATGTACATACTCTCTTTTTTAGACTCTTTTTGTATCACAAACAGTACTGTATTTGTAAATCTGGTATGTCATAAATGTATAGATGTAGCAGTACTGTCTATCTGTATGTCATGTATGTCATATATGTTATGATGAATTGAAAATGGGGGACCCTGATGTAAACAAGACGAAAGTCTTTCTCTGGTCTGCATCCCCTTAACAATTGTGTGTATTGAGCTGTACTGTATTGTACCCATTCTGCAATCTGTTAATAAAGTTTTCAATCAATCAATCAATCCCAGTGAAACTCTAGACTAGCTGTCAAGTGAAAAGAAGTGCCTGGTGACTGTATTGGAGGAGATGTTTGTGGTAGTCTACACCTTCCCTAGACCAACAGAGGAGACATATGGTAGTCTACATCATCCCTAGACCAACAGAGGAGACATGTGTGAGGGTCCGGTGTGGGAATAGGTGATGAGACCCCAAATGCAGAACACGATCCGAGAGAGTAGAGGCAGAGACGACGGAATGAAATGAAGGGCTTTTACTTTGAAGTTTGCAAGCAACAATGATACGTTACAAACGGTAGCAAACAAAAACGAACTGTAAAAGCCGGAAAACAATACTCAGCAGTGCTGGCAAAAGTGGAACGGACTCACGGGGAATACAGGAGTGAACAGAGTGAGTGACCGAACACAAGGTTGCAAAACAACACGATGACAAAACAATGGCGCGACAATGAATCTGAGAAACGGGCAGGTACAAATACTGCCTGTGATTGCTAATGAGCGCCAGCTGGTTTAAGACCAGGCATGGCCAAGACTGGTGAACACAGAACATTAGCAAAAGAAAACTCACATAAAAAATAAAGGCATGTGTAAAGGGATTATCTAAATGGGAAACATATGTAAAGGAATAACCCTTAAAGGCAACATATGTAAAGAAATGAACACCTACAGAAAACATATGTAAAGAGACAAACCCTTAAAGGAAACATATGTGAAGGTATTAACACTTACTGAAAACATATGTAAAAGAGATGAACCATTAAAGGAAACATGAAAAGATAAACCTTTTAAACACAAGCTAAAATGGGGAAACACAACATGAATAGAGGAAACACAGCATTAATCATAGTATTAATATTATCCAGCAAACCTAGGAGGTTCAGTATCTGGAGTTGCCGCTGCGTTTGGCCACCAGAGGGCGGCAGAAAACCACTGTTCATATTGTTCAGGTAGGGTCCCTGGCTGGGACCATGACAACATGTGGTAGTCTACATCCTCCCTAGACCAACAGAGGAGACATGTGGTAGTCTACATCCTCCCTAGACCAATGGATGAGACATGTGGTAGTCTACATCCTTCCCAGACCAATGGAGGAGACATGTGGTAGTCTCCACCCTCCCTAGACCAATGGAGGAGACATGTGGTAGTCTACATCCTTCCCAGACCAATGGAGGAGACATGTGGTAGTCTACATCCTCCCCAGACCAATGGAGGAGACATGTGGTAGTATGCATCCTCCCCAGACCAATGGAGGAGACATGTGGTAGTCTGCATCCTCCCCAGACCAATGGAGGAGACATGTGGTAGTGTACAGTACATCCCCCCCAGAACAATGGAGGAGACATGTGGTAGTCTACTTCCTCCGCAGAACAATGGAGGAGACATGTGGTAGTCTGCATCCTCCCCAGACCAATGGAGGAGACATGTGGTAGTGTACAGTACATCCTCCCCAGAACAATGGAGGAGACATGTGGTAGTCTACTTCCTCCGCAGAACAATGGAGGAGACATGTGGTAGTCTACTTCCTCCCCAGAACAATGGAGGATAGCACAATGAAAAGGAGAAAATAAACGACTTATTTGGTCTTTAGTCTACTGTTCTCTTTACTCTCACCTGCAACTATAATAATAATAATAACAATAATAACAATAATAACAATAACAATAACAATAACAATAATAATAATAATAATAATAATAATAATAATAATAATAATAATAATAATAATTGTTACAAAGGGTCAGATTAAACCGAATATATATATTTATTGCCTGAGATCCCATGTATAATATTTGTATGTTGTTTGATATCCCCTGTATATTCCTTGTACAATATGCACTGAATATCCCTTTAGTCTAGCAGGACAGACCATAATACTCCATCCCCTATTGGAAGCGATCCCCTGGCGCCAGGTACCGAGTAAAGCCTTACCCCCTCGAGCTGACTTCAAAGGTACAGACGAGATATGTCTTAACATGCCCGCTTTCGCCCAGGGCTACGAGACCGAGAGGCGACAGAAATGAGATAGGTACTATTTGTTCACGGTACATATATATATGGCGCAAGAAATGTAGAACCCCCCTTGCAGTTCCTCTTCAGTTCGCCTTCAGTTCAGTCTGGTTCAGTTACCGAGTAAAGCCTTACCCACCACGCAACGTGCGGTACAGCAGGGCTCGTATCGCCCCAAATAGAGTCGTGTTATCCTAAATACGTCTGTTTGTGGTTATTAGTAAACCTTCATTACGAGTCAAAGACCACGTGAAGTGGGTAATTGTGTGTCTATAATAGAGCACTTATTGCCGCGTGCTAATAGTACAGTAACGTCAAGTTCAGCCGTGCACTACCGCACCGGAGAGGATATCTACACCGGAGCAGCAGCACCACGGAGGACTTACACCCCGCCAGCGGTGCCACTCTCCGGGCAAGGATTATTCTTCTTCATTGCTTTGACCAAGCTGCTGGAGCAGAGAACCGCCTACCCCACTGCCACTGTGGGATCTACACCTGCCCGTGGGACCATCGCCCAAGCCCGTCGCTGCCGGAGCAGAGACTTGACAGCTCTCATCTGCGCGGAGCGCACCCTGGGATCACCACTGCTTTCCCCGCTGCCACAGGGGTGACATCGCCCCCTTGAACCATTGACTTGCCTAGAGCTTTGGCCCCCTCTGCTGGCTTACAACCGGTAGTACACCCTTTCCCAGAAGATCCATAGATCTAATTACTTAGTATCCATTATTGATTTACATGCACATTCTATTTGCCTTATAAGCGCAATTGACCAAAGTATATTATGTAACCTAATATCCCTTTTATGTAATAAATATTCTAACCGAGTATTTTGTGTGGAAAACCTGTTATTGTGCGAGTGTTGTCATCTAGAATACCTTTGTACGGTATTGGCCAGTAATGTACAAGTCGGTAGTGATTAATGATATCAGTACTTGATTAATACAGTCAGGGAATTGTACCCCTCAGTTACAATTGGTCCTTCGATAGCCGAGATAATAATTAGCGTAATATTAATATAATATTAATATGGAATTGGCCGATGACGAACACTCCACAAACGGTTCTCCTAAGCTAGATCGCCCGCAGCGCAGACGACAGCCACCTCCCTACCTAGAGGCATACTCTGTCAGTCCAATACCTAGCTTTAAAGGGAAGTTAAACGCGGAAAAAGTAGAAAGTAAAATTATGTCCGACCCTAACAACCAGGTTACCCCGACCACAGAGGCCCTAGTGGGTGCTAATGTAACTGACCAAGCTCACGGTGGGGACCAGGAGGGAACTGACACGACTTTACCCCCAGACAATACCGAAGAAATAGTCCCTTGCCCCGATCAGCCCCGGGAGGAAGACAACCCTAGAGAGACGCGCACCCAGGAGACGGATCTCCTCGGTACGCAACCGGAGAATGGATCTCCAACAAGTACTGCCGGGAGCCGATCGCCCCGAACGGCGTCTTCCCCCAGCGAGGCGGACAAGATGCTGGCGCAAGCACTCATCGCCACCCTGGCAGCCTCCACCGAACGCGATCGACTTCAAGCGCAACAGACGTGCGAGCGCGAACATTATGCAGGCGAGCGAGAGCGCTTCCAGGCGCAACAAAGGAGCGAAGACGACCGAATAAGACTGGAGACCAGACGCCTCCAGACAGAAGAGAACATCGAGAGAAGCCGCGCCGACGTCGCAAATGCACAGCTGCACGCCGCCCATGCCAGCGCCAATGCCCAGCGCGACGTCGCCAACGCACAGCACGACGCTGCCCAGACCAGCGCCAATGCGCAGCGCGACGCCGCCAATGCCCAGCGCGAAGCAGCGCGCGACGCAGCCCATGCCCGGCGCGAGGCAGAGCGCGACCGGATGCAGGCGGAGCTGATGGACAAACTGGTTGCCATGGCGACACCCCCTCACTCCGCACGGAGCTCTCAGAGGTCGTCAAGACATGGGTCTAGGACACATTCCCCTACCCGACGAAGCGACCCGGGACCCCGCCTACAGGAGGATCCTGTCCACGTCTCCGAACCCCGCCTACAGGAGGAGCCTGTCCACGTCTCTGAACCCCCTCCCCAGCCGGTCCATACGAGACCCAGCAACCGGGTAACGGAACCGGACCACGCCGAGAGACTGAGCAGACGACTCCAGGTCCTAGCAGAGGAAGAGGAGGAGGAAGAGGAGGGGTGTCAAGCCGACCAGCAGCAACGTGCTCTGGCCCAGGAGGCCCAGTACAGCCCCGACCCGCAGCCACGTACTCAGGACCAGGAGGTCCAGTACAGCCCAGAAGTCAGCCCCGAGGCCCTGCGCTACAAACCCCCGACTCAACTCACGGGTGAGTTTGACGCACCGCCAGCCCCGAGGAACAGCACCTGGGTACCCGACCTTCGGTACCCACCAAGTACCAGCCCAAGACGACACGCCAGAGGAGACTCGCCTAGGAGGCCTCTCCCCCAACGCTCACCGATGTATCAGTCACCCACAGCGTCATACATTGCCACGCCGTCAATCCCAGACTTCGTCTATGAGAATCGAGCACAGTACACGGAGCTCCGGATGTGCCTAGAGACAATGATGGTGGATGTCGCTGATGAACGCCACAAGTATGCAATATTACTGAAGCACCTGAAAGTACCGCGAGCGCACAATATAGCGCTGGCCTACGCCTCCTCTTCGACACCATACACAGCGGCCCTTGCAGCGCTGGACCAGAGATATGGACGTATATGGGATTACGTGATAGAAGAGATAAGGCATATTGACCGCCTACCCCCAGCCACAGACAATCGAGCACTGGACGACCTGTCCATCAGAGTGCAGTCCCTGGTAGGGATGCTGGGAGCGCAGAGGGAAAAGGGTAGGCATGAACTATACGCCAACTCAAATGTAGAGAGGATCTTGGAGAAGCTACCGCCCGCCCGACAGGAGCGCTTTAGGCGGCAGAGAGACCACCGAGACCCTAATGGCCCCGAACCGAACCTCCTCGATCTAGCCGACTTCCTGGCGAGAGAAGTCAGCAGCTTACGGCTAGATACATTCGGACGGAGCACCCCTGGCTCCAGAGAAGGACCCAGGAGAATAAATGATGGAAGAAGATCGGTGACTGTCATGCACCAATCAGAGTCAGTACCGCAGCACTCCAACCACAACACCCCCTCGACGAAAGAGGACCAGTGGAAGATTGAGTGCCAGTACTGTGCGGGAGAACATCGGCTCCATCAGTGTGAGGATTTCAAGAAGCTGACCACGGATGATGTGAGCCAGTGGGTCAAGGACCACCGCCGCTGCTTCCGCTGCGCGCGCAGCCACCTAGGAGCTGAGTGCCACCTGAAGAAAAAGTGCAGCAGGTGCGGTGGCACCCACCTGGAGGTCCTGCACGACATCAACAAGCGTCACCCAGGACAACAGAGTGGGCCCGTCGCGGTCATGTACCACGCCGAGGCGGTGGCACCAGAACCAAAGTTCCACCAGACCGCTCCCTACTGTACCTACTGCGACGGCGGACACTGGCTGGCACAGTACGCCGAATATAAGACACTGAACCCCGTCCAAGTGAACCAGTGGCGCCAGGCGGCCCAGGCGGGCGCCGTTTACCGCGCAGCACGGTGCGGAGCCCACCAGAAGGTCCAAGACAACCAACCAGCAGGAGTGCTCCACATTGACCAGCACAGCGGGACCCCCCGTGTGCTCCTCAAAGTGGTCAGAGTGCTCCTGAGCCACGGGGACAAAGTCATGGACACTTACGCCGTCCTTGATGACGGGTCAGAGAAGACCCTTCTGCTCGCGTCCGCTGCGGCCCAGCTGGGACTGCGGGGGAGCGAGAACCAAATGACGATTCGGACAATAAGAAGAGACTTAAAGACGATAAAGGGCGAGAATGTCTCCTTCACTATCGCAGCAAGCGGGCAGCCAGAGCGACGGTACAAGATCACAAATGCTTTCACCAGCCAAGAAATAGGACTCTCGCAGTACACCTACCCTGTCACCAAGTTGATGGATAAATATGTGCACCTGCGCCAATTACCTATCCCGCTCATGGACGGCGCTACCCCGACCCTGTTGATAGGCTCCGACCATGCAGAACTCATAGTCCCGATTGACCGGGTCCATACAGGCCCCCGAGGCTGTCCTGCAGCAGTCGAGACCCGCCTAGGATGGACATTACAAGGGCCCCTCGCTAAATCTCCCAACCGAACCGCAGCCACTAGCTGCTTCCACTCCAGAGCAACAGAAGAAGACACCGGCCTCTCCCCCATACAGCAGAGGCTATTGACATTAAGCGAGAGGCCCGTGAGAGAACCGTGGGTACCAGAGGGAGTTCGGAACTCCACCCCCCTCAGCTGCGCTTCAGACGTAGCTGACCTCGAACCCAGCACCCCAAGCGACTCCTTGACGGGGCGGCCGGGACCGGCCCCTCCTCACACGGGGTACAGAGCGAACAAGAGAAACAGACGGAGGAGGAGAAAGCACAGCCAAGCCAAGATCAAAGCAGTCTCAGGCCCGCTTCCTCCTAAGCCCCCCTTCATCCCGTCCAGTCGTCATGACCATAGACCAGTCACCACCCCGAGTTGCGTGGCCGGCCGGCCGCGTAAGCAAAGTGACCACTGGTACCGACGGAAAGGTCAGAGTGGCAGAAGTGCTCGGCCAAGGGCGGATCTACAACCGACCCGTGGCGAGGCTGATCGAGCCGCCAAGGCTCCCCGACTTGCCTAATGACGACCATGACCCCTGACTTTGTGAACTGACCGACCCCTCACAGACATTGAGTAGCGGACAGTGCGGTTAATCTGTCCCTGCTTAGCTAATTAGGTGGGACTAATTAGGGGGCGGCTGTTACAAAGGGTCAGATTAAACCGAATATATATATTTATTGCCTGAGATCCCATGTATAATATTTGTATGTCGTTTGATATCCCCTGTATATTCCTTGTACAATATGCACTGAATATCCCTTTAGTCTAGCAGGACAGACCATAATACTCCATCCCCTATTGGAAGCGATCCCCTGGCGCCAGGTACCGAGTAAAGCCTTACCCCCTCGAGCTGACTTCAAAGGTACCGACGAGATATGTCTTAACATGCCCGCTTTCGCCCAGGGCTACGAGACCGAGAGGCGACAGAAATGAGATAGGTACTATTTGTTCACGGTACATATATATATGGCGCAAGAAATGTAGAACCCCCCTTGCAGTTCCTCTTCAGTTCGCCTTCAGTTCAGTCTGGTTCAGTTACCGAGTAAAGCCTTACCCACCACGCAACGTGCGGTACAGCAGGGCTCGTATCGCCCCAAATAGAGTCGTGTTATCCTAAATACGTCTGTTTGTGGTTATTAGTAAACCTTCATTACGAGTCAAAGACCACGTGAAGTGGGTAATTGTGTGTCTATAATAGAGCACTTATTGCCGCGTGCTAATAGTACAGTAACGTCAAGTTCAGCCGTGCACTACCGCACCGGAGAGGATATCTACACCGGAGCAGCAGCACCACGGAGGACTTACACCCCGCCAGCGGTGCCACTCTCCGGGCAAGGATTATTCTTCTTCATTGCTTTGACCAAGCTGCTGGAGCAGAGAACCGCCTACCCCACTGCCACTGTGGGATCTACACCTGCCCGTGGGACCATCGCCCAAGCCCGTCGCTGCCGGAGCAGAGACTTGACAGCTCTCATCTGCGCGGAGCGCACCCTGGGATCACCACTGCTTTCCCCGCTGCCACAGGGGTGACATCGCCCCCTTGAACCATTGACTTGCCTAGAGCTTTGGCCCCCTCTGCTGGCTTACAACCGGTAGTACACCCTTTCCCAGAAGATCCATAGATCTAATTACTTAGTATCCATTATTGATTTACATGCACATTCTATTTGCCTTATAAGCGCAATTGACCAAAGTATATTATGTAACCTAATATCCCTTTTATGTAATAAATATTCTAACCGAGTATTTTGTGTGGAAAACCTGTTATTGTGCGAGTGTTGTCATCTAGAATACCTTTGTACGGTATTGGCCAGTAATGTACAAGTCGGTAGTGATTAATGATATCAGTACTTGATTAATACAGTCAGGGAATTGTACCCCTCAGTTACAATAATAATAATAAAGTAATCAAATAGCAGGTAATTATCATGAAATGACAGTCGTGGCCAATGAGCCTGTTTCTGCCATATTGTATGGCAAAAAACGCCATGAGAGCACTGTGAATAACTGGGCTGTGTTGCGTTGTGAAGCCTATGCTGTTGTTGCTGGTCGGAATATCATATTGAATATGACAAACGACGTGTTGGCGTGGGTGTGTGTGTGTGTGTTTGGCAAGGACTATGCTGTGCGCCCTGCCAGGACCTATTACTACTGTAATAATATTATAGTATGGCCTTATTCCATGCACTGTTTTTCTCTCCAACTGTAATACTGTGTTAATGTGACATTGAGTTGAAGGAGTTTGATGTGCGGGGGAAGCGTGCGTGCCCTGGCGCGATCCACGCGGATGGTGTGGGGAGAACAAAAGTTGTACATTTTGAATCTGTGCTTCAAGCATAGCCTTGGCCTGTATGAAACAATTATACAATGGTCATAGGTTTGTTAAACAGGTCACTTTATGTTCTATAATGCTTTGAAACAGGAATTTTTTTTTTATAAATATCAAGTCAAAGTGCTGCTGGCCCAGTTGACTCCACTGGTTGAGATGTGAAATGCTGTTTGCTTGTCATCCAAGAAGGTTTAAATACATTAACAGTTAATCAAGTCATACAAGCTTTTTGCATTATTATTATTATTATTATTATTATTATTATTATTATTATTATTATTATTATTATTATTATTATTAATTATTATTATTATTATTATTATTATTATTATTATTATTATTATTATTATTATTATTATTATTATTATTATTATTATTTGTATTATTATTATAGTGTTGTTGTTATTGTTATTATTATTAATAATAATAAGTATAATGATAATAATGCATAATTCTTTTTAATTGTTTTGCATATCTTTTGAACCAACTGAAGGCTCAAGGCATTTGGACACGGTTCCTCTCCCAGGGAGCAGAGTGAGGCGGGGCCTGGCACTGACCCGGACCATTCGTTAAGACGCTAACATTATGCTAATTATATTTGCTGTAGGCCTCCTCCTTGCCCTGTGACCCTGCTCTGATGAAGCATATAAACCCAGTTCGCCAACCTGTGGCCCTGCCTCTGGGGGAGAGAGAGAGAGAGAGATAGAGAGAGAGAGAGAGAGAGAGAGAGAGAGAGAGAGAGAGAGAGAGAGACTGCCAGGGTTGACCTCGCATGCACCCCCTCTCTCTCTCTCTCTCTCTCTCTCTCTCTCTCTCTCTCTCTCTCTCTCTCTCTCTCTCTCTCTCTCTCTCTCTCTCTCTCTCTCTCTCTCTCTCTCTCTCTCTCTCCCTCTATCCCTCTCTCCTTCCCTCCTCACTCTGTCCTGCCAGCTCATTAAGGCCTTTACAAATGGGACATCAGCCGGGCTGTGTTTGCCTCAACCCAGAACCTCAGCTAAATTGAGGTTCCCTTTTGGGTTTTCGTTTGAAGCTGACACGGCAGGCCTTCCCACCTCGCGCCACCGCTGCCCCTCCCCCCTCCCACCTCCCCTTATCCCTCGCCTCCCTCCCCCACCCACTCTCTCTCCCTCTCGGTCTGGGTGGCAGAGAGAGGCAGCAGTCCTGGGCGCAAAGATAGTCTGTGCGAAATCAGGGAGGGCACACTGGAGTCTGGGATGAATCACTGGCGTTTAGTCTCTGCGGCAAAGGGGTGAAATGCCATCATTACCCGGCTGCCTATCAAATAAATTGGCAATTACGGGGCCTCGGATTGCGAGTAAACAGCACGGTACTCCTTTTTTTTCCTTTCACCCGAGGCTCTTGATGAGCGGCGGAAGCGAGTGAGCGACAGAGGGGCCTGGGAGTACAGGCTGTCACAGGCTGGCAGCAGGCTCTAGCCAACCCGATGAGAAGCACCAGGAGAGGGCCATAATAATAATGAATGCAACCCCCCCCCCCCCCCCCCCCCCCCCAAAGCTTTCTGCGGGCCATTTTCATAGTCATCCTAAGCATTTCCATTCCATCTTGCATTAGTCCAGGCTGTTGAGTAACATGTCAAATACTCTGTCTTTATAAACGGCACAGTATTGGAAAAGGAATGTATTGATGCAGTGCTTTACTTGCCTTTTCGGATCGCATTTCCATCCAGTGAACGCACGTCACGTTGAGTTTGCTCTGCCCTCAAGGATATGACAGCCGGAGTTGTCGTTCTATGGGCCGTTAAACACTAGATTGGATGTAACACTGTTATTGATGCCGGTAGCTTATGGGTATTACTCAGTCAGGACAGTCTTGCGTTGGAGGCTTTTTCCAGCAAGAAATGAAAATGTGAAAAGTGTGGGTTTCTTTGAAATGTCATCCCCCCCGCCTGCCTCCCCTGCTCCTCTCACACGAGACGCTTCTCTGGCGGTTTGGTGTTTTTTTAAACGTTTGCTTTCTATCGTGAAACATCTGGAACCGATATTGTGAAAAGTCAACCCCATCATCTTTCAATGCGTTTGAAGCGGTTTTGGTCCGAACGGAGCTAAAGTCTCCCTCATGGCCAGTAAAAACTGAACTGGGTTGTTACTTGGCTTCTCTCGGTAATACGTGACAGCTTGCGTTTGGAATCCTCCATGCGGTGAAGCAATTCTCTCAAGTGCATCAAATTATGCCTTTTTGAAGACAAGGTCAATGTTATATAAGATGGTGGCCATTACTTAATTAGCTTGAACATATGCAGAGACCAAAGAACCCACCTGGCGCTCTGTCATGTACTGGTACGTCAGGTACTTCTGAGTGGTGAAGGAAGGACTACCAGCCTTTTCCATAAACCTCCTCTGTCTGTCTGGGGATCCGCTTGTGTCCCATTGAACCACTTATGTAACCTGACCGGCACCACATGCATCCCACCTCCTCAGTACATTCTCCAATTATTTCCTGACACACTGATGTAAATGAGGTCGCGGTCCCCCTACATGTCCAGATATGCCAGCCAATTTGCTCCGACACAGAACTTGTAATTGCTCGCATCAATTATCCAGTATGAGATTTCTTTCTCTTTCTCTTTCTTTTTCTCCTTCTCCTTCTCCTTGTCATTCTCCTTCTCCTTCTCCTTCTCTTTCTCTTTCTATTTCTATCTCTCCCTCTCTCTCTATCTCTATCTATCTATCTATCTCTCTCTATCTCTCTGTCTCTCTCTCTGTCTCTATCTCTCTCTCATTCTCATTCTCCTTATCCTTCTCCTTCTCCTTCTCTGCTGTGTGTACTCACCAGGAGTAGAGGCAGGATGAGGATGAGGATGTGCTGTGTGTGTACTCACCAGGATTAGATGAAGGAGGAGGAGGTGCTGAGTGTGTACTCACCAGGAGTAGAGGAAGGAGGAGGAGGTGCTGAGTGTGTACTCACCAGGAGTAGAGGAAGGATGAGGAGGTGCTGAGTGTGTACTCACCAGGAGTAGAGGAAGGAGGATGAGGAGGAGGTGCTGAATGTGTACTCGCCAGGAGTAGAGGAAGGAGGAGGAGGTGCTGAGTGTGTACTCACCAGGAGTAGAGGAATGAGGAGGATGAGGAGGTGCTGAGTGTGTACTCACCAGGAGTAGAGGAAGGAGGAGGAGGTGCTGAGTGTGTACTCACCAGGAGTATCTCCCTGTCTCCGGCTGTCCCTGAGCAACGACTGGAGTGTTAAATGTCCCTTGACTAAGACGGGGAGGACGTGACCCTCATTGCGCCGCCCCTGTGCCTCAAATAGATTCGCTATCAGCTCTATCTTTAATCTTTCAAAATGTTCAGTTGCTATCGCTATTAGCTCTATCTTTAATTTTTCAAAATGTACAGTTGCTATTGCATGCACTCATCTGTGTTCCACTGCACACATGAGTGCATGCTTACCAACTGTCCGTCTGCAACACTACTATCACCAACATCTAAGAAGGGAGATCCCCCCTTGAATGGCCCTTCTAAGGTTTCTCTCCTCCACACTGCCTGTGGAGCTTTTTTCCCTATTGTTCAAGTTCAAGTTCAAGTTCAAGTTCTTTAATAGTTGTCATACAGAAGTACAGAATACTTTCATACAAAATGCTTCTTACTGTTACGCTCCAGAGACTGTGCTAGACAAGATAGTATCAAATAACATAATAACATAATATAGCATGAATTTAGAAGAAGAAAATGAGGTCACAGTTGTTCGGTATAGACATATGTACAATGTTCTGAGTTACCATATAATATACAATACACAATACTATGCAGTGTACTAATGTACAGTACTATCTAGTGCAAAGCAGAAATGGGATGAGGTACAATTTTAGGTACAATATTGTTAGGTTTTAGTGAGTTTTTCCTTACCTTCGCGTGGGGTATGTCTGGGAGTGCTTGCATTCTTTCATTTATTTGCATTCATCTAAAAATGTTTGGACCTTATGGTGTTCCTGTTCTGTTCTTGACTTATTGTTATGTTTTCTTCTTGACTTGTTTAAAGAAGATCTGTACGGCCCATGGGGACATTAACGTGTGTTGTCGGGCCCTATAAATAAATTTGATTTGATTTGATTTAGGAGGAGGTGCTGAGTGTGTACTCACCAGGAGTAGAGGAAGGAGGAGGAGGAGGTGCTGTGTGTGTACTCACCAGGAGTAGATGAATGAGGAGGAGGTGCTGAGTGTGTACTCACCAGGAGTAGAGGAAGGAGGAGGAGGTGCTGTGTGTGTACTCACCAGGAGTAGAGGAAGGAGGAGGAGGTGCTGAGTGTGTACTCACCATGAGTAGAGGAAGGAGGAGGAGGAGGTGCTGTGTGTGTACTCACCAGGAGTAGAGGCAGGAGGAGTAGGTGCTGTGTGTGTACTCACCAGGAGTAGAGGCAGGAGGAGGAGGTGCTGTGTGTGTACTCACCAGGAGTAGAGGAAGGAGGAGGAGGTGCTGTATGTGTACTCACCAGGAGTAGAGGCAGGAGGAGTAGGTGCTGTGTGTGTACTCACCAGGAGTAGAGGAAGGAGGAGGAGGTGCTGTGTGTGTACTCACCAGGAGTAGAGGAAGGATGAGGAGGAGGTGCTGAGTGTGTACTCACCAGGCGTAGAGGAAGGAGGAGGAGGATGTGCTAAGTGTGTACTCACCAGGAGTAGAGGAAGGAGGAGGAGGTGCTGTATGTGTACTCACCAGGAGTAGTGGAAGGAGGAGGAGGTGATATGTGCAGCATTTGCTCAACAACCACGTGGTCCAGTGTTAATCTGTTAAGCCCTAGGGTCCCCCGTGCTGTTTTGTCATAAATCGATCAATTGTATTAATTAATGTTGTGTTTCTTTTTCAAATGTTGAGTAAAGACCCTAACCCTATCAAAACAGCAGTCAAAGTGTATATTTTCAGCACTACGTTTGTTTACCGATGTTTTAAAAACATTTCCGAAAATAAGAATTCCTCTGAATAATGTTAATTATATCGCTCTTTTATCGGAAAAACGCGAGGAAATGACTAAATCCAGATTTAACACTGCCATTGGAAAGAGGATATTTGGCCCTATCCATAGATGTATGACTTGGCCATAATAAGGTAATTTATAGTTCATAATTCAACTCACCATGCAAGGTGCCAACCTATTCATCGGGAGCAGTTGGGGGTTAAGTGTCTTGCTCAAAGGCCACTTTGTGACACACTGCCGGGAGGAGCTGGATTACCTGACAACCTTCTCTGCCTCACTGTTGCCCCCATTTAATGAGAATTATGATAAAGATATGCATAACACAAACGCATGTTTTTTTACTGAAATTGGAACAAATACTACATGACTGAGACACGTTTGTCATTGTCAGCGTTTAGAAACTGATTAGTGACCACACTAATGGTGAACTGGTCCTGCCCACTCTAAAGTACACGCTGCTCCTTATTCTGCCTAGTTCATTATTCTAGGGAATATCTGTCTTTGTACAGCTGGCTTAGCCAGAGGCGACGGATACGAGAGATTATTGATGTTATTATTCATGTATACTGTTCTGAGGCCAAATATTATTCATAATGTATACTGTTCTGTGGCCAAATAATAAACCATAACCATATAAATGAACCTTTATGTTGTTTTAGTGAAGTATATAGACATTTGCCATGTTATTCTGACAGTGAGTAAAAATGGCATATAGGAAATTCTGCTACCTCATAGAAACACAGTTGTAATATTACAACATTTCAATAAAACCTTACACAAACTATTTAAAAAAAAAAATATATATATATATATTTTCCTCTCCAAAGTACTCCTACAACACCATCTGAAAGGTTGAAAAACTTTTTTTGCAAGTAGAAATATATCCGGGTCTTGCAGGGTTAAATTACCTCCACCTTTTGTCTCAGCCACATGAATTGGCCATCTCCCAGGAAGTGGTCAGACATGCCGATTACCACCTCTGGATTTTTGGATCAAGGCCCTATTGCTCTCTTCCCATTTTCTTTCTTTCTTTCTTTCTTTCTTTCTTTCTTTCTTTCTTTCTTTCTTTCTTTCTTTCTTTCTTTCTTTCTTTCTTTCTTTCTTTCTTTCTTTCTTTCTTTCACCCCGAAAAACAGCTTGTTGACCACGGTGGTTGGGCGTAATTAAGCCCCGCCTCCATCGTACTGTCATTGTGGCCTGCAGCCGGCTGTCCGTCACAGGATTGTGTTGTGTGAGAGGTCACCGTGTGGATCTCGCATCTATCTGCGAGCGCCCGTCCGCCTGCAGCCCAGTGTTCAACACTCATCCGAATGGATCTAATCTTCAGGAATATAATTAGAGTAAAAGGAGCTTTGTTTGATGGTGTGCAGTGACCTCTCTGAACAGCCCTCAGGTGGAGAATACTTGGCACTAGTTCAATTTCTGCTAATTATTTATCGCTACCGTGGGGCCTCTGCCATCCTCGAGAAAGCCATCAAGGGTCGTACGGTTTCAAAGCTAAACAACTCAGGCGAGACATTGAATACTGTGCCTTTACTGTAGTTATGTTACTGTATAGCCGGCTAAAATACTACACTTGTAATTACTGAAATTGATACAGAGGTCCGTTTCAGAGGGGGATAGCGGGTAAATACTTGTTAATGCTGACTGAATGCATTCCCTCCGGCGCTCTCGCGGATGATAGATCTCTCCTCATGGAAGATTAATGGGCTGGAGGAGTGGTGTTGAGTGTCATTGTTGAAGGTTGAAAGTATTGAGCGTACTGAATCCTATCCATATGTTTTCAGGAACGACATAAATAGACTCAGCCGGAATCCATTTTGACTTATCAAGCACAAACCACTGCCAGAGACACACGATACTTGCCAAGCATCCCGGCCTCCGAGGCTTCCAATAACAAATCCTATTCCCCATCATTTCCACTGAAATTGGCCGTGGCTGTGTGCACTGCCACCCTGTTTTTGCTCATGCGGTGTGTCCCTCAGTTCTTTGGCTACATATTGCTGCCGTATTCCTTTGTAACCTGACCCCAGTAGCCCCCATTTTTTCGATGTAATGCCCGGGTTCTCTAGCGAGGTAGTCTCTCCTCTCTCTTTGTTCGAGCCTGTTCCGGTGGGGTAAGTTGAATAAGTGGAGCCCGGAGGAATCTCGACAAAGGTCTCACTCTGATTGGATGCACGCCGAGCCCAAGGAGAGAGAGCACCGGTTGCCATAGCAACGGGAGCAATGTGGGAACTGGCTATATACGAAGGAGAAAGGGGAAGTGATGCATTCCTTTTTATTTTTTTGATGGGAGGTCTTCATCGACCAACATTCTCTCCCCTCCTCCCTCCCGACACGCACACACAAACCTACACCCACATAAACACGAATGTGCACGGATGCACAAACGGCATCGCACACGTCTTTTACCCCCCAAGGAGAAGCCTAGCGAGAGTACATACTTCAATCACACAAAGGCCTGGTGGGGGTGTAGTCAGGCCCAGGCTGGGAGCCAGAGAAATCACAATCGACGCTCGCCAGGACCTAAGAACCAGCTCCTCCTCTTAACACATGATGACTGGAGACACTCACTGGTCCATATCACATACCTCTACTTACATCTCTCTCTCTTTCTCTTTCTCTTTCTCTTTCTTTCTTTCTTTTTTTCTTTCTTTCTTTCTTTCTTTCTTTCTTTCTTTCTTTCTTTCTTTCTTTCTTTCTTTCTTTCTTTCTTTCTTTCTTTCTTTCTTTCTTTCTTTCTTTCTTTCTTGTCATCAGAGACAATTAACTCTTTGAGCGGGGGGGGGGGGGGGGGGTAGTCTCACCCCGAAAATGCGATCGTTACAAAAAGCTTGATTTAGGTCCGGTAAAATACGACATTGTGATCGTTACAGAAACATGTTTCAGGTTCGGTAAAATAGACATAGAATATACCTTACCTTAGCCAGAAGGTACTCCAAAAAAGAATAATTCCAATGATCGGTGATTACTCGTTTATATGTAATTACTTGTGTATACGGGAAACTATAGGTTTTGAGGCGAGAAGATCTCCTAGCGATTGCTCTGCAAGAGCTCCTCCCCCTCAGAGCGAGTCAGGACAGAAAGGGATCAGGACAGACACTGTCTGAACTAGACTCAGAGTTCAAAAGGTAGGTGATACTGCCACCTGGTGAGATCCGATCGTCATTGCAATTCCAACGTAGGCAGATAAGCCAGGGACAAGATCCGGCTGGACCCCAATTTGGTTACTGTTACCTCACTGTTACATATCACATACCTCTACTTACATATATCTCTCTCTTCCTCTCTCTCTCCCTCCCTCTCCTCTAAACACAGCAATGTCACGCAATTTATCTTCTTATTTTCTTTCTGTCCTCAGAGACCATTTATTTTTTATATTTTTTTACCTAATACGAATACTTTGTCTGTATGACTAGCAGTAGCCAATAATAAGTCATATAAACTTCTCTCTCGTACCTCATGGAGTTGAGGAGCATGTGGGCTGTGAATGATGTGTGTACAGGGGGGGCTCCACAGGAAGGTCTGGTGGTTCATTGGGCTCTGCTCCAAACACAGTTTGTCTCATATATACATCTTCTCTCATGCATGAGACCCTGCTGCTGAACCCCCCCACCCCCCCACCCCCCCATGATGCACCTCTCCACCAGAGATGAGGGCAGGACTCCCATTGTGTGTAGAGAGAATAATCATGTCTGATCAAGACTGTAGTTTTTACATTGAACTCGGTCAACGTGACTCATCATCAGATCTGATCAATCAATTTCCAAGAAATTTGTAAACTAGTATTAAAAACATGGAGTTTGTTTGTGAACATGGGAAAGCCTTGTGCATGTGGGCAGGGCCGGTCCTAGCTGTTTGGGGGCCCTGTGCGAAATGTTGTTTGCCCCTATTTTGTGAAACTATAGTGGGGGGATTCCAAACCCTTTAAGGTGAGCATGCATTTAACATTTAAATGCATCAATCTGGTGCACTTTAAGAGGAAAAGAGGCTAGATCCGTGAAAAGAAAAAGAAAAATCTCACAAATTCAAATCAAACAGCTCAAGTTGACCCCAGTAATGACAGAAAATTATAATAAACAGGAAACACTGGCGCTCCCCTACATCAAGAAACTCCTGAAAACTTACAGGATTGACCGAATCTCCCAAATGCACATAAATGAGACAGATACTGCATTTTCTTAAATTTTCTGACTTACAATATTGAAATTTAAATGGAACTATTTAAGATAAGATAAGTTAAATATAGTTTGAAAATGCAACTACATTTTTGTCAGTAAGCTACTTATGTATTTAGATTTTTTTATAAAGAAATGCCGACTTGCGGTCATAAGCAGTAGCCTATCGGTTAAATTTTTTAAGCTGATGATTTGTTACATCCCTACAGGATATATATTAGGGGTGGAACAGTTTACAAAATCTACGGTTCGGTTCGTATCACGGTTTTGGTTTCACGGTTTTCGGTTCGGTTAGATACATTTTTTTTTTATGTAACGCTCCAAAAATACCATATACATCAGCATAAGATATATAGCCTAAAGATAATCCAACTTTTCAGTTATTCTCAAGGACGTACTGTAGTCATGCAAAAACTGAAGGAATGAGGCAGTTTGACATCAGGCACATTATTTTGACAGTGACGGTTAGAGCTAGGAGAGAGAGGGGAGGCATTGCTGATTTAAACATGCTTCTCATTTATTTGGTAAAAATAATGTTTGGCACACAAAGACCAAACTGACTGAAAAATATAGGCAACATTTGTCAAAGTATTAACTTAGTGCAAACTTAGTGCAAACAAACAAAATAATTAAACCTTTTCTATTGTTGTGGCCACATTAGACAAAGGCCTTCAACATAAAGTATGACTATGCTCAACCAGCACTAGACTTTCTTATCAAAAAGGAAAAGTCACTGTTATTTAACCCTTATGTGGTGTTAGGGTCTCCAGCGACCCGTTTCAAAGTTATAATATGTAATGTAGTTGATTTTATTAGAACAAGGCTTTATGATATCCTCCACTATATAAGCACAGCAAAACTATGTTTCACCATTTTGAAAATTCTGAAGGTACCTGCAGAAAAAAAGGTACGACTGTGGTGTTAGGGTCATTCTTGACCCGGCAAGGTAAAACTATACTATAAAAATACTAAATATAAATAAATAAAATAATAATAAATATACTAAACTTTTTTTTCAGAAGTTATATTCTAATATTGTTCTATTATAGTCAGAAAACATTATTATCTATGGGTTTCACATTTAGTATATTATGATTGAACAACCTCATTTTCATCTTAAAAATAAGGGACATGATGTGTCTCGGGGGCCATAAAATCTAATTACAATGGGATTATGGTTATGAATGCATATAATGTTAGTTAGGATGTAGTACTATATTGAGTGATACTCCTTTCTTTTTAGTGGTCAGGACTGAGTTAGACCCCGGGTCAACATTGACCCGCTAACAACGGTCAGTGGTGCCAATTCCTAACACAACATGAGGGTTAAAATAAATAAATCATGTGTACTAAATATATATTTACTTTTTAATTGCATGAAACATTATGAAGTATTCTCTTATGCCGCTTTTCACTGCATGTTACCTAATCGACTCGACTCGCTTTTGCTATTTGAGTGTCCTGGTAGCCGTATTTGAAGTGACGTCACACGAGGAAGTAAATAGTCAACAGTAACACACAGCGTTGGAAGGAGAAGACCTGATGATATAATATAAACCAACAGCCAATAAATGTGAAGTTATCTTTGAACCTCTTGGCAAGCCTCGTCAATATACCCCCTTCCCCACTAATGGAACTAATGCAACACAGCGAAGTGACTCCACGGTTAGCTCGCGGGGCTAACGCTAGTTAGCTTCCGGCTAACGTAACGTTAGCCTAGCTTGCGGCTATGTTATAACCGAACAATGCACACATGCCCCGAACCGTGGAGGTTGTATCGAACGGTGTACAGTTAGAATGCATACCGTTCCACCCCTAATACATATATATATATATATATATATATATATATATATATATATATATATATATATATACAGTATACAGTGTATTGAGTGAAACAAAATAAAAACATTTAAACAATGTATGCCATTTTAGGTGGCTTCAGGGGCCCTATGCAACCGCATAGTCCGCATATGGCAAGAAACTGGCCTGTATGTGGGTATGACCGGCATCACACTTTGGGTCAATGGAGGTGGTTTGGCACCATAGAACTCTTTCTATGGATCAGGCTCACCAAATGTCACATTCATCAAAGGGGCCCTTGGCAGTGGTACATTGCGTTTTTACTATGCATAGTAATGGTAATTCATTGAGAGATGTACTGTGTGTGTAGGTCATAACTGTCACACTGTACTATAAAGCCTGCTGCGATGGTCAAAACCTAATCTTCCATAACATTTCCATAAAGCTCTTGACTCCTCGTAATCTTTGCCACAAAAGGTTTGTTTATCTTTTCCATATGGGAACTGTATCGCATTTCTTATTATTCCAACCAGAGTCCAACCAGGCCATCAGGCTGCTAAACGAACAATAAACACTATGCAACAACCATCAAATGCACACAGCACACACACCCACACGCACACACTCACTCAAACAAACAACACACTGCAGCACCCACTCTCCACACTTTAGATCACACAAACACACTTTACACTTTATATTTATTGATAAAGGATTTGCACTACAACTCGTACACCTACTGTGAATTGTACCTAAATTGCACCTCGTCCCATTTCTGCCTTGCACTATATAGTATTGTATATTAGTACACTGCACAGTATTGTATATTGTATGGTAACTCAGTTACGTCTATTCTGCATCGAACATTGTACATATGTCTAAACTGAACACTGTGACCTCATTTTTTTTACTTCTAATTTTACTATGTTATTTTATTTCATACTTATCTTGTCTTGCACAGTCTCTGGAGCGTAACAGTAAGAAGCATTTTGTATAAAAGTATTCTGTACTTCTGTATGACAACTATTAAAGAAACTTGAAACTTGAAGAGTCCACCCATTCATAAATCTTTCTGGTATTTTTGTATTCTGTTCCCTCCTGCAAGCATTTAGCTAGTTGTGTAATGCTAGCTCTTTAGCCAACGTTCTACAACATGGTTTGTTGCCGTCGTTTTTTGCTTATTTCTCTGACTACTGTACTCTATGTTTGAGTAAAAAAAAAATTGCATGAGGACAAAATGGGAAAGAGGAATAAAGATGATATGCCGTGCAGTGATCACAACAGTGATTTGTTGTCTTCAATATTAGAATGGCTGTGGGAGTGATTCCAAGCTTACAAGCTGAGAACATGTTTTTGCATGTGTTTTTGAACGGAGCCAATGTTTTTCCCTCTGACAGGCTACACTTTACAAGGCTGTCGATGTGCATTAGGACTGCCACCCCCTTGTGCTGAGAAGGGCATGGTCTGTCCTGTTCAAGGCCTGTGTGTCTAACAGGATTACTGTGAAGCATTGGATGTCACATCACTTCTATTGCAGAAGCCAACGTAATTTCCCTTAAAAAACCACAAAGCAGCAGCCGGATGGATGGATGGATGGATGGAAGGATGGATGAATAGACAGACAAAGCGAACATATGGACAGATGGATGGGTAAATAGATAGGTAGGTAAGAAAAGAACCCCCTGGATTCATGATAACATAAGATTATACCAGAGATGTTATTTCCCTCAAGTCGTGGGCACAAGTCAAATTTGGATGCGAAATGAAATTGCCGGCAGACAAGGTAGGAGTTCATGAGTAGCGGAATAACACTTTCATTTGTTTCTCCTCCCATGAGAGACATGCAGGCTTTCAGTAAATAGAAACGGCTATGAGAAATTACTTTTTATTCCTGTCAGCGGGATATTGTTTTAACACTCACTTATCCATCTGCAATCTAGATATCAGACCCCAGGAATCCAGAGAGGATGGCCACGCCGCTGTTGTCCTAACGACATGCGAGCGCTAGCTCCGGCCTCGCCCACCCGTCGGCTCTGTTTATTTCCTGTCTCCATCTGCCATCGCCTGTCATATTAGGATCCTTTTGTTTTGACTTGGTTTGTTAAAAAGGCTGCGAGTTGGAGCTACTTCTTAAATTTGAGGCACTCAATGTCTGATACAGTATGAATGGAAATGAGAAATCCAACCTCTAGCCCCCGTGAGCCCCTCTTCCCGTGCTAAAGCTAATGCTTGCGGGTGGGGGATATATACCAACTGGTTAACCCTTTCACTGCGACAATACAGAAGCCCTTTCACTGCCACGCGACAAAGGGTTAACCCTTTCACAACCACACTACATAAGGTTAACCCTTTCACTACCACACTGCAGACAGTTAACTGTCTGGAGTGTGGTAGTGAAAGGTTAACCTTCTGTAGTGTGGTAGTGAAAGGATTAATGTTCTTATTTTGCCACACCAATAACAATTGTATGAGGTGTGATTTATTTTTCCTTTATTTTTAAAAATATTTTTTACCTCAGATTTATAGTCAGTGTTTCTCTTTTTTTTGTCTGTCTTAGTCTGTCGTGTTCTTTGTGTCTGTGCTTTGGAGGCTTGTTTGCCTCAGGTAAAAAATGTGTAACACAAGCCACTCTTTCTTTGTTTGGTGGCATCAAGCTCTTCATAACAAAGGCCTCCTGCCTTTGTCACTATTATATCAATTGATATGTCCGCATTATATATAAGGAGTACCGTATTCCAACCAGCCGTGTCAAATGTGATTCGGTAACAGACTGTAACATAATAGGGCTTGGATACAAAATAAATGATTACTGGATTAACTTCCACTTCCGTAAACTGCATCTGTATCAAGTATACAGTGATGTGGTGAATTAATTATACACATTTGCTGCTGCTGCTATTGAAATGTATTTACATGGTTCCATTACAATCCACGATTAATCTCCAGGAGTAGAGCTTTGATCTGGAGCTGTCAACAGTGATGTAGTCCCAGGTGTCTGATTCCTCTCCTCCAGGATCGGCCGCCATATAAAAGGTCTTGTCACACAAGCCCATTCTGATTATGGTTGATATTGACACAGAAATTGAATAAGTGTATGCAATAAGGAGATTAGTGTTTCCCAAGAGAGAGGCGTGTGCGTGTCCTCTCTCTGCATTCACTCCTGATGACGCGTGCACTGAGCCCTTCCAGGGACTTGATTCATGCCGGCAAATCCCATCTCGAGCTGCACAACAATGAGTAAATAGAAAAGAGGAGATTAATCTGCTGGCCGCCTTTTTGACGGAACGCGTAGTCTCTTGTCAAAGTGGGGGTGAAATTGGACTTGGGTTATGTACACTTTTTTTTTTAAATATATATCCACGTCAAAACATAAATTTTCTCCACTGTTCATCGGATGCACACATCACTCAACTCTGCCGTAATGGATTGCAGATCTGTGTCGAGATAATAATTTCTTCTCCAATAAACGGAATAAAAAACGGCAGTAAGTAAACAATGACAAAATATCATACATTTAACACATTCAGTGCCAAACCCGAGATAAGTCGGGTTAACTCGCCATGCGTTGGACGCCAGACCCGAGATATCTCGGGTTTTGGTCGTTTTTTCTTTTATTCAATATTTTACGGAGCCGAGTAAATCTTTTCATCCGACCACTTCGAAACACATCTGGCACACTCGATCCATAAATTGTGGCAAATTATGTCCGGGACCAGATGGACACCAATCCTGGAAATCATGATCAGACAATTGGAATATTCTTTTTGGAATACCCCCGGCCAAAGGTAAGGACTATCTGACATCAATTTCAGCTTGATCCAACAATGTTTTCATATCGATCCAGCTGATCAGCGTCTGTAGTGTTCAACATGAATGCCGTTACTGGCCATCAAACCATAAAAATACGACCCCCCCCCCCCCCTCACTCCTAAACTATACTTATATTCACCACGGGATAACTTGCGAACGTATGCATGAAAAAATTATCTCTTTTTTGCATGTTCAACGGAAGAAAGTCACTGTCAAATCACTATAGTATTGTCTCCATAGCTATAATATAGAATATAGATATTGCTCTCCAAACATAGTGACACAAAGTGAAAATATGTTATGGAAATATGGCGCGTTAGCCACAAGGACCAGGCTAATGCCTGGCGCCCAATGTGTTAAGCAATACAGTAGCTCACAACAAGCCTTGGTACATTGTGAATATATAAGGGGGTTATGTTTGGTTTGACATGCTTGGTCACCATAAATATGGCAATATGAAAGTTATAGACACATATGGGCGGATACATTTTCCATTGATGGGGATTTGATTGGCTGTTTTTAAATAAAGTGCGGTCGCTGGATTAATAACGTTAACGTCAGTTCGGCCAGAGAAACAAATATACTAATTCAAATAGGACCTGCGAGATTTGTACTTTGTACTTTGTAGGTTTGCATTTTAAATGTAAGGAGTAAAAAGTATGTTTTTTTTCTCTGAAATGCAATTGAGTAAATGTACAAGTATACAAACCTAGAGCGGCTGGGTGGCGCAGTGGGCAAGGCACTCTCCACTAACGCAGGATATACTGGTATCGAGCCCAGCTCTCTGCGTTGCTTCCGGCTTGGCCGGCCGTCATACTAACACAATTGGCAGTGTTAGAGGGTGGGAAAGCCGGTGGGTGGGGATTGGACGTTGTGGACAGCGACTCCTACAGGTCGGTTGGGTGACACCTGTACAGCAGAAACAGGAAGTATCGGGGGCAGCGTGATCCTCCCACGCGTTACTCCTCGCCACTGAGAGTTTGAGCTGTCTGGTGAAAAAGATGCAACAGGCTGCCTCCTCGTGTACCGGAGGGGACACGTGATGCAAGGCTTCTATCCTCACTACAGCCGACCAGTGGGAGGCTTAGTCTAGCAACATTCAAGACAGGGGAGGGGAGAATTGGAATTACGAAATTGGGATGGGAGAAAAATAGAAAAATAAGGAGAAAAAGTCGATCCAAAAAAAAATATATACAAACCTAATAATACTCGAGTAAAGTACAAATCCCCAAAAACAGCACTTAAGTATTGTAACGAAGTACAATTACTCAAGTTCTTTATACCACTGGTTGTTTTCAACTGCTAGGCAGTGGTGGTTACTTTGGGTCCCCCCCCCCCCCAGTTATTTTATACTCGTGTTTTGTGTTTCCTACAGCTTATTTGTATTTATTTTATTCTTGTGTTTTCCCCCACCCTCTCTCATCGCTCAGCAATTCCAGTGGTTACCCCTCTGGGGTAACTTTAAGATTCCCATTTTTGTGTGTGTCTGCGTGTGTGTCCTACACACCCCCCCCCCCCCCCCCAATCCTGACACCATGGGATTGTTTACCCTACTGGCAGAGGCGATTTTCATAAAGGTCAGTCAAAGCTTACCAACTCAAACTGAACTGAACTCAACTCGACTGAACTCAAACTGCAAAAAAACAGACTAAGAAATGACGTAAACTCCATGATCAAAACGGCAAAAAAGAATTTCATCAATGACAAAACTGAGGAAAACAAAGAGAAACCCTGTGAACTTTGGAAATTACTCAATAATCAACTAGGCTGCAGTAAGAAACTTAAAACCATATTTTCAAACATAAACATAAAGACGGACAACACGCTCATCACAGACAAACTGGATGTGGCCAATTACTTAACCATTTTCTTCACAAACATAGCCACAACACTGGTAAATAAACTACCCTCCCACTCAGGGCATTTTGGGTTCTGGAGTGTCGGGAGTCCCGGGTGGTCATCTGACGCGTGACGCATAAAAAGGTGCTCGCCTGACAATTGGAATATTCTTTTTGGAATACCCCCGGCCAAAGGTAAGGACTATCTGACATCAATTTCAGCTTGATCCAACAATGTTTTCATATCGATCCAGCTGATCAGCGTCTGTAGTGTTCAACATGAATGCCGTTACTGGCCATCAAACCATAAAAATACGACCCCCCCCCCCCCCCCCTCACTCCTAAACTATACTTATATTCACCACGGGATAACTTGCGAACGTATGCATGAAAAAATTATCTCTTTTTTGCATGTTCAACGGAAGAAAGTCACTGTCAAATCACTATAGTATTGTCTCCATAGCTATAATATAGAATATAGATATTGCTCTCCAAACATAGTGACACAAAGTGAAAATATGTTATGGAAATATGGCGCGTTAGCCACAAGGACCAGGCTAATGCCTGGCGCCCAATGTGTTAAGCAATACAGTAGCTCACAACAAGCCTTGGTACATTGTGAATATATAAGGGGGTTATGTTTGGTTTGACATGCTTGGTCACCATAAATATGGCAATATGAAAGTTATAGACACATTCCAATGTTTTATTACTAATTGAATAGTAAAATCATGTGTTCCTTTATTAATCCCCTTGGGAAATCCAGGTGGCATAGCAGTATGGGGGGGGGGGGGGGGGGGTTGTAATCTGTAAATGTATTTGATGTTACTGTAATTTGACAGTAAGTATTTGGCAAAACGACATTTACCGTTTTTTGACAGTTTTCTTTTTTACAGTGCAGGAGTAAAGATAATAATATAAGTAATAATCATAATAGAGTAGACCACAATTATAATAGAGGATTGGTAGTATATCATATCAGTAATAATGATAATAATAGTATACATGTATTAGGAGCACATGGTGCCATAGTCTGTGCAGTGTTTCATAATTAAAAGTCAGACAAGACAGTCCTAACAGTTCTCTGGTTCTCCAGACATTAGTTCTCCATGTGTGACCGTCTATTCTTCTGATAGCAGGTGTTTAATCAAAGATCCCCGCTTTCTAGTCTTGCACAAGGACCAATCAGCATGGGTATGGGCGGATACATTTTCCATTGATGGGGATTTGATTGGCTGTTTTTAAATAAAGTGCGGTCGCTGGATTAATAACGTTAACGTCAGTTCGGCCAGAGAAACAAATATACTAATTCAAATAGGACCTGCGAGATTTGTACTTTGTACTTTGTAGGTTTGCATTTTAAATGTAAGGAGTAAAAAGTATGTTTTTTTTCTCTGAAATGCAATTGAGTAAATGTACAAGTATACAAACCTAGAGCGGCTGGGTGGCGCAGTGGGCAAGGCGCTCTCCACTAACGCAGGATATACTGGTATCGAGCCCAGCTCTCTGCGTTGCTTCCGGCTTGGCCGGCCGTCATACTAACACAATTGGCAGTGTTAGAGGGTGGGAAAGCCGGTGGGTGGGGATTGGACGTTGTGGACAGCGACTCCTACAGGTCGGTTGGGTGACACCTGTACAGCAGAAACAGGAAGTATCGGGGGCAGCGTGATCCTCCCACGCGTTACTCCCTCGCCACTGAGAGTTTGAGCTGTCTGGTGAAAAAGATGCAACAGGCTGCCTCCTCGTGTACCGGAGGGGACACGTGATGCAAGGCTTCTATCCTCACTACAGCCGACCAGTGGGAGGCTTAGTCTAGCAACATTCAAGACAGGGGAGGGGAGAATTGGAATTACGAAATTGGGATGGGAGAAAAATAGAAAAATAAGGAGAAAAAGTCGATCCAAAAAAAAATATATACAAACCTAATAATACTCGAGTAAAGTACAAATCCCCAAAAACAGCACTTAAGTATTGTAACGAAGTACAATTACTCAAGTTCTTTATACCACTGGTTGTTTTCAACTGCTAGGCAGTGGTGGTTACTTTGGGCCCCCCCCCCCCCCCCAGTTATTTTATACTCGTGTTTTGTGTTTCCTACAGCTTATTTGTATTTATTTTATTCTTGTGTTTTCCCCCACCCTCTCTCATCGCTCAGCAATTCCAGTGGTTACCCCTCTGGGGTAACTTTAAGATTCCCATTTTTGTGTGTGTCTGCGTGTGTGTCCTACACCCCCCCCCCCAATCCTGACACCATGGGATTGTTTACCCTACTGGCAGAGGCGATTTTCATAAAGGTCAGTCAAAGCTTACCAACTCAAACTGAACTGAACTCAACTCGACTGAACTCAAACTGCAAAAAAAACAGACTAAGAAATGACGTAAACTCCATGATCAAAACGGCAAAAAAGAATTTCATCAATGACAAAACTGAGGAAAACAAAGAGAAACCCTGTGAACTTTGGAAATTACTCAATAATCAACTAGGCTGCAGTAAGAAACTTAAAACCATATTTTCAAACATAAACATAAAGACGGACAACACGCTCATCACAGACAAACTGGATGTGGCCAATTACTTAACCATTTTCTTCACAAACATAGCCACAACACTGGTAAATAAACTACCCTCCCACTTAGGGCATTTTGGGTTCTGGAGTGTCGGGAGTCCCGGGTGGTCATCTGACGCGTGACGCATAAAAAGGTGCTCGCCTGACATGTCGTCATGTAACTCGAGTGAGGTGGCGTTCGAACGGCAACAAATAGATCTTTCTAACCGTAATTTATATGTTCGGCGAAAAATGCAGCCCCAAGCCGCTAGGCGCTCGCAAAGTGCCGCGACTTTCGCGCAAAGGGCAAAACGGCACGTATATATGGTGCCAGTGCACGTTAAAGAGGTTAAAGGCTATTCTAGATTTACCTCAACATCTTATGAAAGATCCCTCGATGTAACAGATGAGTGTTGTGGTGCACAGGCGTGAAGTCCCTGTTAAACTAATTAGACTCTTGGCTCTGAACCACTCAAAGAGAGTTACCTTAGCAGTGTTTGGACCACAGAGAAAAGGTTAGAGGGCAGCGCTGGGCCACATTTGACAGGGGGATCGTCTGGGATTAACCTTGGCCTGCCCCCCCCTTTGGCTCCGGGCCCTGCTGGCCCTGGGAAGAGCGGAATTAGCCAAGCCCCGGCCAGAGCCATCTGATTCCAAGCCCTCATCCAATTACTACCTTATCTCCTGGCCAAATGAGATCAATGCATGCAGGGCATGGAGACCTGGCAGGCTGGCAGAGGTACGGTAATCAGCAGCAGGGATCGCAGCGCTTAACTCCCCCGTGTCCCTGAAAGGGCCAGAGCATGTGTTAGTAGCACCACTTGCTGCCATTAGCCAACGGAGCCCTGCTGGAACCTAACCTGCTCTCGGCAACGAGGACAACCTGATATAATGCGTTAGGGTTTTATTTTATTTTCATTCTCAAGTACAGCTCTCAGGTAGGATTGCTATCGTGCATAATTGCCGCTTTGCCTCTTATCCTCAATGAATTTGCACTGCAGATTCCAGTCGCTAAAAAAAGGTAGTACGGAGTGAAAACAAGGCATAATTGCTTTTGATCTGTAATGCATATTAGAGGCACTTTTGAGCATTGCATGGTAGTTAAGAGCACCCCCCCCCCCCCCCCCCCCCCCCCCGGCGGCTAATGTAGTCCACTTTTAATTTTCTTGTCAATTAGGGGGGAAAACAAATGTTTGATGTTCGGAGCTGTAATTAGGGGAAATAATGAACCTCCACATGAACGTCACAAAAGCATTTAGCTCTCTACCTGCTCTCCTTGAAATGGAAAATGTTTTGCCGAATGAGTTTATATTGTAAAAAGAGGTGTAACGGTTCCAGGGAAGACAATGGAAACAGTGGCCACAATGTCAATTGTGGTCACAGTAGGAACAGTGGTCTCCTACCTGGTCTCCTACCTCCCTCTAGTGGCCTGATGACCCAAATGGTGCAGGCAATCATCACACCGATATTGACTATATTGATAAATATAATTAATGTTATTTCATGGTGTGTGTTATTGAATGTCCCTTCCCTTGTGTGATGTGTTTCCCTTGTCTGCTTGTGGTTTTGTAATTGCTTTTGTGTTTAGTTGGTTGTTGTGTGTTTTAGACTGGCCTGGCCAGCTGTGGCCACTTGTAATTAGTCTTTGTATATATGTGTGTTCGGTCTGCTTCTCTGTGTGGTGACATTCCTCCGTTAACCCTGTTCCTGTCGACGTCATCCTTGCCCTGTAGTGTTGTACTGTCTAAGTGTATATTAGTGTTCTGTTTTGTTGCTTGTTTATTTTCGAGTTCTCAGTTAGCCTTTTATGTTCTTTTGTAACTTACCTTCGCCCATCTTTATGTTTGTTTATTTATCAGCCTCTTTACTTGTGTTTTGGTCTTGTGACCTAGTATCGCTCTCACGGTTCTTATAATAAAAGGAACACAGTGTTTGAGAAGAGCAAACTGCCGTCTCCGTTTCCTCCTTCCACTCCATTCCGCATATTGGGTTCTCCTCTCCTTCCCTCGCCACCCCATCGTAACAAGAGGACCTTGATTAAATGAGAAAACATTTCTTAATGTATAATGACATCTTAGGGAGTATTGTCTGTGTTCTGTGTTTCACATAAATTATAATTATATAATTATGTTTCTCCGTTCATAACGGTCACGAAAACGGAAACCGCTTTTCAATGTCTCTGGACTTTGAACCTCCCAGAAATAATTGTAAATGTTCCAACTTTACCCATTTCCCTCTTTCTGCAACAACTTGATGTCAAGACGACCCCCCCCCCCCCCCCCCCTAACCGATTATTTGATATAGCGACGTGTTCGTTTGAAAATAAAAAGGTGCTTTCGAAATGGGAGGTTACGATGAAAACAACGTCTTTTTACACGCAGAGCTGGTGTTTATATGAAATTATACAACAAGTAGGTCCAACCACGCATTGTGATTGGTTGAGAGCGTTCTAAGCCGTGAGTATATTCATGATACACTCACGGTTAAATCACCAATCAACTGCCAACTGCCTGGTTGATAGCCTACTCCATTTGAAATTCCATAGCAAAAATACATCTTTAGGAACTATTTTTCTACGCCAAGTTCACTGAAATCGATATAAAAGACCATAGAATTGTCTGTATTCATCCTATATTTTTCCCGATGGTGCAACTTGCTGTATAAAAGCAATAATACACTCGAACCAGTGGAATATCAGGAATATTGCCACTCTGTGCTGCCTACGCCACTCGAGCTTCGCTCTCGTGGCTGCGAGCGCATCACAGCCATGGCAATATTCCTGATATTCCACTGGTTCTTGTGTATTATTGCTTAAGTATAAAAAAAAAAAAAGGCCCTTCATATTTATACCTGGCGTTGACACCCCCCCTGCCAGTGAATGTGTGGCACCACTGGCATGTCCCCCAGCCATCTGGAGGAGAGGTTCTGTGCCTGTCCTTCAGCTGCCGTCCCGTGGCTATACACATGCACGCATCCACTATACTCTCCTCCTCCTCATCTCGCTCCCTAGCCGCCCCCCTCCTCTCCTCTGCCCAGTTAGATAAAAGTCCTCTTAAATTCACCACAGCGGGCCGGCCTCACAGGGAGACGAGCTGGCATCACAGGAGGCCCCACTGACAATCAGCACCTGGCTAGCAAGCACTAATGAGCACAGGGAGGGAGGGGTTGGCAGCACAGACAGACAGCAGCGGCGGTGGGAACAGGACAGGGGCGTTTGTTAGGAGAGGAGGAGGCAGTGGCGGGGCTGGCGCGACTGGCGCGTGTTGTTGGGCTGTGTGTCCGATGCAGCATCGCTGAATATATTCGCTTCCAGGGGGGCAGAGCAGCAGTCAGTTTTGGGAAAATATCACAGCCCATTAGTTAGGAGCAATGAAATGGAGTCAACTTCTGGGACACCATTAGGCACGCTGCGCTTAGGCAGACGGAGTCCCTCGGCGTGCTGTTGCTATTCTGGAAGGCTTGAGCACAGAGATATAATTGGACTGGGGAAATCAAGCAGGTTTCAGTGGTCCTGGTGGGGCTTTCAGAGAACGAGAACACAGGCCTTTGTATTTTCTCTCCCTCTCTCTCCCTGTTAGCATTACAGCTTTTTTTGAAAAACAGGCAGCCAGTGTGCTGCTGGTGTTTTTTCCTTTCATTTGTACCCCCCCCCTCTCTCTCTCTCTCTCTCTCTCTCTCTCTCT
>NC_140172.1:96724223-96800659 GCF_963971535.1 Notolepis coatsorum | reverse complement strand
ATCAAAGGGCACACCCCACCTCAACCTCCGTCACCCCTGACCTGTCTGCCGGTCCAAAGAAAGAGACCCTGACAGCTTCTTTGATGCAGGAGGAGAGGTGGTGGTGGTGGTGGGGTGGTGGGCGTTGTGTAAAAAAAGGGGGCCAGCCATTTGAAATGTCTGCACCGAGATCTAATCAGGCTGCAGCGAATGTGCCCCCTTTTTAAAGCCTAGCGGCAAGGCATTACAGCCCGCTGTCTCTTTCCTCACAGGGTGTCTCCTGTCAGCACCCCCACCCACCCACCACCTCCACTCCGGAGCACATCATCCACCTCAGTCTCAGCTCTGGATTTATCCCTCTCCTAAAGCCGCCTTGACAGGTTTGTTATCTGTTCACCCGGTCGGCAAACCCCAGAGAGTCTCGGCACTGGCTGTTGGGAGGTGGAATGCTATACAGAAGGAGAAAAAAAAAGAGAAATGTGCCAAGTAAATGTCAAGTGAACCAGCGAGGATGGATATTATAGCTTCTGGGCATACCGTCCGTCTCTCTGCTGTCCATTTTACAGTCAGCAGTTGAGTTGACAGTTTACAGTCGACTCAAGATGGCAGTCGTTCTCACACTGGACTCTCGCTATTGATTTTACACGCAGGTTAAAATTAGATGGTTCCCACAGAGCACCGCTGTACACCGGCCCCAGCTACACACCGGCCCCAGCTATGAATGAAATGGAAAACGAGCGGTGATTACCACACACCTCGTTTTCTCAGGACTTCGGTGCTATAGATCCAAACAGAGCAGTGGGGAGAGAGAGAACATACCTTTCATCATAATCTGTATCTCTTCAGGTCTCTGCCGTCACGTACTGTAGTAAAACTGCAGGCTCAGGTGACACCAGAGTTTTTTTGTTCCCAGGTAGCTGCTTAAAACTGAATTTACCTAAGGTTTTACCATCCAGAACAGTAGTGAAGTATCTATAGACAGTGGTGGAAGAAGTACACAGTTCCTTTACTTAAGTAAAAGTAGAAATACTCAGATAATGTAACGTTTGTGGTTCCGATCCTCTCTCAGGAGTGGAAACCCTACTGCCATTCTGGAGTACTTCACCTTGTTCCCTGCAATTAGCTCTGATTGACTGTCACCTGTGATTTGTTGTCGCTAATTACTGCGTGTGGGTTGCTGGGTATTTTGCCTTTATAGTAATCCTTTGTTCTCCTGTCTGTTGTCGGATCTTCAACAGAAGTACTGGGAGCAGTCGGCCGCGGGCAGAAGTGGGACATATGGCCCGTATTTGTTATTATGTTTTGTTAAAACATTTGCTCCGTCGTGAGAACGGTTTTCTCTTTCCTTAATTATTCCCTCAGTTGTAGCCTGGCTACATTATGCTTTCTCGTTCCATTATCTTGCTCCAGAAAGGCTGCTGGCCCAGATGGAATAACAGGACGCATACTTAAGTCCTGTGCTAACCAGCTATCCCCTGTGTTCACCACCATATTTAATCGATCCCTGAAGGAGTCAGTGGTCCCTGCCTGCTTCAAGATGTCCACCATTATCCCGGTACCAAAGAAACCCTCCCCAGCAGGTCTCAATGACTACAGACCGGTGGCACTCACCTCTGTGGCCATGAAATGTTTCGAGAGGCTGGTCAAGGATTACATTTGTGCCTCCCTCCCCAGTGATATGGACCCTATGCAATTTGCATACAGGCCAAACAGGTCCACTGACGATGCGGTCTCCAAAGTACTGCACAGCACCCTCTCTCACCTGGACCGTCAGAAGGGGGGCTATGTGAGACTGTTGTTCATTGACTACAGCTCAGCGTTCAACACCATAGTCCCCACCAGACTGGTGGACAAGCTGATCGAGCTAGGTCTGAGCTCCGCTCTGAGTGCCTGGATACTGGACTTTCTGAGTGAAAGGCCCCAGGCGGTCAGGGTGGGGGGTCAGACCTCCAACACCATCACCCTGAGCATCGGGTCCCCCCAGGGCTGTGTTCTGAGCCCCCTGCTGTACATACTATACACACATGACTGTGTGGCCAAGTTCAGCTCCAACTCCATAGTGAAGTTTGCAGACGACACAGTGGTGGTGGGGCTGATCTCGGACAACGACGAGAAGGCCTACCGGGAGGAGGTTGAGGTACTGGAACGCTGGTGTGACGGCCGCGCTGTGAGGCAATAGTATCCAGCTGCAGGACGAGAGCACCAACACTCTCAGGACCGCAACACTTTAAGGACCCACACTTTAAGGACCCTCGCTTCCATTGGCTGATTTGGGTCACATGACCGTCCCACCCAATGGCTGAATTGGAGTATTGCACTGCGGGATTGATTGATTGATTGATTGATTGATTGATTGATTGAAAACTTTATTAACAGATTGCAGAATGGGTACAGTACAGCGCAATACACACAATTGTTAAGGGGATGCAGACCAGAGAAAGACCTCAAAGCAGTACTGTTACATTTGTGACATACAGTAAATATATACAATGGGGAGGGAACTGTACATTTATGATGAATTGAAAATGGGGGACCCTGATGTAAACAAGACTTGCGCGATTTTGCGCGCCGCGTGGGAGCAAATTCGAGACACATATTCGGTTGCAAAAAGGTGTCCCACGGTCTCCTCTATGGCCGTGAATATTTTGACGCGGATCGGAATCACGGCATGCCCGTGGCACACTTTACCGTTTCGGCGAGTTTATTCCATGCTATGTCCTCTTTTTTGGAAATCAAAATATGGTCACCCTACCCTACAGAGAGTGGTGCGCTCAGCCGAGCGTACCACAGGTATTGCACTACCACCCCTGCAGGTTCTATACAACAAGAGGTGCAAATCCAAAGCCTGCAGAATAATGAAAGACCCACACCACCCCAACAACAGCCTGTTCATGCTGCTGAAGTCAGGCAGACGCCTGCAAACACCAGCTACTAGGACAGAGAGACTTCAGCTCAGCTTCTTCCCCCAGGCCATCAGAGCCCTAAACACTGAACTCTCCACACACAAGCACACATGAGCACACACACAACACACACACTGTACACGCTCACACACTAGCAGCCACTTTAACATGAGCAAGCACACACTCATGCTGCACACGCCCACATTTATGGCCACTAAGGAAAGGTCACTTTAAAAATAGTATAGTATAACCGGAGATTGTATAAATTAGCATGTACAGAAAGACACTACCAAAGGACCTAGCATGTCCTCCATGCTCTGTAAATAACTTATGTACATATACCAATATGCCCTAACATGTTACTTGTTTATTGCACAATGTTAGTTGTTTATTGCACAATGTTGATTCTATTATATGTTATTTGCACATCGTTGCAGGCAAGACCACCCGCATTTCATTGTATACTTGTATGCCTTGACAAATAAAACTCTTGACTTGACTTGACTAGTGTTTCTAATAAAGGAACACATATTTTGAGAAGAGCAACACCATCTCCGCCTCCTTCTGTGAGGTTTTGCCCGCTGCTCACTACCTTTTCTCTGTCTTCTTTAAGCCTACTGTTAGGAATTCCCTATTCTCTGTCTTCTTTAAGCCTACTGTTAGGAATTCCCTACTCACTCTCTCTAGCCCCCACCCTCTCGTTCTTTACCCTTAGTGGCCACACCTGTTTGATATTCTATTATCTCTCGCACCTGTGGTGGCAGGCTAATTAGTCCCCCTGTGGGCTTTAAATACCAGGGCGCTTCCCCTCGTTTTGGCGTGGGGTCGTGTTGTATACTTGCCGAGTCATATTCTCTAAACATCTAGACTCTTTCGGGAGATCCTCTGTCTGCCTATGCTGTTCCATTCTCCGGCGTCGAGATGTTTGCTCCAGCCTTCGCCAGCTGTCGCCGTTGCCTGTGGGGGAGACTGGTCTGCGCTCCCTGTACTTCCACGGGAGGCACCCCAGCGTTCCACTGCAGACCCCCGCGCAGCTGTTCGTCCTGACGCACATCCAGACCAGCGCAGACGCTCTCCAGTCCTCAGCGCGCAACGCGGATCTTCCAAGGACGCTCGAGCTTGGCACGCTCTCCAGACCAGCGCGCAACGCGCATCTTCCAGACCTTCGAGCTTGGCACGCTCCTCCGTACCGGCGCACTGACGCGCATCTTCCAGACCTTCGAGCTTGGCACGCTCCTCCGTACCAGCGCACAGACGCGCATCTTCCAGACCTTCGAGCTTGGCACGCTCTCCAGACCTCAGCGCGCCGACGCGCATCTTCCAGACCTTCGTGCTTGGCACACTCCTCCTCGCAGACGCACCCCGAAGCGTCTCACTGTTCCGACGCGCACACCAAGGTGTGGCGCGCACTCTGTTCCTCGGCTCCGTCAGTGGCTACCCGGTGGACGACATCCTCGCCACCGCCACTGTTCCGACGCGCACACCAAGGTGTGGCGCGCACTCTGTTCCTCGGCTCCGACAGCGGCTACCCGGTGGACGACATCCTCGCCACCGCCGTTGTTCCAGCACCCTGTTCCTCGGCTCCGACAGCGGCTCCCCGGTGGACGACATCCTCGCCACCGCCGCTGTTCCAGCGCTCTGTTCCTCGGCTCGGACAGCCAGCCACCCGGTGGCGATGCCCTCGCCCCGTTGCTGTCCCTGTACCATTACGCATACGCCTGGGTGAGTTTTGATTGTGATGTCACTCACTCAGCGTAGTGCCCTTGCCCCCGTTCCCGCTGCTGTCCCTGTACCTTTACGCATACGCCTGGGTGAGTTTTGATTGTGATGTCACTCACTCAGCGTAGTGCCCTTGCCCCCGTTCCCGCTGCTGTCCCTGTACCTTTACGCATACGCCTGGGTGAGTTTTGATTGTGATGTCACTCACTCAGCGTAATGCCCCTTGCCCTCGTCCCGCTGCTGTTTCCCAGCGTATTGCCTCTGTTTTTGGTTCTCACTTTGAATAGTATTTTTGGACTTTACATCTCCCCCTGTGTGTTTGTCACACGAAGATATTATTACTTTGTTCACTTTGTTATTTGGACTGTTCTGCACCTGCTCTGTTTTTTCCCTTTTGTGCATTAACTATCTCCTCTGTCCTGCAGAGCGGCCCAGATGATTTCCACCAGTCCTCCCAGTTCCTCCCTGTTCCCCAGCCCGCCTCCGCGGGCCTCAGTCCCCTTCTAGTTCCACCTAGTTCCTGGTCCCAAGTTCTCCCTTTCTAGTTCCACCTAGTTCCTGTTCCCTAGTTCTCCCCTTTCTAGTTCCACCTAGTTCCTGGTCCCAAGTTCTCCCCTTTCTAGTTCCACCTAGTTCCTGTTCCCTAGTTCTCCCCTTTCTAGTTCCACCTAGTTCCTGGTCCCAAGTTCTCCCCTTCTAGTTCCACCTAGTTCCTTGTCCCTAGTTCCCCTAGTCCCCGTTTCTCCTGTTCCCTAGCTCTCCTAGTCCCTAGTCCTCTCTCCCTAGTTCTCCTTGTCCCTGGTTTACCTAGTCTCTAGTTCCTCTGTCCCAAGGCGTTCCCTTAACCTTCCCTTAGGCGTTCCCTTACTTTCCCATAGTGTTCCCTTTTCCTGCCCGCCTCTTAAAGGCACTTTACCTTCCCCTCTTGTGTTTCCAGTGTTTTGTGTTTTCTCCCTTAAAGGGACAGTGCCCTTTTTCCCTGTTCACAATAAATATCTGTTTCTTGGCAAACCACCATACCTGTCTTGTGTTGTGCGATTGGGGTCGGTTACAAACCATAACAGTACGACCCCACCAGTCTACGACCCCAGCCAGCACAGACTGTGTATGTTGAGTTTGCCTTTTTTTTTTCTTGTTCCCTCTTGCTCCCCTGTTAGCCCTGTTAGCTCCCCTGTTAGCTTGTTAGTCTCCCCTCTAGCTCCCCTGTTAGCCCAGTTTAGCTTCCCTGTTAGTCCTGTTAGCTCCCTTGTTGGCCTGTTACTCCCCTGTTTAGCTTGTTAGTCTCCCCGGTTAGCTCCCCTGTTTGCTTCCCGTTTTGCCCTGTTTGATCCCCCTGTAGCTAGCCATGCCCTGGCGGCTAACCCAGTCCCTCAGCAGAGCCCCGGTCTGCTAGCTTGGCCCCGGCTGTTAGCACAGCCTCTATGTTAATGCAGCCTTGCAGCTGGCATAGGCCCTGTAGCTAGCCAGGCCCAAGCAGCTAACCCGGTCCCTCTGCATGGCCTCCACTTTTTTGTGTAGTTTATCCCACTGCTAGGACTGCCCTTTCAGCTAGCAAGGTCAGTTTTTCTCACACAGCTAGGACTGTCCTTCCAGCTAGCTTGTGCTCTCATGCTGGTCCAGCCCTGTCTGCCAGCCTAGCTCCGGCAGCTTGCGCAGCCTCTATGTTGATGTAGCAGTACAGCTAGCATAGGCCCTGTGGCTATCAGTGCCCTGGCAGCTAGCCTTCCCTCTGCTAGCCCTTTCCCGGTGCTTCCATGGTTACCCCTTAGCTACCCTGCTTGCCCCTCAGTTCCTCTAGACCAGTTGCTCTAGACCAGTTCTCTAGACCCAGTTCCTCTAGACCAGTTTCTCTAGACCAGTTCTCTAAACCAGTTCTCTAGACCAGTTTCTTGCCCAGTTCGCTAGACTAGTTCTCTAGACCCAGTTCCTCTAGACCAGTTGCCCCTCTGCTACCCTAGTTACCCCTCGGCGACCCTGTTTCTTTTGCTAGCCCCACTCTTGTGGTGGCTTCCCCTACTGGCTTGGCCAGTGCCTTTGTTTTTGTCTTGTTTTGCCCCCTGCCACTCTGTCTGTATTTGTTTTGGGTCGCCGGGTGGCTCCCGTTGGAGGGGGGGATACTGTGAGGTTTTGCCCGCTGCTCACTACCTTTTCTCTGTCTTCTTTAAGCCTACTGTTAGGAATTCCCTATTCTCTGTCTTCTTTAAGCCTACTGTTAGGAATTCCCTACTCACTCTCTCTAGCCCCCACCCTCTCGTTCTTTACCCTTAGTGGCCACACCTGTTTGATATTCTATTATCTCTCGCACCTGTGGTGGCAGGCTAATTAGTCCCCCTGTGGGCTTTAAATACCAGGGCGCTTCCCCTCGTTTTGGCGTGGGGTCGTGTTGTATACTTGCCGAGTCATATTCTCTAAACATCTAGACTCTTTCGGGAGATCCTCTGTCTGCCTATGCTGTTCCATTCTCCGGCGTCGAGATGTTTGCTCCAGCCTTCGCCAGCTGTCGCCGTTGCCTGTGGGGGAGACTGGTCTGCGCTCCCTGTACTTCCACGGGAGGCACCCCAGCGTTCCACTGCAGACCCCCGCGCAGCTGTTCGTCCTGACGCACATCCAGACCAGCGCAGACGCTCTCCAGTCCTCAGCGCGCAACGCGGATCTTCCAAGGACGCTCGAGCTTGGCACGCTCTCCAGACCAGCGCGCAACGCGCATCTTCCAGACCTTCGAGCTTGGTACGCTCCTCCGTACCGGCGCACTGACGCGCATCTTCCAGACCTTCGAGCTTGGCACGCTCCTCCGTACCAGCGCACAGACGCGCATCTTCCAGACCTTCGAGCTTGGCACGCTCTCCAGACCTCAGCGCGCCGACGCGCATCTTCCAGACCTTCGTGCTTGGCACACTCCTCCTCGCAGACGCACCCCGAGGCGTCTCACTGTTCCGACGCGCACACCAAGGTGTGGCGCGCACTCTGTTCCTCGGCTCCGTCAGTGGCTATCCGGTGGACGACATCCTCGCCACCGCCACTGTTCCGACGCGCACACCAAGGTGTGGCGCGCACTCTGTTCCTCGGCTCCGACAGCGGCTACCCGGTGGACGACATCCTCGCCACCGCCGTTGTTCCAGCACCCTGTTCCTCGGCTCCGACAGCGGCTCCCCGGTGGACGACATCCTCGCCACCGCCGCTGTTCCAGCGCTCTGTTCCTCGGCTCGGACAGCCAGCCACCCGGTGGCGATGCCCTCGCCCCGTTGCTGTCCCTGTACCATTACGCATACGCCTGGGTGAGTTTTGATTGTGATGTCACTCACTCAGCGTAGTGCCCTTGCCCCCGTTCCCGCTGCTGTCCCTGTACCTTTACGCATACGCCTGGGTGAGTTTTGATTGTGATGTCACTCACTCAGCGTAGTGCCCTTGCCCCCGTTCCCGCTGCTGTCCCTGTACCTTTACGCATACGCCTGGGTGAGTTTTGATTGTGATGTCACTCACTCAGCGTAATGCCCCTTGCCCTCGTCCCGCTGCTGTTTCCCAGCGTATTGCCTCTGTTTTTGGTTCTCACTTTGAATAGTATTTTTGGACTTTACATCTCCCCCTGTGTGTTTGTCACACGAAGATATTATTACTTTGTTCACTTTGTTATTTGGACTGTTCTGCACCTGCTCTGTTTTTTCCCTTTTGTGCATTAACTATCTCCTCTGTCCTGCAGAGCGGCCCAGATGATTTCCACCAGTCCTCCCAGTTCCTCCCTGTTCCCCAGCCCGCCTCCGCGGGCCTCAGTCCCCTTCTAGTTCCACCTAGTTCCTGGTCCCAAGTTCTCCCTTTCTAGTTCCACCTAGTTCCTGTTCCCTAGTTCTCCCCTTTCTAGTTCCACCTAGTTCCTGGTCCCAAGTTCTCCCCTTTCTAGTTCCACCTAGTTCCTGTTCCCTAGTTCTCCCCTTTCTAGTTCCACCTAGTTCCTGGTCCCAAGTTCTCCCCTTCTAGTTCCACCTAGTTCCTTGTCCCTAGTTCCCCTAGTCCCCGTTTCTCCTGTTCCCTAGCTCTCCTAGTCCCTAGTCCTCTCTCCCTAGTTCTCCTTGTCCCTGGTTTACCTAGTCTCTAGTTCCTCTGTCCCAAGGCGTTCCCTTAACCTTCCCTTAGGCGTTCCCTTACTTTCCCATAGTGTTCCCTTTTCCTGCCCGCCTCTTAAAGGCACTTTACCTTCCCCTCTTGTGTTTCCAGTGTTTTGTGTTTTCTCCCTTAAAGGGACAGTGCCCTTTTTCCCTGTTCACAATAAATATCTGTTTCTTGGCAAACCACCATACCTGTCTTGTGTTGTGCGATTGGGGTCGGTTACAAACCATAACACCTTCTTCCTTTCTACTATTGGACTCAACATTCCTACCTTGAATCATAACAGATAAATGCGTACTCTGGTCAAAGTAAAAGTCCTCCATTCAAATTCTACAAATTCTACAAATTCTAAGTAAAAGCAAGACTTGGAAAAATGTTACTCTTTTGATAATAACTTTCATAGGGCTGGGGAGTCTAGATTCAAGATTCAAGAGGTTTATTCATCACATACATACACAAGACATACAGTGAAATGAAGGTGGTCATGCCCGCTTCGATTGTGCAAAAAATACAAATAATAACAGAATAAAATAGAATAGACAACTAAATGGGCTTGCCTTCATCAATTCCTTTATTCAAGATAATACTTCTTCCAGTGTGTATGTGATTGGGGATATGAATGCGGATATCTCAGATAGGAACTCATTGTTTGCCAATCATATGGCCCAGTTCTGTGAAGATAATCATTTGATATTGTCAAGTAAAGTGCTTTTGCCCACAAATAGCTATACATACATTAGTGAGGCCTGGCACACTACGGCATGGCTTGACCATTGTATTAGTACATACATTAGTGAGGCCTGGCACACTACGTCATGGCTTGACCATTGTATTAGTACATACATTAATGAGGCCTGGCACACTACGTCATGGCTTGACCATTGTATTAGTACAGCTGATGCACATGCTTCACTGGGGTGTATTGAACACTTTGTATGGGGCAGCAACGACTGATCATATACCTTTTGCTATGTCAATAAATGTGGAAGATTTAGGCCTACCTGCATTATCTAGAAATGATAATAGTTTCAACACAGAAAAACTGGACTGGTCAACCCTCACTTATTATGTTCATACAGACAAGTACTTAAAGGAACACAGCAACTTTTTGGGAAATTTGCTTATTTGCCATCTACCCTGGAGTTACCCAAGCAGATACATACCCTTTTCTTCTCTGTGCATGCATTAGGCTTAGGGAACAGCCGCACCGTTAGCCTAGTTTAGCGTCATTCACTGGAAGTAGGTGTGCCAGTGTAGCCTAGTTCCCAACACTCACGAAATACACTCCAAATACAACTCCAAAACGTTCCTGTAAACATGTTGTGACCTGTGTATTTACCACGTGGAGAAATAAATTATGCAGGACGTATGCACAAGCGAACACTCTCTCACGCAAGTTTAGTATGTGTACAGATGGAGTGAAAGTGTCTCTGTTCAGAGCATATTGTACACCACTTTATACTGCACACTTGTGGTCAAGCTACACAAAAGTTTGCGGAGACTTCAAGTAGCTTATAATGATGCCATGAGAATATTACTTAAAAGAACTAGATGGTGTAGTGCAAGTGAAATGTCGTGTCAATACGTGTCAATACCTTCCAAGCTCATGTATAAATGTATCTGTCGGCTAAATGACTCTGGAAATGAGATCATTCTGGTTTTAACGGACATTAGGTTAATTTAGGTTCACACGTTACCACTCATCTATGTGGAGACATTGGCACAGCTGTCTATTTGTGGGACATTGATGTGTATTATATTAAGTGATGTTATTTTTGCCTGTTGTGTGTAATTTTATATAGGTTGTGTGAGTCCATATTAAAGTTTGAATTGAAATTGAATAGAGAAGTATTTGCTATTGAATGTGCTTAAGTATCTAAAGTAAAAGTACACATTCTACATGGCGTTTGTGTATCCATTGACCTCTATAGGTTATGTTAAAGTTGTTATGGTTTGACACCGACCCCAAACGCAACGACACAAGAGAGTAGGATTCAGAGTTGCCAAAAACAGGGGCTTGTTTATTGAGACTAATTAAACAGCATAGAATAGGAAGAGTCTAAACAAGACAGGAATTCAAGCAAGGATGAAAATGTTCTGCTGCTCTGCAGCTTCTCCCGAGGTGGTAGTAGGGGGTAGCAGATGCTGACGTCAGAGCCGCTCTGCAGACCTCTCTCGGCAGAATCTCCGAGGTGATGCGGGACCGAGAGAGAGAGAGAGGGAGCGAGTCAACACAGGGTGCAGGTAGAACGAGCAGGAGAACAGGAGAGGTGACTTGTACCCAAAAACAAAAGTTATCCAAGTGAACTAATCTTCGTGTAAACACACACAGTGAGCTATGTTCCAAAACACAATCCCAAGTGAAAAATATCTTCGGTGCAAAAATAGACACTGAGAGCGAAGTCCAAAATACAATCCAATGTGATAATATCTTCGGTGTGATAAACACACAGTGGGAGATGTTAGGTCAAAATATTATCCCAGTGAAACAATCAAAAAGGCAACCGCTGGGTGAGTGACTGTCTGATAAAAAGGTGGTAATCTTCAGTGTTATAAAAACACACGAAAACGGAATTTGATCAAAGACAGTCATTAAAAACTCACCCAGGCGTTGTGCGTAAAGAGCGCTGGAACAGCAGCGGAGCGAGCGCGTCGCCACAGGAAAAAGGTGTCCAAGAGGAAGGCTTCTTGGATATCCTGGAGGTAAAGCACAGGGAACAACAGCAGCAGCAGGAACGGCGAATGCAAACAGAAAATATCAAAACGATCCAACAAAACTTGAGTGGGGAAACGGGGTATAAATAATACGGGATTGATTGATTGACAAGCAGTGACAGCTGGGGGATGTGATTGAAAAGCGTGTGGACGGGAGAGAACCAATCAACGACGTCTCTGGGAAGAAGCGTGTGAATGGGGGAATGAAATGATTAACAGAAACAAATGGAAAACAGAGCGAGGTGGTTTAAAGGAACAGAGCGAGTAAGTGAACAAGGACAGAAACCTCACAGTACCCCCTCCTCCACGGGAGCCACCCGGCGACCAGGCCGACCCGGCTCGTCAGGATGGGCACGATGGAAGTCAGTGATCAAGCTGGGATCCACGATGAGCTGCCGGGAGACCCAGCTACGCTCCTCAGGGCCGTAACCCTCCCAGTCCACCAGGTATTGGAACCCCCGGCCCCGCCGATGAACGCCCATCAACCGGCGGACCTGCCACTGGGGGTGACCATCCACCAACACGGGAGGCGGAGGATCAGGAGCTGGAGGCATAAGGGGACTGAGGGAGACGGGCTTAACCCGGGAGACATGGAACACGGGGTGGATGTGCATGGACGCAGGAAGTTTCAGGCGCAGGGCCGCCGGACTGAGTACCTTCAGGACCTCGAAAGGTCCGACGAAACGGGGGTTGAGTTTCTTGGCCGAGGACCGTAGCGGCAGGTCCTTTGCGGAGAGCCACACCCTCTGCCCAGGGCGGTAAGTCGGCGCAGGAACCCGGCGCCGGTCGGCACCACGACAGGCGCGCTCAGATGTCCGGAGCAGCGCGGTCCTGGTGATCTCCCAAACTCGTCGGCAGCGGTCGAGGTGGACCTGCACGGAGGGAACTGCCACTTCCGCCTCCTGTGCGGGGAAAAGAGGGGGTTGGTAGCCCAGGGAAACCTCAAAAGGTGAGAGGCCGGTGGCGGAACTGACCATTGAATTGATGGAGTATTCAACCCAGGGAAGGAAACGGCTCCAGGATGCCGGTCTCTCGGCTGCCACACACCGAAGAGCGGACTCCACGCTCTGGTTCATCCTCTCCGTCTGCCCGTTAGTCTGGGGATGATAACCAGAGGAAAGACTGACCGTTGCCCCCAATCCCTTGCAAAAGGCCCGCCATACCTGGGAGGTGAACTGGGGCCCCCGGTCAGAGACGATGTCCTGGGGAAACCCATGAAGGCGGAACACGTGGTGAGTCAGGAGGTCCGCCGTCTCGGCCGCCGAGGGAAGCTTGGAAAGGGCCACGAGGTGAACCCCCTTGCTGAATCGATCCACCACGGTCAGAAGGCAGGTGTTCCCCTGGGAGGAGGGCAGACCTGTGACGAAGTCCGGTGCCACATGTGACCACGGACGGCTCGGAACGGGAAGTGGCTGCAAGAGCCCGGAGGGTGCCTGGTGAGAGGCCTTGCTGCGGGCACCGGGAAACTCTGTAACTCCTTCCGAGTGGTGGGTTCTGGCCAATCCTCCACAGCCTGGATCTTGCGAGGATCCGCTCGGGTCAAGCCCTTCTCAACGATGAAGCCCAGGTAGTCGACGGAGTCGGAGTGGAAACGGCACTTCTCCGCCTTGACGAAGAGCCGATTGTGGAGGAGGCGCTCCAGCACACGGCGGACATGCTGGATGTGTTCCTCGAGGGTCCTGAAGAAGATGAGAATGTCGTCCAGGTACACCACCACGAACACCTCCAGCATGTCACGAAGGACGTCGTTCATGAGTGCCTGGAATACCGCCGGGCGTTGGTGAGGCCGAACGGCATCACTAGGTACTCGTAGTGGCCCCTGGGGGTCTTGAAGGCGGTCTTCCATTCATCGCCCTCACGGATACGGACAAGATGGTAGGCACTCCGGAGGTCCAGCTTGGTGAAGAACGAGGCCTGGGTCAGTGGCTCGAAGGTGGAGCTCATGAGAGGTAGAGGGTATTTGTTCTTGATGGTGATCTCGTTGAGCTGACGATAGTCGATGCAGGGTCGCAGGTCCCCATCCTTCTTACCAACAAAGAAGAAACCGGCCGCCACCGGGGAGGAGGAAGGCCGAATGAGTCCTGCTTCCAATGACTCAGAGATGTAGAGATCCATCGCCTTCTTCTCCGGAACGGTCAGACTGTAGAGGCGGCTGCCGGGAAGGGGAGCCCCTTGGCGGAGGTCGATGGCGCAGTCATAGGGGCGGTGAGGTGGAAGGGCCTGAGCCCTGGATTTACTGAAAACCTCCAAGAGGTCGTGGTACTCGGGAGGTATGGACGAGAGGTCCGGAGGCAACTCACCAGCGGGCCTCCGGGGCGAGGGACAGGACGCCGCCTGCAGACACAGGGCGTGACAGGAGGAGCTCCAGCCCTTGATGGTACCGGAGGACCAGGCGATGTGGGAAAAACGGCTCACCAGGATCTCCCGGGGTCTCGGCGAGCCTGATCTTTTGGCCGGGTGGGACAGTCGGCGATTCGGTGTCCCGCACCTCCGCAGTAGAGGCAGAGACCGGACCTGAGCCTTGCCTCACGCTCCGCCTGGCTCAGATGAGAGCGTCCCAGCTGCATGGGTTCCTCCTCGCGAACCGAACGGGGAGGCCTGCTACCACCAGTAGTGTTGAGGACAGGGCGTCCAGGAGTGACGTCATGCGTCCGGGGAATCCGGGGTACCTCAGGAGGTAACAGTCGGGTCCTCTCGCGCCTTCTCTCCAGGAGGCGTCCATCGATGCGGATGACGAGGCTAAACAGGTCCTCGAGGGAGTCGGGCAACTCCCGGGTAGCGAGCTGGTCCCGGACTGCGTCACTGAGTCCCCTCAAGAAGGTTAGGCGAAGTGCAGGGTCGTTCCATCCACTCTCCACCGCCGCCAGTCGAAACCCCAGGACATAGTCCGTCACCCTGCCGCTCCCCTGTCGGAAAGTCCCCAACCGGGCTCCGGGGTCCAGACCTCGGGCTGGATGGTGGAACACTCTGCGGAGTTCCGCCACGAAGTCTGGATAGGAGAAAACAAAATTTGCATCCATTGCCCAGGAGGAAGTGACCCACTGGGCAGCATGGCCTGAAAGCAAGTTCGTCATATAAGCCACTTGGGACCCTCGAGCAGTAAAACGGCTTGGTTGATGACGGAAAACCAACTCACATTGCATGATGAATGTGGCACACTCCTCGGGATTGCCGTCGAACAGCCGTGGGACGGAGAGACGGGGTTCCCGAGGTGCGGGATCTGCTGGGGCTGCGGTGAATGCTCCTGAAGGATGTGAAGGAAGTAAAGCATTAACGGTGTCGCTCAGCGAGTGAAGCTGAGCGAGAATACCGGATTGTTGTCCCGCCAGAGCGGCCATTGACCCTTGAATAGGCAGGACCTGTTCCCTGAGATCCTGCACCGCAGCCGCAGCCCTCTCTAGTTGGAGACTGTGATCCCTGGTCAACTCGACTTGATTAGCAAGTGCGGTTCTGACCCTCTCTGTGTCGGCTGGGGTCGTCATTTTGGTTGGATCGTAATGTTATGGTTTGACACCGACCCCAAACGCAACGACACAAGAGAGTAGGATTCAGAGTTGCCAAAAACAGGGGCTTGTTTATTGAGACTAATGAAACAGCATAGAATAGGAAGAGTCTAAACAAGACAGGAATTCAAGCAAGGATGAAAATGTTCTGCTGCTCTGCAGCTTCTCCCGAGGTGGTAGTAGGGGGTAGCAGATGCTGACGTCAGAGCCGCTCTGCAGACCTCTCTCGGCAGAATCTCCGAGGTGATGCGGGACCGAGAGAGAGAGAGAGGGAGCGAGTCAACACAGGGTGCAGGTAGAACGAGCAGGAGAACAGGAGAGGTGACTTGTACCCAAAAACAAAAGTTATCCAAGTGAACTAATCTTCGTGTAAACACACACAGTGAGCTATGTTCCAAAACACAATCCCAAGTGAAAAATATCTTCGGTGCAAAAATAGACACTGAGAGCGAAGTCCAAAATACAATCCAATGTGATAATATCTTCGGTGTGATAAACACACAGTGGGAGATGTTAGGTCAAAATATTATCCCAGTGAAACAATCAAAAAGGCAACCGCTGGGTGAGTGACTGTCTGATAAAAAGGTGGTAATCTTCAGTGTTATAAAAACACACGAAAACGGAATTTGATCAAAGACAGTCATTAAAAACTCACCCAGGCGTTGTGCGTAAAGAGCGCTGGAACAGCAGCGGAGCGAGCGCGTCGCCACGGGAAAAAGGTGTCCAAGAGGAAGGCTTCTTGGATATCCTGGAGGTAAAGCACAGGGAACAACAGCAGCAGCAGGAACGGCGAATGCAAACAGAAAATATCAAAACGATCCAACAAAACTTGAGTGGGGAAACGGGGTATAAATAATACGGGATTGATTGATTGACAAGCAGTGACGGCTGGGGGATGTGATTGAAAAGAAGCGTGTGAATGGGGGAATGAAATGATTAACAGAAACAAATGGAAAACAGAGCGAGGTGGTTTAAAGGAACAGAGCGAGTAAGTGAGCAAGGACAGAAACCTCACAAAAGTGGTATGTCGTCCACGTATGCTGCTCTGATTAAATGTTGTGTTAAAGTGGTACGTGGTCCAGTTATGCTGCTCTGATTACGTCCTCTTGAAGTTGACAGGCTTCAAATGTGAAAGTATATCATCTTCATAGATTTTTTATTTTGTATATATTATGTTTTATATGCAAAATCCTTTTCTTCAAAGTAACTGATGGGTTCAGATGAATGTAGTGGAGTAAAAAGTACAATATTTCCCTTGAAATGTAGTTGAGTAAAAGTATAAAGTTCCCTAGAATGAAAATACTCACATAAAGTACAAGTAGCTCGAAATTGTACGCTGGAGTGGGGGCGACACGTATATGCGGGGGGAGTGATCTGTCGTCCCCCCCTCACTCTCTCTCTGAATGAAACAGCTTTTCAAAGCGCACACACCCGCTCCGTCTATGGGTGTGTGTGTGTGTGTGTGCGTGCGTGTATGTGCGTGTACAGGAGCACACAGGAGCTCCGACTCTAGAGTTGCAGTACTTGAACTTACTTTCACCACTGTCTATAGTTCACACACTATACCAACATACGATGCATGGTGGGACTGATAGAACACATAGGTACAGATAGAAGCAGTGGTTAACACTGTTACCTCACAGCAAAACGGTCCTGGGTCCTGTGTGGAATTTGTATGTTTCTCCTTGTGTTCTCCGCGTGGGTTTCCTCCAGGTACTCCAGTTCATAGATATATATATATATAACTAGATGGTGCAAGGCGGAGTTTCCAGCATAGTTCACTGGCGGCCATCTTGTCACAGGCACCACGCCCACTCATAACATGAATGTCTATGGTGCATGTACTATTAAAATAACCATAGCTTGCTAAATTTTCAACCGATTTACAAACAGTTTGGTTTATTACAAACGTTATTAACGTGGCTATGATTCAGGATGCTTGGCCATGTTGAAATAGTTTTCCGTATGACAGTCCATTATAAGTATGCAGTATGATAGCTACATCTCTGACGTTTATAACAAACCAAACTGTTTGAAAATCGGTAAAAGAATTTGCAAGCTATGGTTATTTCAATAGTACATGTACCATAGGTGTGATTTTTTTCCGTAGCCTATGTGTGCGAAGACGCTCTCTGATTGGCTAGCCGCGTACAGTGAAGACCCTCTCTGATTGGTTTAGCTCCGAAGGGTCTACAAAATTAAAAAAAAATTATGAATTATTATTATTATTTATTATAGGCTATTGTTGTGAAGGATCAGATTAAACCGAATATGTATATTTATTTATATATATATATTTAATTGTATTTGTATATCGTTTGATATCCCCTGTATATTCCTTGTACAATATGCATTGAATATCCCCGTTTCTACTAAACAGCCCATAATAGTTTCATTCTACCATTGGACTAGAACCTGGCGCCAGGTTGCCATACCCCTAGGTTCAAGTTCAATCGTGCCGCCTAACATGTCGAGGCAGCCCCCGGTTCCGCGCAGTAATATGCCGGGCGAAATACGTGTGGTACTATTTGTTCATAGCGCATATATATATGACGCTCGTAAAGTAGAACTTTCTTTTAGTCCAGTTCTTTACCCTCCAACAGAGTGACAGACGCAAAAGCCTCCCCACGAAGCACGTGCGGTGTAGTAGGGCCTACTTGGCCCAGAATAGGCATTGAGATATCGTGTAGATTAATAGTTGAATGGTCATAGTTTGGCACCATACCGTCGAGTTGGACGTATTCTATTAAGCTAATAATAGTCTATTTATGTATGGTGCATCGTTCGGTTCGAGTTCTACAGTTATCAGTACCCCCATCGTTCCTGACGTTATCTGGACGCTTATCCAGGCTGGTCAGACCCCTAGTGGTGATTGCATCCGAGGAGCTCCGGGTCAAGAGCGACTGGACCTGTATATTGGATTACTCTACCCGACGACGGCGAGCCTTCCACGGCTCTTGGATTATGCTTTATGTGCTTTGATTATTCCATGGATAAAGGCCAACACTGTCGAGTGTTGGAATTACCCCCCGGAGAGGACTACAGGTGAGGCGGCGCTCTACACGTGAGGTCGCACCACGTCTCTCCGTTGTGGACCGGCAGATACCGTTCCACAGAGGGTCCAGCTGTGTTCGTCTACGGCCCGAGGTTCTGTGGGCACTGGGTCTAAGACTTTGGATTCTCCCAAGACACCGTCGGCCAGATGGGATACCGCCAGCGACTTCTCTAACCCCCCCCCCCTCCTACTGCCTTACAACCAGCGGAATCCCCCCCCCCTTAGTGTATCCAGCTATAATTATTTAAGTACTATCGCTATCGTTTCCTAAATATTCCAGGTTGTATACTTACTCCCTGCGCAACCAGAGATTGGACATTCAATGTTGATTTACCTACGAATACTCATTTGCCATAAAAGTGCATACTTAACATTTCAAATCATAAATGTAATTAAGTGAATATTGTGTACACCCTTTGCTGTATTAAATATTCGATTTGGTCCATTTGTGTTGGTTCGTTTCATCAGGTGGGAAAGTGTTCATCATACTTATATCTTGTACTGGGTGGCCAGAAGTTAAAGTACATGAGGTAGTGGTATTAAATATCATATCTAACAATACAGTCAGGGAATTGTACCCCTCAGCTACAATTGGTCCTTCGAGCCGGATGGTAACTAGTGTAATATTAATATAGTGTTATTAATATCGAAAAGGCCTATGATGAACACTCCACGAAACGATCCTCCTAACCTAGAACGCCCGCGGCGCAGACGACAGACACCTCAGTACTTAGAGGCTTACACTGTCAGTCAACTACCTAGCCTTCGACAAACGGTAAACGTAGTAAAAGTAGAAAGTAAAATTATGTCTGACCTTAACGACCAGGTTTCCCCGACCACAGAGGCCCTAGTAGGTCCTAATGTAACTGACCAAGCCCACGGTGGAGACCAGGAGGGAATTGACATGCCTTTACCCCCCGCCACTACTAAAGAAGTAGTCCCCGACACGCCCCGGGAGGAAGACAACCCTACAGAGAGAGAACTCTGCACGGAAGAAGAAGAGGAGAGCGCCGAGGAACTAGAGCTCCAGGACTCCCCAACGAGTACCCCCAGGAGCGGTTCACGCAGGAGCGGCTCACCTCCACTACCGCCTTCCCCCAGCGAAGCGGAGAGGATACTACAACAGGCGTTCCTCGTCAGCCTGACAGCCTCTACCGAACGCGATCGGCTCCAAGCACAGACGCTTAGCGAGCGCGAACGTCTCCAAGCCCAGGCGACCAGCGAGCGCGAACACCTCCAAGCACAGCAACGGAGCGAAGAACAGCGCACAAGTCTGGAGATGAGACGCTTCCAGATGGAAGAGAATATGGCAAGAGACCGCGCCGACGCCCAGCGCACCGCTGCCGGTGCCCAAAGAGACGCAGAGCGCGACAGACTACAAGCGCAACTAATAGAGCAGCTGATCAAAAGGACAACTCCCTCTCCCTCCGCCAGGGGCTCAAGGAACTCGTCGAGACAGCAGTCAAGAGCAGCGTCACCGCAACGAGCAAGCGACCCTGAACTTGACCAACAGACCGAGTCTAGACCCCCCGCAGACCCCCTTCCCATACCGGTCCAAGCGAGACCCAGCTACAAGGAAGGAGCGGCCTACACTGCGGAGAAGCTAAATAAACGATTACAAGATCTGGAAGATTTGATAGAAGAAGAAGAGGGAGAAGAGGAGAACCAAGCCCGACGACAGCACAGTACTCCACCGGACCAGGAGGTCCCATACAGTCCAGGCTATACCCCCGCGGCGCTGCGCTACAGACCCCCGACTCTATTTACGGGTGAGCACGACGCACGACCAGCCCCGAGGAACAGTACCTGGACCAGCGGGCCATGGTACCCTGCCAGTACCGGCCCACAGCGAGGCGCAAGAGGGGACTCGCCCAGGAGGTCTCTCCCCCAACGCTCGCCGATGTATTCGCCATCCACGGCGTCATACAACGCCACGCCATCAATCCCAGACTTCGCCTATGAGAGTCGAGCACAGTACACGGAGCTCCGGATGTGCTTAGAGACAATGCTGGCGGATGTCATTGATGAACGCCACAAGTATGCAATATTATTGAAGCACCTGAAAGTACAGCGAGCACACAATATAGCGCTAGCCTATGCTACCTCCTCGACCCCATACACAGCGGCCCTTGCAGCGCTGGATCAAAGATATGGACGTATATGGGATTACGTAATCCAGGAGATAAGGCATATTGACCGCCTACCCCCAGCCACAGACAATCGCTCACTAGATGACCTGTCAATCAAAGTGCAGTCCCTGGTGGGGATGCTGGGAGCTCAACGGGAGAAGGGCAGGCATGAGCTGTACGCCAACTCTAACGTTGAGAGGATTTTGGAGAAGCTGCCACCCGCAAGACAGGAGCGCTTTCGGCGGCAGAGGGACTACCGAGATCCCGACGGCCCCGAGCCATCCCTCCTTGATCTGGCCGACTTCCTGGCGAGAGAGGTCAGCAGCTTACGACTGGACACCTTCGGGCAGAGCACGCCAAGCTCCAGAGAGGGACCCAGGAGAATAAATGATGGAAGAAGATCGGTGACTGTCATGCACCAATCAGAGTCAGTACCGAGCAGTAAGAGTCACAGCACCCCCTCGAGGAAGGAGAAGTGGAAGATAGCGTGTCCCTACTGTGAGAAAGAACACTGGCTGTCACAATGTGACACATTCACAAAGATGAATGCAGAAGAAGTGAGCCAATGGATAAAGTCCAACCGGCGCTGTTATCGATGTGCGCGGCCCCACATGGCAGCCGAATGCCGCCTAAAGAAAAGGTGCAGTTGGTGCGATGGAGCCCATCTAGATATACTACACGATAGTAACGGAAGACGGCCTACACCTGCACCACGAAGCGGCACCAAGGCAAGTGTCATGTACATTGACCCCGCCAGCAGCAACGGAGCTCAAGTGCTCTTAAAGGTAGTCCGTGTGACATTGAGCTACCAGGATAAAGTCATGGACACTTACGCCGTCCTTGATGACGGGTCAGAGAAGACCCTTCTGCTCGCCTCCGCTGCGACTCAACTGGGACTGCGGGGGAGCAAGAACGAAATGACGATTCGGACAATAAGAATAGATTTAAAGACGATAAAGGGCGAGAATGTCTCCTTCACTATCGCAGCCAACGGGCAGCCAGAGCGACAGTACAAGATCACAAATGCTTTCACCAGCCAAGAAATAGGACTCTCGCAGTACACCTACCCTGTCACCAAGTTGATGGATAAATATGTGCACCTGCGCCAATTACCTATCCCGCTCATAAACGGCGCTACCCCGACCCTGTTGATAGGCTCCGACCATGCAGAACTCATAGTCCCGATTGACCGAGTCCATACCGGTCCCCGAGGCTGTCCTGCAGCCGTCGAGACCCGCTTAGGATGGACATTACAAGGCCCCCTCGCTAAATCTCTCAACCGAACCGCAGCCACTAGCTGCTTCCACTCCCGAACGACAGAAGAAGACACCACTCTCCTGCAGCATGTCGAGAGGCTATGGACCCTAGAGACAATGCCCTTTAAGAACGAAAAGAAAGACATTCGCTCTAAAGAAGACATTTACGCCATCCACCTACTCGAGCAGGGGACAAAGAGAGTCACAGTCGGCGGAGTGATGAGATACGCAACTCCACTCCTGAGGAGAGAGGGAATGCCCCCCTTTCACGCAAAGAAAGACGCCACGGAGCGCTATCTACTGAACACAGAGCGGCGCCTAGCCAAAGACCCCGCTCAACAGAGTGGGTACCGAGCTGAGATTGAGAAGCTAATCACAGCGGGACACGTAACAAAGATTGACATTAAAGAGGCCGATCAGACGACCGAATCATGGTACGTGCCGCATCACAAGGTCCATCACAATGGCAAGGATCGCATTGTGTTTAACTGCAGCTACCAGATCGGATCCCAAAATCTGAATAAAGAGCTCTTGCCCGGCCCCACACTCGGCCCCTCCCTACTAGGCGTGCTACTGCGCTTCCGCCAGGACAAGGTGGCTATAAGCGGGGATATCAAAGGGATGTTCTTGCAAGTGAGACTAGTAGAGGAGGACAAGCCTCTGCTACGGTTCCTATGGAGAGAGAAGATCGGAGATGAGAACCCATCCATCTACCAGTGGGAAGTACTCCCCTTCGGAACCACATGCAGCCCGTGCTGTGCTACATTTGCACTACAGAAACACGTCACAGAGGACCCAGCAGCATATGAAGAGGTCCAACACAGTGTGAAGAACAGTTTCTACGTAGACAACTGTCTACAAAGCGTCTCGACTCAAGAAGAAGCCGAGGCTCTCCTAATCAAGTTACGCGCCTCCCTAATCAAAGGAGGCTTTGATCTCAGGCAGTGGGCCAGCAGTGACCCGCACGTATTGCGCAGCCTCTCCTCCGCAGACAAGGCTGCCAGCAGCGAGACCTGGATGGCGACAATCCCAGGAGAAGCCCAAGAAATGACACTAGGATTAGTCTGGCGCTTCAAAACAGACTCGCTCCACTATAGACACAAACCCTTGGCTCCAGAGCAAGGAAGGTCGGCGGCGATACCGACCACCAGACGGAGTGTGTACAGTACACTCGCCAGACAATATGACCCGCTGGGATGTATTCTACCTTACACCACCAGGGCAAAGATGATTGTACGAGCACTATGGGACAAGGACCAGGGCTGGGACGACCCAATACCCGCACACCTTGCCTCAACATGGAGAGAGTGGGAGACGGAACTCCGCTCACTCCCAGGTGTCAACATACGCCGCAGCTACTTCCCATCCACAGTGAGGCCAGAGACATGCGAGATTGAGCTACACGTCTTCAGCGATGCCTCCGAAGTAGCCTACGGATCGGCTTATTTGCGTGCCCAAGAGATGGGAGGAGAGATACACACTGCTTTCATACTGGCCCGCTCAAGGATAGCCCCACGTAAGCAACAATCTATCCCACGTCTAGAGCTCTGCGCAGCCCTCGCAGGAGCGCATCTAGCCACGTTAATCCAACGTGAACTCACCATTCCGGTGCATAGAACAATCTTGTGGTCAGATTCCACGACAGTACTCACATGGATTAAGTCTGATTCATGCAGATACAAAGTCTTCGTGGGAGTCAGAGTCACCGAGATTCAGGAACTAACAGAAGAAGCAAGCTGGAGATATGTGGATACCAAACACAACCCAGCTGACGTCATCACCCGGGGAATGTCCCTGGATGACCTAACCCGTCACAACATCTACAGTGACGGACCAGCATTCCTCCAGCTCCCGGAAGGAGATTGGCCTACGCCCACCCCGAGGGAAGCAAGTAGAGAGGAGGCTGAGAACAAGAAGCCTATGTTCTGTGGACTGAGCACTGTCGCCTCCACAGACCCGAACATAGATGACTGCATTACCCTAGAGAGTGCGCAACAAAGGACATTCCTGCGGCACCACCCAGAGATTCAGTCCACCACTGACATGTCAGCAGCTGACTACGAAGAAGCAGAACTTCTTCTACTACAACGAGCCCAGAGAGACTCGTTCCCCGATGAGCTAGACTGTCTACAGGGAGGAAACCCCGTCCCATCAGACAGCAGACTGATTCACCTGGCACCAGAGAGTGACGCACATAATCTCATCAGAGTGGGTGGTCGCCTGCGGAGAGCCCCCGATCTACCAGATGACATTAAGCACCCGATCGTCTTGAACAGCCGACACAAGGTCACAGAGCTGATCATAAAGAAATACGACGAGGATGTGCACCACGCCGGAGCAGAGAGAGTCTTTGCGGAGATCAGACGTCGTTATTGGATATTGCAAGGCAGAGAAGCAGTACGGCGCTTCCAGCGAACCTGTCTAGACTGCCGTAAGTGGCGCGCGCAGCCCAGCATACCACGGATGGCTGACCTACCCCCCTGTCGCCTCCGAATCGGCGACAAGCCATTCCACTCCACAGGCATGGACTGTTTTGGCCCGTTGTATATAAAAAGAGGAAGAGGCACCGAGAAGCGGTGGGGTATTGTATTCAAATGCATGACCACCAGAGCGATACATATCGAGCTCCTTCCGACCATGAGCACAGACTCATTCCTTATGGCCTTCCGGAGATTCATATCACGGAAAGGACAACCATCTACATTGTTGTCTGATCACGGGACCAACTTCAAAGGCGGAGAAAGAGAGCTGAGAGAGAGCTTCCAAGCTATGGGCCCAGAACTTAAGACCCACCTCGCTCCAGCCCAGATTGACTTCCAGTTTAATCCCCCGAACGCACCCCACTTCGGTGGAACCTGGGAACGAGAAGTACGTTCTATAAAGACAGCCCTGTATGCCGTACTCGGAGCCCAGACTGTGGCAGAGGAAGTCCTAATGACAGTCCTCACGGAGATCGAGGGAGTATTGAACTCCAAACCCCTCGGTTACGTCTCCAGTGATGTAGCAGATGTCGACCCAGTCACCCCCAACACACTCCTAATGGGGCGGCTGGACCCCGCGCTACCCCAGACAATGTACAGGCCTGAAGAAGCGAACGACCGAAGAATGTGGAGGTACAGTCAAGTACTGGCTGACAAGTTTTGGAATAGCTTCCTACTCCACTATCTACCGTCTCTACAGACCCGCCAGAAGTGGGTAAAAGAGAGAGACAATTTGACAGAAGGAACAGTCGTCATGATAGTTGACCAGTCACTCCCCAGAGCTATGTGGCCGGCTGGCCGCGTAAGCAAAGTGATCACCGGTGCCGATGGCAAGGTCCGAGCAGCTGAAGTACTCGTCCAAGGGCGCACCTACACACGGCCCGTGGCGAGGCTCATAGAACTGCCCCGACTCCCAGATACTATCGATGATGACCATGACCCTATGACTTTGTGAGTTGACTGACCTTACAGCGGACCTTGAGTGGAAGACAGTGCGGTTAATCTGTCTCTGCTTAGCTAATTAGGTGGGACTAATTAGGGGGCGGCTGTTGTGAAGGATCAGATTAAACCGAATATGTATATTTATTTATATATATATATTTAATTGTATTTGTATATCGTTTGATATCCCCTGTATATTCCTTGTACAATATGCATTGAATATCCCCGTTTCTACTAAACAGCCCATAATAGTTTCATTCTACCATTGGACTAGAACCTGGCGCCAGGTTGCCATACCCCTAGGTTCAAGTTCAATCGTGCCGCCTAACATGTCGAGGCAGCCCCCGGTTCCGCGCAGTAATATGCCGGGCGAAATACGTGTGGTACTATTTGTTCATAGCGCATATATATATGACGCTCGTAAAGTAGAACTTTCTTTTAGTCCAGTTCTTTACCCTCCAACAGAGTGACAGACGCAAAAGCCTCCCCACGAAGCACGTGCGGTGTAGTAGGGCCTACTTGGCCCAGAATAGGCATTGAGATATCGTGTAGATTAATAGTTGAATGGTCATAGTTTGGCACCATACCGTCGAGTTGGACGTATTCTATTAAGCTAATAATAGTCTATTTATGTATGGTGCATCGTTCGGTTCGAGTTCTACAGTTATCAGTACCCCCATCGTTCCTGACGTTATCTGGACGCTTATCCAGGCTGGTCAGACCCCTAGAGGTGATTGCATCCGAGGAGCTCCGGGTCAAGAGCGACTGGACCTGTATATTGGATTACTCTACCCGACGACGGCGAGCCTTCCACGGCTCTTGGATTATGCTTTATGTGCTTTGATTATTCCATGGATAAAGGCCAACACTGTCGAGTGTTGGAATTACCCCCCGGAGAGGACTACAGGTGAGGCGGCGCTCTACACGTGAGGTCGCACCACGTCTCTCCGTTGTGGACCGGCAGATACCGTTCCACAGAGGGTCCAGCTGTGTTCGTCTACGGCCCGAGGTTCTGTGGGCACTGGGTCTAAGACTTTGGATTCTCCCAAGACACCGTCGGCCAGATGGGATACCGCCAGCGACTTCTCTAACCCCCCCCTCCTACTGTCTTACAACCAGCGGAACCCCCCCCCCCCTTAGTGTATCCAGCTATAATTATTTAAGTACTATCGCTATCGTTTCCTAAATATTCCAGGTTGTATACTTACTCCCTGCGCAACCAGAGATTGGACATTCAATGTTGATTTACCTACGAATACTCATTTGCCATAAAAGTGCATACTTAACATTTCAAATCATAAATGTAATTAAGTGAATATTGTGTACACCCTTTGCTGTATTAAATATTCGATTTGGTCCATTTGTGTTGGTTCGTTTCATCAGGTGGGAAAGTGTTCATCATACTTATATCTTGTACTGGGTGGCCAGAAGTTAAAGTACATGAGGTAGTGGTATTAAATATCATATCTAACAATACAGTCAGGGAATTGTACCCCTCAGCTACAGCTATGTTTAAAAATCACGCGTACCATAGACACTCATGTTATGAGTGGGCGTGCTGCCTGTGGCAAGCTGGCCGCCAAGTGGCAACGTCGGTCTCCATTGGCCAGCAGCGCAGGTGAGTCATCTAGCCTTTATATATGTCTATGCTCCGTTTCCCCCACACCAAGACATGCATGCTAGGTATATCCTGCCATTGCCCTTGAGCAAGGTACTGGCGTTACAACTGGAGTTAGTCCCCAGGCACCACACTGTGTGGCTGCCCACGACAGCACTACTCCTAAATGGGTCAAATGCAGAGGACGAATTTCCCCAAGGGGATTAATACTAGTATGCATTATCACATTAGATTACATTACATTTATTGTCATTGCATATTAGGTACAAGTACAGAGTACAGGGAAATGACGTTGGCATCTAACCAGAGTGCAAAGTACAGTAGCAGTAAAGTGCATTGCAGTATACAGTATAACATGTGAATATGTGGAGACTATATATGATGAAGCTAAGGAGTAAATATGCTAAGATAATGTATGTACAGTATTATTGTATACAGTGGTACAAGTATGAATACACTATGGTATTAAGCCATACAAGCCAGTGGTGGACTAATAACAGTAGGTATGGATATATATATATTAGGGATGTCCCGATCACGTGATTTTCAGAAAATCGGGGGGGAAAAAAAAAATCTGAATTTTTTTATTTTATTTATTTTTTTATTCAACAAACATGACCATGTTCACGTCTTAAACTCATACTGAGGCCTTCGTTTTGGTTTTAAATTGCATATCATCATTCAGTTTTTAGATTACTTGCAATGCCTCGCTTGAATGACGTGATGCAAGGCTTGGTCCTCACTGCAGCCGACCAGTGGGAGGCATAGTCTAGCAACGTTCTAGACAGGGGAGAGGTGAATTGAAGGAAGAATTGGTGAGGCGAAATTGGGATGGGAGAAAAATAGATTTTTATTATTTTTTTTATATATCGGATCGGGAAAGATCGGTAGATACTCAAAATCACATGATCGGGATCGGATCAGGAGCAAAAAAAATGTATCGGGACATCCCTAATATATATATATATATATATATATATATATATATATATATAGATAGATAGATAGATAGATAGATAGATAGATAGATAGATAGATAGATAGATAGATAGATAGATAGATAAATGAATATACAGTGTGATTATATATACAGTATTATTGTACATTGTACAATTATCATACATTGTTATGGATGGACTATATGTTGGATATAATGGTATAATGAAGGTACAGTGTAAGACAGTTAGGCAGTAGATGAGTAGGGATCAGTGGCGGCCGCTGGGTACTTCGCCACTAGGGGCGCTATACCAAATATTTTGCGAACATGTACAGTACAGTACTGTACCACGCAAGACTCATGGCAAGACGTGAGCGATTCGACTCACGCTCACGGCAATGAATCGGCTCTTATGAACGAGTCGCTCAGCTGTTACTACAACAACACACAACCAGTCAAATAAAGTATAGTCTAGACTCTAATTCACAACTTGAAACACAATATAAATAGAAAAGTTAGAAACAAAACTCGCCCGTCTCCAAACACAGGCAGATCTCTCCCTCTCTCCTTCTCTCTCTCACACACAGCGCGACGTGGAATCGATTCGTTACACAATCAGACCTATTATATACCAAGAATAACTTCAGTATGAGTACAGGGCTGTACACATATTTTGCATATTGTTAAACGAGCCAAGGCTAGCTATTAAACTATCGATATGAATCGAAAATCTGGGACCCTGATGTAAACAAGACAAACGTCTTTCTCTGGTCTGCATCCCCTTAACAATTGTGTGTATTGAGCCGTACTGTATTGTACCCATTCTGCAATCTGTTAATAAAGTTCTCATTCATTCATTCATTCAAACATAGACGATATTGAACAAGCCATAATCCACGTATTTTCAATCCGAGAGAGCTGCAGTAGTTAAATCAATGAGCCATCGATAAATAAACAATCAGCAATGTCTCGCTTCATGAATGGCCAGCAGTAGTACTGCTCCTAAAAAAACTATTTACAACCGTTAACGTTAAGAAGAGAGAGAGAGAGAGAGAGAGAGAGAGAGAGAGAGAGAGAGAGAGAGAGAGAGAGAGAGAGAGATTTCTTCAACCTCGAACCTAAATTCCTTAGCAACCCGTGTTACCAAGTAAACAAATCACAGAACGATAGCCAGTTAGCCCGCACCAGCCTAGTAGTACTACTAACGTTAGCTCCCAGAACGATAGCCAGTTAGCCCGCACCAGCCTAGTACTAGTACTAACGTTAGCTGCCAGAACGATAGCCAGTTAGCCCGCACCAGCCTAGTACTAGTACTAACGTTAGCTGCCAGAACGATAGCCAGTTAGCCCGCACCAGCCTAGTACTAGTACTAACGTTAGCTCCCAGAACGATAGCCAGTTAGCCCGCACCAGCCTAGTACTAGTACTAACGTTAGAGAGAGAGAGAGAGAGAGACTCACTGTTTAGTTGAAACGTCCAGGGCAGGAGAGCTTGATATCCGCCATATAGCTTGTTAGCCAAGTGTTAGCTCAGCTGAGCTCGTCGACGTTAGCACAACACTCAACAAGTACATTCCTTTGTCCATTTCCGCTCGAACAGACTGCAAACTACCTGGCGTTCTATCGCCATGCTCTAAGACAAACTCTAACCTTAACCAACTTTGAAAGAGTGCCTAAGCTTAACAGTCTAAAGAAAGAACTTGCAGTCACGGCACGGCACGCTCTAAGACAAACAACAGTCCTAGTACCAGGAACCAAGCTAGAATTGGAACATTAGAAATTGGATTCGGCCAATCAGAGATCGTCTCTGTGAAATTCTGCCATGGAAAAAAATACTGGCGTCGGCCAATCAGAGAGCGTCTCCGCGAAATGCGGCTATGGAAATTCTCACGGAAGTTCACGCTGCTTTCTAGACCGCTTCAAATCGCGCTCGGATTCCAACATAATAGTCATATTTCAACGCACAACGCCGTATGCACTGATTGGCTGTGACGGAGACAGCGATCAAACTGTGACGCGCAGTCAGAGCGATATCGCTTCTTGCCCGGGCGAGAAAAAAAAAAAAAAAAAAAAAAACGTGATGTCACTTCCTGCTCTGGAAAACGCTGTTTTTTTTATTTAGATAATAACGTTATATTGTGCATTGGAAATACAAACATACTTAAAATGAGTAAATATTATTCATTTTAAACATGTTTATATTATTTATAGGGCTATAAAACAAAAAACAAAAAAGTTTTTTTTTCTTCTTCTCTCATTTAACAGGTGGGTCGGCGCCCTAGCGCCACCAGTGGCGAGCCGCCACTGGTAGGGATTGAGTATTAGGCAACATAGTTGTCTCCATACAGTATGGAGAGAGAGAGAGAGAGAGAGAGAGAGAGAGAGAGAGAGAGAGAGAGAGAGAGAGAGAGAGAGAGAGAGAGAGAGAGAGAGAGAGAGAGAGGGAGAGAAGGAGGCAAGACAAGTCCTTCTTGTTTGGTCTATCCATTGTTTCCCCATCAGTTCATCCACAAAGATTTGCCGAACCAACCTCTTGGGCAACGCTGGACAAGCAGATATCTCAATACATTTGTACTGATTGCATGGCAACCTCTTGTTGGCCATATCAATTCTATTGTGTATTCCCTCCGTACTAATTCACTATTATTTTTTTTTTTTTATCCACTTTTTCTCCCATTTTCTATTTTCCTCCCATCCCAATTTCGTATCATCCAATTCAACCCTCCCCTGTCTCGAACGCTGTTTCTTGCCTCCCACAAGCCGGCTGCAATGTGGACTAAGTCATACATAGCACGAGTCCCCTCCGATACTCGAGGTAACAGCAGTCGCATCTTTTCACCTGCGCGGCGCGATCTTTCAGCGTCAGGGGTCTGCGCTTTGGAGGGGCGCCGCCCCCATCGCTTCCTGATTCTACTGCGCAGGCGCACCAACCGACCTGTAGGAGTCGCTGTCCACAACGCCCGATCCCCACCCATCAGTTTCCCACCCCCTAATACTGCCAATGTGTATTAGTACGGACGACCAGCTAAACTGAAAGCAATGTGGAGCGCTGGGCTCGAACAGGCGAACCCAGCGTCTCCAGTATTCGTGGTGAGCGCCTTGCCCACTGCACCACGTAGCCGCCACTAATTCACTATTATTTCAAAGGAATATTGTATTGCAACACACATTACAGCAGTGCTATATTAAACTCGCCTGGTTCCCTCACATGCTCATTTCTAACACATAACTTTATAGAGAGCAAGCCTCAGGTGAAAACAGGGAATGAGTTTTCTGCGGAAGGGGATTTAATTTGTGCAAGTTGATTAACTCACTGGCTAATCAGGCTTGTCACAACAGTCTTCACCCGCCTCCGGACTCCCAGCGAAATCCAACATCGGAATGTGTGACGCAAGGCCCCCGGGATTTAGAGTGAAGAACTTGTGAATCCGCCACTGACGTCTGTGTGATGGGCTCTTCAGGGGTCACATTATGTCCTCGTTAATTCTGTTCCTCCTTTTTCCCAAGGTCTTCCATCCTCCTCCCATGCTCGGGGTGTAGGAGAATGGAATCTAAATTGTGAGATAATTTCTCTGGGCCTTAATTGCGAGGCTCCAGTGAAGGCCCTGTTGCCCCCCCCCCGCAATCCTTTTAAAACTACTTAAACGTTCCACCTGGGTGTGGATTAGTGGATAATGGACCCAGCAGGAGGCCAGGCACGGACTATTGAAGTGTTCCTGAGATAGCGTTGGTGGCCCAAGAGGTGGCGGGGGGGGGGAGGGAGGGCTCATTGTTGGTGTGACAGGTGGGCTGAGTGGATTACACAGTTTAGGACTGTATTGGATTGGGGGGCTGAGCCCAATTATCCGTTTGGATTGGATTGCGGGTGAGTAACCTCCCATTCCAATTTACGGTGTACCAGGTGAAGCATGCAGGGTCCCCGCTGAGAGCTGTTTCCCCCCAAAACCATTAAGGGATTGAGCATAGAGATAAACCAACCATGTTTCCACCACGCCAAGGAAAACATCCACATCTTCCCTCTGCCTCCACCACTCTTCCCCCAACCATGGACATCAACATAAGCCACTTTTGTAGATGCACTGGACTCCTGCCCATTAATCAGAGGGGCTATATATTATACGAACGCAGGCGTTCAAATTATTCCAGGGGGAGTTTACCCTCCCAGCAACCCAAGACCTATAAGTCCATGTATTAACAAACTGAGCCCATGTTGGAAAACACAAGCAGATCATTGTTTGCAGAATTCACACTGTGAGCGCGTGGGCGTATTGATTAACATGTTCCGTAAACAATGATGTTGCGTACAGTTGTCCTTTTCACGCTGATAGTTAAATGAAAACGTATGGGTGGTGGATGACATTTATATCTGTTATTTCATATTTCCGACGAAGGACAAATACACACAAGGTACAGTATTGTCTTCTCACAGTGTTCTAGCCTGTATGAAACAATAATTAAGTGGTCATAATTTGTTAAACAGGTCATCTTGTGCTCAATAATGCTTTGAATCAACCAAGCGCATTATTTATGTATGTGCAAACACGTCTGAACACTGATCGTTCCACACACAAGCACACATGGACACACACAAACACACACACACGCACGCACGCACACACACACACCCTCACTTGCACTCTCTCACACACAAACACACTACAAAAAATGTCACAATAAAAAACATAACTGTATATTATTGTATATAGTACTCATTACCTTATTCAGCTTAGAATTGTATTTCTATTTTATTATTGTATTTTATTATTGTATTTCTGCACAATCAAGGCGGGCATGGCCACCTTTATTTCACTACATGTCTTGTGTATGTATATGATGAATAAATCTCTTGAATCTTGAATCATGCATGCTGTGTGCTACATGTCCAAAAGGGCAACTCCAGACAACACCCACACACCCGATTCTCTGGGCATCGTCCCGAGTCCATGTGCGAAAGAGCCTATAGATTAATCGTCAATTGACCATAATCACATGGACGGCAGCCATTTGGCTCTTATGTCATGCTCAGGTTGGGATTCCTTTCCCACACTAAGGGCCGCTGTGTGATTATGGTCAATGGGGGTCGTCAAGTCTGCAGGAGATATCATGTTGTCCCTATCATGCATTAATTTATGATATCAATTATTGGCTGGAGCAGAGCGGTCTTGTCCCGAACCCCCGAGCTCCTATTAAAAGTTAAGAGGGTTCGTCTCATTGAAATATAAATCAAGGGAAAGGTCACATTGCTTGCTGTCAGACAGCTACACCAAGCCGTGTTTCTGGCTATAAGGTAATTTTAGAAAAGGCCCATGTTGGTGCATTCCGGGGTGTTACGTACGGTCAGCTCATTTACATTTTACATTTTATCATTTAGCTGACACTTTTATCCAAAGTCAGCAGGAAGGGTACAACTCTATCAGCTGAGTAACAATGTTCATCAAAGTGTTTATTGCTACAATGTAGGTTAGTATAATAGTATTAGGACAAGTAAGGTTAGTTAGACAGTAAGGTTAGTTAGGGTTATCTTTTTATTATTATAAAAAATGTTAGGTATTGATTGAAGAAGTGCGTCTTTAGTTGACGGCGAAAGATTGGTCAGGTTTCGGCTGTCCTAACTGTGGTGGGGAGTTCGTTCCACCATTGTGGGGCAAGGACCTTTGATGACCCTCCCGGAGCTCAGATAGGAGTGGGTCTGAGGCGGCCAGAAGATGCAGAGCATAGAGGTCTTGAGGGTGTGTGTAGTTAGAGACCATTGACCGGAGGTAGGCGGGAGCCAGTGCAGGTCTCTAAGATCGGTAATAAGATCACTGTGTCCTCCTCTGGTGCTTATTTTCTTTGGCTGCTAAAGCATCATGCTGAGAGAAGTGCAACAACCGAATTAAATTCAGTCTCTTACCTCTAGATATTCTCCTGGGCTTGGGTGAGACAACTATACCAGCGGTTCATTCTGTTATTATCATGTCTGGAAATCAGAAATGCTGTTCGGGAAAATAATTTATACAGCACACCTATATATTCATCACCCTGCCCTTCAAATATCTGCTGGTGTAATGGAAGTGGCTTTTTTTTGTTTTGTTTTTTATTAAATCATGACTCGTGATTTGATAAAGAATTTGAGGCAGTCATTTGAGGCAGTCATTTGAGGTGATTCACGTGTCACTGTAGAATATTTGCTATCCATTGGATTTATGGAGATGGAAAATCTGTCTTCTCCCTCCCTTTCTCCCCCCCCCTCCATCAGAAACACGCAGAGAGATGCTCTTTAGGGTTTGTCTCTTGGGAGATTTAGTTGCTATAGTCTGTGAAATAGTCTCTTGACAGTGTTAAAAGCCAGTAGACTAGTTTACATCCCTGCCTACCATATAGTAGTAGATGATATATACATTTCACACCCTCCTTTCCTTTTTTGCTTAGATATGTATTTTTGAGGAATGTCCTTATTTTCTTGCTCATTAAAACCACTCTCCATCTCTCACACAATTCTGGAATAATTATCAATTAATTTAAATTTGCACTACCTTGTCGTCGTCGCCCCCCCCCCCCTTCACTCACCACTGTGTTTGCTATACCGCCGCCAGCCGAGTGGGATGTCTTTGTAGAAAGTGCAGACGCTATTGGAAGGGGATAGCTATATTATCTCTGTTACGAATATTGTATCCTACAACATGAAAGGGCTTTTTCAACAGCAAACTGAAAGTGTCCAAGCACCCCCCCCCCCCCCCCCCCCCCTTATTCCCTCTCTTGACGTAGATTCTCATATGGGAAGCTGTCAAAGCCACCTGTCATCTTTTTTGAATATTCTTTTTTACACTTGCGTCGAGGATAACAATGGCTCCCTGGCCTGCGTTCATCTGATTGCATCAGGGAAGGGAGGGGAAAACGCACCGCGGCGTCTTGGGAATATGGCGCCTGAAAATGGTAATTTGCCAGCTTGAGCTAAATCCTGCGAGAGCAACGGAAGATGAAGAGCAGACAGATTTTCACTCGCTTTATTTATTAAATTTGATAACCGGTACAGGCCTCCAGAGGGGCGAAAACATTGTGCCGCGTGGCGTTCAGAAGACGGAGAGAGAGAGAGAGAGAGAGAGAGAGAGAGAGAGAGAGAGAGAGAGAGAGAGAGAGAGAGAGTGTCGGAGCAGGGAGCCGTCAAAGACAGCTTTCCAATCATTCAGTCACACAGGCGGTTTAGGCATCAATTGGCGCGCGGCTTCCTTTATGTATGCACTCTGCACGCACCGCTCTCTCCCGCCAGAAACAGGTTATTAAAAGTCTCCCCATCAGATTTACAGGTAAATATTCTTTTTCGCCAGTAGGATATATGAGGCATGAACTTTTGTGACTCCAATGGAGGCAAAAATCATTTATTGTGAGCATTCAATTTGTAAATCCAATTCAGGGTGGATTTGTTTTCCAGTGGACTGGGTAAGGGGAGAAGAGGTGAGTCGATACTGTGGATTGATTGGATGTTCCCCAAAACAAAAACATCTCTTCCCCATACTCACAGCCAGGGGTGTAAAAAGTACCCAGAAATTAGACTTAACCTCTTAAAGTGCCACTTGCAGGTTAAACCCTACTCTTCAATTATGGGTAGTTTACATCATTGGTATCTAATTTCATTATTTATTTTTTTCCATTTGACGCCGGAAATTCCACTCAGAAAGGGTTAAAAAGGTCCACGCACGAATAACATGTATGGAGCCAATGAAAAAGCGTATCAGACACTATCAGTGCTGTGACGTCACTTCAGGTAACTTTCCCTACTTCTGATCCACTACAATGGAGTTTGACGAGTGCAGAAAGCTATTTCCTTGATCCAAATGGACGCCTTACAAGACGCAAATGGGTTTAATCGTCGGAGACTTTGATGGACCAGCTACAACTGGTTGAAACAAGGTAGTTATAAGGTTTTTAATGTCGTAAAAAAAGAACTACATGTACCACTAGGCAGCCTGTTGTTCAGTACAGCAGCGCTACTGGTCTGTGGGCTGTCGCGGGTCATAGTACCAAGCTGGCTATATGGCTCTGGCTAACGTTAACACTGGCTGTCGTGAACCATTTTAAATCGGGGCATGTAAAAGAGTTTCGGAAACAAGTCAAATGTGCAGGTCCTCTTCTCAGACCTGTGGGGCAAAGCACTGCACACGCATCATGCCGGCTAGCAAGCTACACGTCAGGTTTAGTTTAGATTAGGTTAGGTTTACTTTATTTGTTCAAGGGGGACAGTGTACATTAATAAAACATTTTACAGATGTAAATGCACCCAATTTTTGCCAAAAGGCTAATTTCCATTGGCAGAAGGTACAGGCTAAAATCCTGTGTAAAAAAAGGGTTAGCAATAAAAACGGAATAAAATCAAGATAAATAACATTAGAATAAAAACACAACAAAAGCACATAGACATACGATAGGGATAGAGGTCACAATACAGTCATGGACACAAGGACAGAGCACATCATGACATATTAAGAGACCCAGACATAGACAGACGCACCATATCCACACACACACATACACACACAGACACCTCAGTGTTGACAGTGCTGGTTTTCAATGAGCCATTCCTTAACCCTGCACTTGAATGAATGGTATGATGTGGACACTCTAATTGTTTGAGGAATTTAGTTCCATGGTGGGATGCTCTGTTTGAAAAGACGGCCTGGCCAAATACACTTTTTTTTAAAGGGATTGTACAGTCCTTGCCGTCACGGCATGTTGATACGATAGTAGCCCCTTGGATAGCACTTGGTGCATCACAGTCACGAAAGGGGCTACCACGATAGCTAACTAACGTTAACGTTACAAGCTCAAACACCTTATAACTGCTGTCGTGTCCATAAGTTCCCTGGCAGAATACTTTGTTTGTGAGGACAAAGGTATACAAAGAGGAGAGAACAATTTTAAATCGGGGCATGTTAGGAGTTTCGAGAATGCTGGCTAGCTAGCAAGCTAACTTAGCTACTAACGTTATATACACAATATGTACAACGACACAATGATTTACATTATTACAAATATGGTAACGTGGTTGTGGCTTTTATAAAATAGTGGTTAGCTTTAGAGATAAATGGCTATGATCACGGAGCAATAGTGTTAGGTGAAACAGATACTAGCTCCTCGGCTAGTAGTAACAAGAAGGCTCTGCTTCCTGCCACTACCTGCCTGTGACTCTCAGAGCCCCTGCTGCCCTATACCCGCTGTGACGTCATCATTAAGATGACACGCTCGTTATGAACCATGGATTAAAATATGGTTGTGGTTGGGCTGACAAAATGTTTGATAAAAATGCTGAAACTGGGTCAATTTCGAAAAGAAATGTCCCTCTCTTCATGAAAGTCACCGTTGGCCTAGTCACATTGTTTATTGAACAAAAATACAACATGCAAGTGGGCCTTTAAGCCCGGAGCCTCTTTTCTGAAAAACTGCCTAAAATACATACCTAAGTAAATGGAATATTGCTGCACTTCTACAAGGACCACTTGCATATTCTTGGTATCTAGGGACATCTATGGACCTCAGTGAATGTATTTTTTCTTTGCATCTTTGACAGTGAATAACACCATGCTAATAATGACCAAACATGAAGAACTGCCACTGTACAGTAAATGTCCTAACCCAATAATACACGAGACCCTCTTCTTGGGACCAAGTAAGGTTTCGTCGATAATCCAATGTACAGTTACCCCCCCCCCCCCCCCCCACCCGCCAAAATATTATTATAGAATATAGAATAGCAGGCTTATAAATTACCTTATTATAGCCAATTCGCACATTTATATATATATATACATATATTATCTTTCAAATGGCCGAGTTCAATTTGGATTTAGTATCACCAGGCGGGCAATTTCATTTTATAAATAATAAAAAAATATATATATTAGAAAAGCGGGATTTGAACACGGGTCGTCCGCTTCAGAGGAATGTGCACTAACCATTACACCACGGTACCAGACAAAATACATCCATTATATATCCATTATAAACAGAGCCCTGCTCCATTCGACAGGTTTTAACTGGTTAATAATTTTATTCAGCAACATTGCGTGTTTACACAACCGCTTTACCGCTTTCTTCTGATGACATTAATGGACGTACGTCGGCTTGTTGTTTTGTTCCAGGTAACCATAGTTAAATTCCATTCCTGCATAAACGCGGATCATTGTTCAGCATTCCTAAGCAATTAGCCGTCATTGTAATTTAAAGGTTTAGAACGCCTATTCACATATACGCCTGTAGATATGGTATGGTATTTATTTTAGACAACAAAACATACAGATCGTTACATACAGTACAGTACAGTACTGTAGGACGTTGTAGCGTCCGTCTAATGACTTTGCGCCTCCTAGCGGCATAAAACAGAACAGCAGCCTGGGTTCCTAATTAATTCCAACGACGTGATATCACCGTGCGCGCGTCGCGGCAAAGCGTCCATGAAAACTAAAGGCTTCATCTGTATTTTGTGGCTTATTATCCCGAATAATAAGAGTTATTAAAAAAAATTCATACAGAACTATGAAGCTTGAAACCCCATAGAGGCTTTCAGGAAGTGTAGTTCTGAAAAATTCCAACGCAGATCCAGAGATAGCGATGTCCTTTACAAAATGGCAGCAAAAAAACTACAATTCCAAATACAATGGTTCAAGGTTTTCCAAAATGGTCGCCTCTCGCGAAATAAACAGACCAAATCCAAAAGTAAAATCTATCTAATAACACTTTAACCTATTGCTAAACTAACGTATTGATGATAATATACATTATAAATGCTGTTGTGACATGGTTATGATGTTTATACTTGAATATGTTTGAAAATAAAAACAATACTTTTGTCTGGAGAGATTTATTTATGACATGATGTCATTTGCGGTCCGCCGACGGACCGCACAGGCGGAAGAGGTTAAGTGAAAGTATGGGTACCGTCTCAAAATCGTACTCAAGTAAAAGTCAGAGTATCTGGCGAAAAACACACTTGAGAAACAGTTTCTCTCTCTCTCTCCCTCTCTCTCGCTCGCTTGTTCTCTGCTGTCTCTGTCGGCACCCGCTTGAGAAAGTGTCGGTATTTCCACTCGCTCTGTTGTTGAGCGAATGGTTGCGCTACAACCATGGAGGGGGCGTTACTGCAGATCAGCTCCTTGCTACATAGGATAGCGAGTCAAATCAGAATAGCTTAGTTCACTGGGGGAGGATATTGTCTCAACTGAATTGGAGCAATCCGCCAAAATGAGAATTAGAGACACAGACCCCATTGATACAAACCCCCATTGCTAGGAAACAATGCTAAACACTAGAAACGGCCATTTATAAGACACAGGACCTTTAAATGTACTTAAGTACTAAAAAGTTTAAGTAAAAACTTTTTTTATGACTGTCTATTCTTCTGATAGCAGGTGTTTAATCAAAGATCCCCGCTTTCTAGTCTTGCACAAGGACCAATCAGCATGAGTATGGGCGGGTTCATTTTCCATTTATGGGGATTGGATTGGCTGTTTTTAAATAAAGTGCGGCCACACACACACAGAGAGAGAGAGAGAGAGAGAGAGAGAGAGAGAGAGAGAGAGAGAGAGAGAGAGAGAGAGACATACATAGCCACAAAGCCATACTTGAGGGCTATCACTTTGCAATCTGCCTGTCTCCCTCCTCTGGCGTCTCATTTGTTGTGTGTGGTGATGTGCATCGGGGCTCTGGGGCAAGGTGATAGTCTCCAGGGACAAGTTGCTAAGGAAAGTTACCTGAGGAGATAAGACGGAGGAAAGGGAAGAAGAAGAGGCAAATCCTTTTCTAAAGCTCCAGATCTTTGTGTTTTTGCTTGCAGACAGACCAGAAGCAGCAGTTTAGCAGCAGCCCTGCGGTAACTTGACTGCAGGGCCAGAGGTCCTCCAATGGGCTGCCTTTGAATGGATGGGGGGGGGGGGGTCTTTTGAATGTGTTCCTTTTTGAATGAGAGTTCTTTTGACGGATCCGGCCTTTGTGATTCTTCTGGTGTTATCATCGGTACAGTCTGGGGTGAGAGTGGCTCGGGAGGTAGAGCAGTCGTCTAATCCGGAGGTTCCCGGTTCGATTCCCGCTCCTCCTTCCGGGCAGCATGTCAAAGTGTCCTTGAGCAAGACACTTAACCCCTAATTGATCCCGATGAGCAGGTTGGCACCTTGCATGGTTGCCTCCACCATCGGTGTGTGAATGTGTGAGTGAATGGGTCAAATGTGAGGAACAAATTGTAAAGCGCTTTGGATAAAAAACATTGACCATTTACAGTCTGTTAGCTCTCAGCGCCTGTGTGCTCTGATGGCTCCTGTTTATACGGATGGTCTGAAGGACATCCTTCATGTTTGAAACGCTCATTAGATAATGAGCTCTAATCTTAGACTCTGATCTGTGACTAAAGCACTTTCATTTCCCCCCCCTCGGCCGTGAAGAGTCTGGATTACCTTATGAAACATGACCCCTGAATGTCTCGCACAAGCATTGTGTTAAAAGCATGCGCTCCAATGGGCACACTATACAGTCTATAACTACTGAACCTGGTCTGTTGTAACTGTGGGAAAGACAATTTCATAACCAACTCCTTGTAGGCCTACATGATTGACACACCACCACACCTACAAGCTGTAATGACTTAAATCCTTAATACTACACACTAGACTTAAATCCCTGCGACTGAATCCATGAGCCGCTTAATTCTTAAAAAAATATAGAAGGCCATATAGTTTTTGTAATTAACAAATCCCATTTTAATCCACAGTGCATGACAATTCAATTTGTTGATTGCACCCCAACCGCCAAACCCCCCTCGACTATTTGGGAGCGAGAAGGAAAGAGAATTTTTTTCTTGTTGAATGTATTAATTCAACATGATGAATCCTGTATTCAAGTCAGTGGAGTGAATAATTAAAATTAGCTGATAAAACTTTCAGCAGAATTACTTTACCGAAATTGCCGAACAGATGTGTCATTTTAATGAAAATCCACAGCCAAGCCCTTCTCTCCCCGTCCCCTCTGTCGGATGGAAATATTATTCCCACGGCACATTCTTAATTTGGTGGTAAATACACTCTAAGCCATCTCCGGAAGGGGAGGGGTGGTGGGGGGGGGCATTGGCGCGCGCGCAGGAGGGGGGGGCAACTTGTCACACTTAGTAACTTGATTTCTCCCTCCTGCATGCAGTAACAGCTATCGACAGTAATTTGTGGCACTCCATTGTTTCAGCAAGTCCCAAGGAGGACTTATTAAAATGCAATAATCTCCCCCTATTTAAACAGAAACAATAACCATTAGGATTCCCGCAGATCTAAAACAGAAGTGTAAGCCTCCCATCTGCTGCCAATGATTAGAGTATTGACGAGGGAATTTAATTTGAGGAATCGGAGCAGATCTCTCCTCGGAGGCTCTCAACCTCATAACCGTTTGCCTCCTGCTTTATTCATATATTTATTTATTCGCTGCCACTAAGCATCACTCTGGAGGGTTGGATACATGCGTGTTTGTCAACATCAACATTCTTCATAGGTCCATAGACTCATGTAGATGCTCCGTGATGACATGTTCGATACCACAATGTGGCTTTTTTTCCCTCTCTTTTTTATGATTTCTATTGCCGTCAGCTCATCATATATATCAAATGAAAGCTGCTCTTGTGTCGTATATGCATACATGAATGTGCATCATGTTGTATGGCAGCAGTGCAGCATACTCTCTATAGATTGAGATGTACTGTATGGTCACACCAGTGTGATTAGAATTCTGAGAACTGAACGAAACATGCCAACTTTTTGGGAAATTTGCTTATTTGCCATCTACCCTGGAGTTAGACAAGCAGATACATACCCTTTTCTTCTCTTAAAAAAACAACAGGGCTTTTGAGGTGATGAAATCACTGCGCCCAGGCCAATTTAGTATTGTTTACTATGTTTTTTTGTATCTACTTTTTCTCCCCCTTTTTCTGTATTTTTCTCCCATCCCAATTTAGTCGCCAATTTCCTTCCCTCCCTTCCTGGTCGTTGCACGCATTTGCCCCCCACTTGCCGGTCTAGGGAGGGTTGATGGATACTATCACATGTCCCCTCCGATACATGTGGAGTCAGCCAGCCGCTTCTTTTCACCTAACAGCGAGGACTCTCACTGGGGGAGCGTAACGTGTGGGAGGCTCACACTACTTCCCCCAGTTCCCTCCCTCGCTGAGCAGGCGAACAACGACCAAGATACACACCCCACCGGCTTCCCACCCGCTAACACTGCCAATTGTGTTAGTATTGATGACCGACCAAGCCGGAGGTACCGCTGACAGCTGGATTCGATACCAGTGTCTCTGCGGTGGTAGGCAGGTGCTTAGTCCGCTGCGCTACCCAGCCGCCTATTGTTTACTATTTAACAAAAAAATTATCTGAGTATATATCTGCTTAGAAAACTATTGTAAATACACAGGTCACAATATGTTTACAGGAAAGTTTTGGAGTTGTATTTGGAGTGTATTTCGTGACTGTTGGGAACTAGGCTACACTGGCACAACTACTTCCAGTGAATGACGCTAAGCTAGGCTAATGGTGCGGCTGTTCCATAAGCCTAATGCATGCACAGAGAAGAAAATGGTATGTATCTGCTCGTCTAACTCCAGGGTAGATGGCAAATAAGCAAATTTCCCAAAAAGTTGGCGTGTTCCTGTAATTATGATGAAACGACCGGTTGGCCACTCGTTGAAATCTATGGAATTCCATGATAGAAATTGGAGGAAAAGTCTGAAAAAAAAATCTTGCACCAAGGTTATACGTATATACAGTAGAAGCTACACTGAACGTTATATATAGACTGGCTTTCCTCAGGCTTCCTCTTTGCAGATAGTATATCTGTTGGCTGTAAACCATGTTTATTTCTTATTGTGAGAGCAATAAAAAACGGCTGCTGCAGTGCCGTTAGTAAAAACCCTCCAGTTTTAATCAGCCCTTGCAGGAGCGAAGAAAGCTTGGCTTTGCTAGGAATATACAGTGCTGCTGTGTGAGATGTTACTCTTTGCCTATGGGAGATGTCTAATGCATGGTGGGGGTCACCGGTACAGCTTTATAATGTTAATTTTAGGGGGCAGGCTCAGGCTGCGGGGGACAATCCATCATTCCAGAGAACGGCCCCACGCGCTCCTAGACATAACGCTGAAGTTTTTGTTGAGGAAGCAACTTTCGGCCTTGGCTGCACCTTGAGGAAGATGGGGCAAAGCAAAATGAGCGAAGAGCGGCTCGCTCCGTGTGAGAAGTTAGGGAGGAGAGAGCGTGAGTTAGTTTGGGAGGAGGTCTTTGTGGTCCACCTCCTCTTTTGTTCTTTCTCCTCGTTAATGACATCAACAGGCGATGCGGGAATCAATATTCTGCGTTTGGAGATGGCACTCTTTAACGGGATAGATGTGAAGCCTAAAGACAGACAGCAGTCACTTCTACGTCTGGGGTTGCAAATTAGTAGCGGAGGAAATGGAGAGCAGAGGAAGGAAATGTAGTCTGGCTCCCAGTCAATTGATGTTTTTTCTCTATATTGTGTATTCCACTTGGTTAGACTGACTTGTAAAGGACTGTTAAAATCACTCCATGGAAATACTACCCTTTGTCCAAATCAAGTGTGTACTTTATTTTTTTTTATAAATTTTTTTCTTCGATTTTCTTTTTTTCTCCCCGTCCAATTTAGTCGCCGTGCCAATTCCCCCCCTCCCCTACCTGTCTGCTGTATGCATGTTCTCCTACGAGTCGGTACAAGGGCGTCCCGAAGCCGACCGCACGCTTCCTCTGATGCGTGTGGTGACTGCCAGTGACGTCTTTTCACTTGGCAGCGAGGACTCTCATTGGTGAAGTGTGACGCATGGGAGGGCACGCTATCTCCACCAAGTCCTGCCCCCGCTGAGCAAGCGCCGAGACCTGACCTGTAGGCGTCGCTGTCCACAATGCCAGATTCCCACCCACCAGCTTCCCACCCCCTAATACTGCCAATTGTATTAGTATGAACGACCAGCCAAGCTGGTAGCAACGCCGAGAGCTGGGCTCGAACCCAGCATCTCCTGCGTTGGTGACGAGCGCAATCTCCGCTACGCCACCTGACCGCCCTCAAGTGTGTACTTGACCGGCTCTGTCGGGTTAGTGCTGCTGGCAAACACAGGACTCTTGGTTGGAAACTGGGTCGAGGTAATGTAAGCTGTCAGCATATAGGAGAGGAAGCGAAGGTCCTTGCTGTAGCATGAACGACACCTCTGTCCAGGGGCGGACCTTCCTACAGGCGATATAGGCGGTCGCCTAGAGCGCCACCCAGAGGGGGGCGTCAAAAAAAAATTATTTTTTTTATTTATTTTTTCTGTGCAGTTTTGGCGCCCCCCTCTATATCTGCAACCATTATTGTTACATTAAAAAAATTCTAACATAAGGGAAAATGAGCCAAAAATCTAAAACGGTCGGTCGGTCTGAGCCTCAGCTTTAGGTGTTCACAGTCAGAACATGCTAGAGCGCTGTGCATTGATGGGTATCGGTCAAGTGGTTATAGAATTGAACGTTGAGGAAAGAAAGACTAACGTTAGAGAACTATGAAGAAAAAAGCAAAAAAAAAAAAAAAAAAAAAAACATTTGCGGGGTGGGGGGGTTTGGGGGGGGGCGGCGCAGTGGTGAATCTCGCCTAGGGCGCCAAATGGGCTAGGTCCGCCCCTGCCTCTGTCACTGACATTGTCACCACATCTGGCCCATGCAGTCACCGCGGCAGTGTAATAATATAATAATAAAAAAAAAATTGGATTTGTATAGTGCCTTTCAGGAAACCCAAGGTGCTTAACACATTGACGACCACGGCTTGCATTGTAATATGTGGCTGGAGGACAACGCTTTGTCAACAAACCGATGTACTTTCTAACAGCTATATATATAGTTTATAGTATTGCCATCTGTCCATTCTCATTGTCACTTGAGTGCATAAACCGTGCCTTCATAATGGCTTAAAGAAAATAAAAATCTATCGGTTGGTTGTCATTTTATAGCGTCGTGAATATAAGCTTTATCGCAGTTTTTGTCTCGTCTTTTTTCTGGGAAGCTAGATATGAGGCTAAAGGCTAGTCACGTTATATCAAACGCCATTTCTGTTGTATATATACAAATGAAATAAAACAAACTGCGTAGCATCCGGACTATTACAGAGCATCTATGGATGAAATGGGGGCGGCGGGGGACGCCGATTAGTAGTATTGATTAGCAATACAGTGTGCGTTCAAGTAGCCATTTTAACTGATCGATCGCTTGCGTGTTACAACAATGTCCAATCCGGCTGTAATTTGGGTGAATAGTATCCTACCGTCAGCCCATGTGATCGCCGGCAGCATTTCGTCATTAGTCATCGGAATCTGGTAGATCGATATGTCCATTGGCTGATCATAAATCCCATTATTCCAGGCTGAAATCTGTGTTCGGTAACGTGATCAAAGATGGAGTATGTTCGGCTGGGATCGAGGCTCATATGAAACGCCCAAGACAGTAAAAAAAATTATTTTCCCATTCGGCCTCAATGATACTGCAGTGGAGCGATGGCGCCCCTAAGAGGATCTGGCCGGTATTGCATGTCGCCGATTTAAATCTGGCAGGTAAATCTGCAGAGCCGATCGGGGACCTTGATCCGTTTATTAATATGGAATAAAACAATAACAACTTGCCACGAGTTAACTCGTGGCTCTGGTTCTCAACGGGTGGAATCGAAACACGAGTTAACTCGTGGTTGGGCGGCAAAGTGTTAACAGAGGGGGGGGACAGCTAAGGGGAAGGAGCAGCTAAGGGGAAGGAGATCAGAGGAACAAGGTAACAACAAATCAAAAAAGAAAAGAAAAGAGGGAAATCAGGCAGAGTAATTTATAAATTGAAATTAATTGGAAATTAGGTGTAATTGACCTATGTCAAGCCCTGCCCTCTTTTTTGTATCCTCCAATCACAATTGTTGCTTTGGAGGATCAAGAAAAGAGGTGGGGCTTAATAATATAGGTCCATAACAGCTATATCTATCCATGCCATAATGAAAATAATGAAAATCATCTTATTTTGTGTAAAGCTATATGTTCTTTTTTTCCTTACATATTCAGCTTTCATACATTTCACTTGTATTACTTGAAAGCCAACACTCATAATCTCGATGGTTCTTGCACACGATGTAACAGATCCGAGAGGCTCTACCGCTCGTCCTTCGAGGTGGAGATAGCATCAAGGCACATGGAGGCCTGCCGGGTTCTTCATCATCCCTTCAAAATGACTGCCGAACAAGAGGGGGAACTGTGCCGACCTCCATACAGCATCTCGGGCAGACCAAAGCGTAGCAGGTGTAGGCCTATTGCTAAATATATATATTAAAAAATAAAGTCTCTTACTCTGCAATTCACCATTATTCCCGTGGGTTCCTCCTCCTCTCTCTACTGATCTCCCTCTGCCTGGTGTCATCCATTTCTGGGTTGCGAGAGCGTTCCCAGAGACTCCTAATTCCTGTGTCTCTGGTTAGCAGTGCACCCCTGAGACTCCTGATAATGAGCTCGGAGGTTTGGAGTGCCAGTCCCAGAAGGTGTTGTTGAGTTATGGATGGGGCAAAGATCCTCCAAGGCTCCAGAGAGACAGTTAGAGGCCAACCTTTTGGCAGAGAGCATATTATTCTCCGATTTGAAAGGAAAGCTATGGCATTTTGAAAAGCACAGCTAATTGGCACTCAATGCAGGGAGACTTCAGAGGGAAACCGATTTGTTCAAATATTACTCTCCCAGCGAAATGCCCTTTTTTTAAAGGCAGTAAAAGCATTCAAAATGTAATGCATGAAATACTTGTACATGTTTTTATTATACACATACAACTCAAATTAACTTATACAAATGGTGCAATTGAAATAGCTTTTACATTAACATTACATTTACTATTGAGTTTTTAAATGATCTCAGCTGTAGTCATTATTATTCATCATTATGATGAAACCACCAATTACAGCAAATACATGCAAGTATGCAAGACTTTCACCAGTATTGTATGTTTTATTCTCTAATAGTGGCATTGATTTTAAACTAGAATATGTACAGAATATGGAATATGGAACCACCATAGCATGACCTTCTGTATGTTAATGCTTTTATACAAAAATATGTATTTTTTTTTTACATAATCCTTTCAAACATTATTTTGGTCTTCCTACAGCAGTTCCCTGTTGCTAAGCAATAAGGTACCAGTTCCTATACTGCGCTCATGGAAAAGTCTCTTGTCCGATCACAACACACATTTGGTTGTAGGGATGACATTTGGAAGGCAGAAATTCTGTAATATTCACTTTTAACCATTTCACCGCTGCACTACCAACCGGTTAACCCTTTCACTGTGACAATACACAGAAGGTTAACCCTTTCACTGCCACATGACAGCAGGTTAACCCTTTCACTGCCACATTACAGAAGGTTAACCCTTTACTATCACACTATCACACTTTACTATTTACTAGTGATAGTAAAGGGTTAACCTTCTGTAGTGTGGCAGTGAAAGGGCTAACTAATTAATTGTTTTGAATTGTGATTTTAAGGCATAAAATAATTATGCTCAAATACATTCTGAAAGTCGTTCACCGTCAACACTGGTTTTATCACAGCATGTTGCATGTGGCCTGACAGTAAACCCTCTGTGTCATGGCGACAGGCTCTGATTACTTTTAACATCAGGATTATGTCAAAATCATTGCAATTAGCAGGGGTGTAAAGTACTTGAGTAATTGTACTTCGTTACAATACTTAAGTACTGTTTTGGGGGATTTGTACTTTACTCGAGTATTATTAGGTTTGTATACTTGTACTTTTACTCAATTACATTTCAGAGAGAAAAAAAACATGCTTTTTACTCCTTACATTTAAAACGCAGACCTACAAAGTACAAATCAAGGTCAAACTATTTTAATGAGTATATTTGTTTCTCTGGCCGAACTAACGTTAACGTTATTAATCCTCGGCCGCACTTTATTTAAAAACAGCCAATTAAATCCCCATCAATGGAAAATGAACCTGCCCATACCCATGCTGATTGGCCCTTGTGCAAGACTAGAAAGCAGGGATATTTGATTAAACATCTGCTATCAGAAGAATAGACAGTCATAAAAACGTTTTTACTTTTTACACCCCTGGCAGTAAGTCATGCTAAGCATTAAAAAAATGTATAAGAGAGCTACAGTATCATGTTTGCAAGTGTCTTAGTTAGTAAATCAAATCACGTAGCCCCCTCCTTACAGTCCTTTGTGTCAGAAAGCAGAAAGGGACCATTATCCGTTTGCATTCAATATAATTGAGAGTAATTTTCCACAAGTATTGAAAAAGGACACTTTGAAGTTTACAGAGATAACACAAAAGTGTGTTGTTATTATTACAGACCTGTGATTATTCCCCCTAGCCCGATGGACAGAGTAACACAATTGTAAGACACAATTACAAAGTAGAAATGATTGCCCTAATGACAGGCAGCTATGTGACACTGTCCTTCCATGTATGAATTGTACTGCTGATCAGACATAGAGCTTTTTAGCAGCTGGGGCAGCTTTTTGTGTTGTTAATAAGTGAAAGCAGGATACTCAATGGTTTTGAGAGATGAGGAGAACAGTGTTTCTAGCTGCATGCATCCTGCAAAATGCGTGAGTGAGTGACCACAATTTGGATGGAAATTAAATGGATTCTGAAGGAAAATTAGATTCAGTGTTTCAGACTGGGACCTGTTATTTTTTTGGATGCCAGAGAGGCATCCATGTGAATTTATTTTTTAATTATTATTAAACCTGGTTACCTAAAATATTACATCGATTCCTTTGATTAATAATTCCTCTTGGATACTAGCTGCTCCTTTAATGCTACCGCTTCATATTCCACTAATCTTTTCTCTTTTAAGTTGATGACGAGTGGCGGGACAATAGTACCCCAAAATCAAAAACTCATCGCTTCATTAATGGATGCATCTACCTGACGCTGCTAGAGTTTTTCTCTGCACTTTTAACTCCTCGACTACAAATTTTTTTCACTTTGTTGACTAACCTCTGTTTTGAGGGGGCTAATTAATGGAGGGAGAAGAAACTGAAATAATTTCCCGTTGTACGTGAAGGTAATGCCGTCAAGCTCTGCCTCACAAGGCTAATTGTCTGTTGTGAATGTCCAATGCGGGCAGGCCTTTCTTCCTGATTGCTTTGATTCATTACAACACACTGAGTGTTGCTCTTACAGACCATTACAAAGGCAGGAAATGAAAACCTATAACCTGCATTAGATCTAATGCAGGTTATGTGTCTAATGCAGAGTATGTGTCTAATGCAGGTTATGTATCTAATGCAGGTTATGTGTCTAATGCAGAGTATGTGTCTAATGCAGGGTATGTGTCTAATGCAGGTTATGTATCTAATGCAGGGTATTTGTCTAATGCAGGGTACAGTATGTGTCTAATGAAGGGTTTGTGTCTAATGCAGGGTATGTGTCTAATGCAGGTTATGTGTCTAATGCAGGTTATGTGTCTAAGTGAGGAAGTGCTATGGGTTGCTTTACATTACGCCAACAAGACATTTACATTTAGAAATTTAGACACTTTTATCCAAAGCGACTTATAAGTTCTGTACAACAGGTAAGCAGGAATGGTACAACTCTTTTCAGCTGAGTAACAATGTCCATCAAACAGTGTTGAAACTTGGGTGTTGTATTGTATTATGAATTTGATAAGGAGTATTTATTGTTGTTTTAATTGTCTGTATGCCATGTGAATGTTGTGAGTGTATAAAGTCTGTAACTGTATTTTACGTGTTATGGACCCCAGGAAGAATAGCCACAGCACTGCTGTGGCTAATGGGGATCCAAATAAACTTAAACTTAAACAGTCTTGACCGCATAGTAGTAAAGACATATTAGTATAGTAGGTAATAATATAAGGAAGATTTAGTGGAAAAGTGCATGATAGTAAAAGACGACTGTTATTATTATTATTATTATTATTATTATTATTATTATTATTATTATTATTATTATTATTATTATTATTATTATTATTATTATTATTATTATTAATTATTATTATTATTATTATTATTATTATTATTATTATTATTATTATTATTATTATTATTATTATTATTGTCCTTCATTTCAGATATTGATTGAAGAAGTGTGTTTTTAGTCAATGGCGAATTTCTTTTCGTTTTCAACAGTCCTAGCCGGCTTCTCTTTGATGATCCACCCGGAGCTCGGCTAGGAGTGTGTCTGAGGCGGCCAGAAGATGTAGAGCGGAGGGGTCTTGAGGGTGTGTAGTTAGAGACCATTGACCGGAGGTAGGCAGGAGCGGTTCCCTTCGCTGTGGGATATGCCAGGTCGAGGACCTTGAAGCGGATTTGTGGGGTGATGGGGAGCCAGTGCAGCTCTCTAAGAAGTGGGGTAATATGGACTGACTTTGGCAGGTTGGCGATCAGGCGGCCCACTGCGTTCTGAATGAGTTGAAGTGGCTTTGTGGCGGTAGTCGGTAGACTAGCTAGCTAGTGCATTGCCGAGGCGAGACATGACTGTTGATTTCACGAGGAGTTGAGTGGCTTCTTTTGTCAGGAAGGGGCGGATCCTTCTGACATTGCTCAGGAGGAATCTGCAGGTTCTGGTTGTTTTGCGGCGATGTGAGCGGAGAAGTTCAGCCTGTCATCAAGGACCACATCTAGGTTCTTGGCGGTCGGGACTGCATGTGGTAGTCTACACCCTCTGTTGGTCTGGGGAGGGTGTAGACTACCACATGCCTCCTCTGTTGGTCTGGGGAGGGTGTAGACTACCACATCATGCCTCCTCTGTTGGTCTGGGGAGGGTGTAGACTACCACATCATGCCTCCTCTGTTGGTCTGGGGTCTGGGGAGGGTGTGTAGACTACCACATGCCTCCTCTGTTGGTCTGGGGAGGGTGTAGACTACCACATGCCTCCTCTGTTGGTCTGGGGAGGGTGTAGACTACCACATCATGCCTCCTCTGTTGGTCTGGGGTCTGGGGAGGGTGTGTAGACTACCACATGCCTCCTCTGTTGGTCTGGGGAGGGTGTAGACTACCACATGCCTCCTCCAATGCCTGTGGAGTTGCCAGCCGTTTCTTTTCACGTGACATCTAGGAGTTCCACTGGGTGAGTGTAACACGCACTGAGGTTCATGCTATCTCCCCCAGATCCCCTCCCTGCTGGACAGGCACCCCGACCAACCAGTAGGAGTCGCTGTTGCAACGACCAGGACTCATATATCCCACCGGCTTCTCACCCGTGAACACTGCCAATTGTGTTTGTAGGGTCAATTAACAAAGCCAGAAGTACCGCTGACAACGGGATTTGAACGCCGGGTCTCCTACACTACCCAGCCACTCCAACCGATTGACTGTTGGCAACTATTGATAAGATGCAATGTACTATCAAAATAAAGTGTTACCATACTGTATATGTTTATATTTATATATATAGAGAGAAAATGGCATTGCTTAAAGCAAGGTAACCTTGCTGTCATTCACGCTTTATGTTCTAGAGATGAAACCATAGTCTTTTGCGGATTTCACAGAACTGGATGCACCCGACCAGAAGAGCTCATATTATGGGGAATTTAATTTTGTGTCATGGTTCCCTTGTTCAGCCCGATGCAGCCCAACAGCTTGCTAAAGTAGCAATATTTTTTCATGAAAAGGTTACAGTAGGCCTATATAGTCTAGGTTTCAAAGCAAAATATGAGCATATTATTAATGCTTAAAGGCTTATTCTGCATTCAAAATCCATTTCTATGGTATGACAGGAATGCACCGAAGTGGTAGAGGATAGTATTATTGTAAACCATAATCAGTCCATAATCTTCTTCCATGTGGACGGTAAGGTGAATGCTTTTAAAGTGGGGCTCCCTCATGCATTAAACATCAAGAAAGCATTCAAACGGTGGTAAGATTTCTGTTCCTAAGGAATAGGCCATCGCCACTGCCATTTGGACTCCGACGTAGTGTGGAGAATTGTAATGAGGGGAGGCGAGTGGGAGGGGGGGGGGGGGGGGGTCTTGACCTGAATTTTGTTGGTTTGGTGACAATGGGAAAGATAAGCGGTCGTGACGGTCGTGAGTGATGTTCTGCCACGGCCCCGCCAGCCAAGCTCTCTGGCTTAAACACCGTTGTGTCAAACACACTTTTCACGATGGCTGGACCTCCCGTGAACCGTCTAATTGGGCAAATGGGAACCCTAATTCTTCATTAACTCGCGGGGGGAAAGGGAGATTTGGTTGTGTAATTTCCTCTTCACTGGCGGTTTTAAAGATTCCAATAACTGAGCATTTACAGTTGACTAGGCAGGAATTACTCCCCGTTTTACAACCTTGACACGCCGGCTGTGAAACCCAGTGATGCTTATACCCAAGCCGAGACTTATTGCCATGGTTATCTTTAATGACTTTGAAATGTATTGGCCTCGTTAATAAGCAGCAGGGTTATCAATTCCTCTAATTAGCAAGCGGGCTCCCCGAAGAAATTTCACATTAAAGGGTCCAAAGATGAATCAGAGGCTGGGGGACTCCGGCAGACGAGAGGTGGGGGCAGCAGGGGGAGGCCGGAGGGTAGAGGAGGATGGATGGTGTTAGAAGCTAAAAGTCAAAGTCTTCCACCCGTCTTAGAGGAAAGATTAAGCGTTAAATCACTTTCTCTCTCTCTCTCTCTCTCTCTCTCTCTCTCTCTCTCTCTCTCTCTCTCTCTCTCTCTCTCTCTCTCTCTCTCTCTCTCTCTCTCTCTCTCTCTCTCTCTCTACCCCCAACACACCTCCTTCTCCCAGTGAAAACGACTGTTTCACTTTCACCTTATTATCAGTGTGTGTGTGTGTGTGTGTGTGTGTGTGTGTGTGTGTGTGTGTGTGTGTGTGTGTGTGTGTGTGTGTGTGTGTGTGTGTGTGTGTGTGTGGTAATCACAGTCGGGCAGGGCCGTGGTTGGGGGGTAATCACAGTCGGGCAGGGCCGTGTGGTGGTAATGAGACATGGGCGTTGCTGAGGTGTGTAATAGGATCAGGAGTTACTGTCACGGAGCACTGATGTGCATATCTCAGGCTGACATGTTGAGGCCATGCCGAGGCCATTTGGGTAAGCTTTGCGTCGCCTTCCGGGGGAGCTTCAGTCAGCCCGCCAGGACAGAGGAAATACCTTTTAGATGAAACGGATGCTTCTGTCTTCATCACTTCTCCAGGCGCTCGCCGGAGATCTGCGATGTAGTCAGATGTACAGCATACTGTATAAGCAAGGCTTAGACCAGGGGTCGGCAACCTTTATCAAAAGAGCCATTTTGCCCCCTCCTGCACAAAATAAAATGAATCTGGAGCCCTATAAGCTATTTACCCTTAAAATGAAGATAACACAGCGTATAAAGTTGTATATATATTTATACTATATATAGAGAGGGATTGGAATTTACTCAAAAGCTTATTTCTAGTATGTACACTACCTATTGTTAGTTTTCATTCGGTCTCAAGTGTCGGAGAGGAGACAGGCAGAAATGACAGCTGGCACCAAATCCATTCTGAATAAGAGACAACAGACCCAGTACTTTGTTTATGGTGTGAAAATATGCCTACAAACATTAAATATCTTTGCAACCGTTTGTAGTCAATTATATCTGAGATTATCTTCTCTGTCAAAATTGAAAGTGTATCTCTAAAAGGCTGGCTGGCAGTGTGCATAGAATAAGGCATGTATTATTGAAATTTGTTTTCTAACGAATGCATCTATTTCTATATTTAATATCGTTTCATATTCTCAAGTGCGCCATCAGACAGATTCGGCCATCAGACAGATTCAGCCGTCAGGCGCGTAACGGAGAGTGGAGCTTGTGGCTTGTGTTTTTGTACTGATTGTAACCAGGCTACATGCGCTCCCGTCTGACATCCCGGGAGCGTCTATGCTTTTTCCGGGTTCCCGTGTTGCGCTCTGATTGGCCACTGACCTACGCTAGTACGCCCCCCTCGTAAGTAGAGAGTCGGCGCTGCACTCAACCGATTCATTCAACAGGAAGCGATTTGCGAGTACAATACACCATCACGCCAGAGTGGATAAAGAAATGCTCCAGAAATGAATATGTGTAGGGAAAGGCTTAATGAGTCAGCGCGAGAGCGCACACACAAAAGCACACACGCATGATATCTGATTTATTAATGCCAAATAATGGACGGCGACCGCAATTGGCACTTGAAAAGTGTAAATGATGGATTAGTCAGTAACAATTCATGACAGCTTGTATAGCTCAACTCGTTAGTGCCCTGCCTGTGGACCATAATGTCCCCGGTTTGAATCTCTTGCTTACTTTTTTTTTCTTTCGTAACGTTAAATAATCTATCCACTCTGGTGTCCCAAAAAGGACAATAACACCACCTTATGCATACTGCACCTTATGTGAATACTGTGATACTGTGAATACTGTATATTTCAGTTGGTTAGATACTCAATTCTATTGACTTATTTGTTTACACTGCTTGTGTTGTTTTCACTACCTGTGTACCCCCCCCCCCCCCCCCATGCTGATATGATGCCTGAATTACCCCAAGGGGATCAATAAATGAATATCTTATCTTATCAACCAGAGTGGATAAATTACAACAAACGTTACAAAAAAAAAATAAGTATCCAAGAGATTCCAACCGGGGACCATATGGTCCACAGGCAGGAGACTAACCAGTTGAGCTATACAAGCTGTCATGAATTGTTATTATAAAATACAATATTATAAAATCCTGTCAGGAAGCGTGCCTCAAAGCATTTACCGGCATTTCTAAGCACTTTAAACTTACCAGAACTTTAGCGCACATAAAGTCACGTGGAAACAGCTGTTCCTGGAGGCAGTACTGTGATACGCATTTGCATTTCAGCGTCCTGCTACGCTCATAGCGAGGGGGGCGTACTAGCGTAGGTCAGTGGCCAATCGGAGCGCAAAACGGGAACCCGGAAACACGAACAAGTTGGTAAAAGCATAGACGCATCCCGGGACCATGTGAGTCAGCTGAGACAGGTTATTTATGTTCTATGTAGGCTATATTGTTGCAAAATAATAATAATAATAGCCTCCTTGAAAATACTCTTGTTGCTTCTGTAACCCAGGTTTCAGATTCATAACTATTTAGTTATAAGAACATAAATAGTTAATGCCATTGAATAAGACCATAAATAGTTAATGCTATTGTGTAAGAACATAAACAGTTAATGTTATTTGGTTATATTCATGTGAGGTTAACAACGTTTTGACCAAAACCTTTGAATTGCCTCACTGCCCCTTTAAGTTACCTCAGAACGCGAGTTATGTGAGCAGTTCGTGCCTCGCCTTACGCAGAAGGAGATCATAGATTGACGGAGACTGACGCAGATACTGAATGCTGATAGAACCAGAATGAAGTAGCACCACGAAATAGTTATCAAACAGTCATAAAAGATTCCCCCAGTTACAAAACCGAAGAGGTTGTTGCTAGTAAAGAACATACCACTTCCAAAGACAGTTTTGTTGAGTTTCATCAATATTGTGCTGTTTCATTGTCGAATGTATAATATCGCTAGCTCAATGCTAATCGGCTAACAACATTATCCACACGACACAAGCTACACCGGCAAACTGTATTGCTAGCTAACAATGTAGCTTCACCCTGAGTTATGCTATTTATAATAATGCAGGACCTGTTGCAGAGGTCTTTATTCGGCATGCAACGACACTCAATGTTTTTTAGCGGTACACACAGCGGTTAGTTTAGCACACACACCGGAACACACACGCATGCATTGTCTCTTTAGGATCACCGATGCAATTCGTCTCTGCGATTAACCCATCCCGTCGTCCTTCACCCCCAAGGGCAGCCGGGAGCAGACAGGCGTCAACGTGAGCCGCGCCAGGGGACCAATCCAAGTGCTCCTGTCCGTCTTTGTCAAGGACGCCACAGCGTTAGCGATCTGTTGTTGTGCATGTTTTTCCATTGGGTTTATCTTATCGGGGGGGAAACCCTTGGTTTTTTTGCTAGCGAAGCTCCAAGCTCAATTTGGTTAAATGAAAAGGGCCTTGAGTCACTCTCTTTAGCTTGATATTTTTTCTTTGCTTAAGGGTAATGATAAAAATAATGGGTGGCAAGTTTTCACACAGCCGTGGATAAAGCCTGTATTTTACACAAACAAGGTTATCGGCTGTGGCTGGCGTACATGATGTAAAGCTTTTACTCTACAGGTAAGTATGTGCTTTCATCTGGCGCGCCATGCAACTGGTGTCACGGCTCTGCTTTCTTATGGCGTCGTATCAGGGGTGAGGTGGTGAGGGGGTGGACAAAATAAACCTCCCCCCCCCGGATATAGTTGTATCCTTACGAAACTGATTGGCCGAGAGGTTGTGCCTTTCTACCTATCAGTCTCCCTGTCGAGGGTGTTCTCTCTCTCGTCACGGGGGGGGGGGGGGTTTCCTGTCTCCCACACCAAATCAGATTGGGTCAGAGCCTCCTCTGAGTTTTCAGAACCTCCCTCTCAGTGAGGGAGCCTCCTCAGAGTTTCAGAGCCTTCTCCTCAGAGAGTCTTAGTCCAATGTGTTACATTTTTCAATTGTTTACTCACGTTGAGGTCTCTCTGGGAAAACCGATGTCTTCCCCTCTTACATAAGAGCAGAATTGACGCGGTTGTTATTCCCAGGCTCGTCATGTGAGGACCCGTGTCTGTGTTTTTTGTAGACCGGCTTCCTGCTGCTCGTCCCAGACAGCAGGGGGAAACATTGTGCGGTTCTTTCTTGTTAGAAGTTCACCGTCACTGATCTCGGGTTCTTTACGAGCATACACGCTGTTTTATGAAATCGGTGTGTGGTCTTACGAGACCGATCAGCGCTGGCCAAGGGTGTTTTTCAATGATTGAATCCGCTTTTTGGGACCGGCGCGCCTTGGTTGCCCAACATCATAAAAACGGCGTTTTTTTATGCGGTCGGCTGGGAAGAGGCCCTAAGAGAAAGCCATTTTTGTCGTAAGTCCGTTGGAGAATGAGACCCATGAGACAAAAAGACAACCTTGGTTATTAAGGATACACTGATACCGATACTGGCTAAAATAGGGTATGGTATTGGTATTGGTACTGGTATTGTCCCCAATACTAAAATCCGATACCAGGTGTACCAAAAGTGTAACATGCTATGCCTTTATTAGCTGCATTTTTAACACATAATAGTAGAAGCTTGTTAGATCTCTTTAATTAATGGAGAGAAAAATATTAAAAATGTTTATCCATTTACCCCAAACTGATTGAGGGTTCTATGCTGTTCAGTGAAGGTAATGGATCGGGTCGGTACTGAAGGTTTAGTACCTGGAATCGGTAGTGGAGAAAGTGGTCTCGTGCATTCCTAGTAGCTCATGCTGGTAGGTGTTCTCATGTGGTCTTAGCTATTTTCAATACAATCATTCATTGTTCAGTTCGTAAAAATATTGACACTACATTACATTCGATTTTCAGGAGAACTAAGAGCATTTATCTTTGCAGTAGCACCACAAGGATCCAGTGGCTGGTCTATATTCATCACATGACTAATTATCTATTCAGTAATGTCTCAAACAGAGGTCAAAAGCCATGGAAGTCTCACAGCAGGATCAAAACTGTAGATCTTGTCATTGCAGTGAGAGTAGAAGTAAGGTCGCTTTCACACTAGAGCTGTTTGGTCCTGTGGGATATTTGTAGATATCCTGATGAAAAATGTTCTCAGTCAACCGAGGTTTGGATAATAACAAAGGTTTATTAACCAAACAGATAGATTACATAGAGAGAATGGCTGAGGGCTTCCCCCCAGGTGATCAGCTGAAATCCCCCAGGTAAGAAGACCTCGATAGATCTCGGGAGGAGATCTATATAGGTAACAGGGGGGGGGGTGTGGTCCCATTTGATAGGTCAGATGGGGGGGGGGGGGGGGTACAGGTAATGGGGAGAGGAATGTCTTATTCCACAGAGAGGGGGGGGGGGTATTTACATGAGGACATATTATACCACAATACTCACTTTTCTTTCTTATAATGTGGGTGAGATTAATGTATAATATACCAGGATTGTTTGGAACAGGTAAAAGTGGGGACCGATGTAATCCATCGGTTATCAGATAATGAATAAAATAGAAAATAATTAAAATAATGAAAATGTTGGCCAATGTGTTCTGTTGGTTGGCCTAATAGTTTAAACTAGTATTATTTATATACATGATTCATGACATGATCGACTGGAATAATGAAAATGTTGGCCAATGTGTTCTGTTGGTTGGCCTAATAGTTTAAACTAGTATTATTTATATACATGATTCATGACATGATCGACTGGACTGAGGTCTGTGTTATTTTGATATCAGAGATGTGGGAATAGATATCACCCTTTTCTTTTATTAATTGCTCAAAATACCTATGTCAATGAGTGGTCCTCAACTCTGATATCAAACAACAATTAACATAATCATTAGAAGCTATCGCTGTACAAATATCTTGGCATACCTTCAGTCGTTCATGTCGTGACTCAGGGGAGCTAATGTGATGGTTGTGCATACAGGCATTGTAATAAACCAATTAAATACATGCACTGTCTCTGTGTGGTCAGAGTGCACAGGGTGAAAACACAAAATCTTTAATCTGAATGATGTTGCGTCGTTGTTGACAAGGTGTTCTCTGTCGGTCGTGTGGCAGGGCCAAACAAAATTATATATATGCACAATTTATAATGATTTGGCGAAATTACTTAGGATCCAGTTGTATTTAACCTGAGTTTGGGTGTCACTTTCATCTGTGATTGCCTCAGTTTTGTTGGTCTTTACTTAGAATCAGGCAATTTTCTCCATTTCTTCTCTATAAATGAGGAGATAAAACGTCTTATGCATCGCTTCTGTATGTAATTCTAGTGCATATACTATCAATGGTTCACCATACAGGTGCAAAACAACGTTACATGTCCTCTTCTATGAGAGAATAAAACAACTGATTCTTTCTTGTCTGACAATACAATTTTGTAACCTAAGTAATTCAAATGTGATGTAATACAGTAACACAGTAACATTTAAATAAATACATAATAATGTGGACAATGTGGCGTTCAGAAGTCTCTTGGTCCACAGGTCTCTGATGTGTCTCTTCTTGACGATGCAGTCGGGAATATTCACTGGTCGCCGTTCATTCCCTGTCAAGGGTCACCTGTAGCAGTCAACTATAGTGGTCTTGCAGACTCTTTTCCTGGAGCCTGCGTTGTTCTCCATCACCACCACACATCCGCCACTGTGCTCACGCTTGGCCCCCATCAGGCCCAGAGACATGGCGGTAGGGTGGTCTTGAACGTGCTGTGTGGTGGTTGGTCCCCCGCTCCCCGTCATCGCGGTACCAGAGGGGCGAGGGTTTGCTGGTGTAGTGGCCTGTCTGTAGGACGCTCTCTCTCACACGGATGACAATCTTGTCATGGGAATCCACCTTGATGGTCGAGGCTTTGGTTCCCATCTGCAGGTGATGGGTTTGGTCTGCCGTGGTCTGCAGTGCCGGGGTGGAGGCCGTCAAAGGTTGATCTCCTCTTCGTCAGTGTCTCCTTGGTCAGTCTCCTTCGTGGTCCCCTGCTCCACTTTCTTGGGGATGTCTGTGGGCTGGGTTGGATGGCGGTTCTCCCACGGTTTCTGTCATCGTTCTGGTTGTGTCCGCAGCTCCTTGGCGGCGTTCCTGGTGGTAGTATGCTGTCGTGGGTCGCTCAGGTCGCTGGGTTGTGTTCCTCCTTGCCTGGTCGCACCGTCGTTCGTGGTTCAGGTCACGCGTTGTCTCACTCGTCCTGTCCTCTCACCAATTTATGATCTGAGGATGATAAAATTTGCCTTAGAAAACCTCTTCACATAAATTATTCAACGCCTTTCTGCTAAAGTGGAAATTCATTTTTGGGGTTAATTTAATTCATTGTATAATACCATCATGCATTTGATATCGTTTGGATCCGATATTTGCATGGAATCAGAAACATTTCTTTTTATCTTTATAATCTGTGATTTCAAATTGAAGTTGACCTTACCTCAGGCCGCGTACGATGGTGTGCTTCTTCAAGATACTTACCTTGCCATGACTTCTCGGTTGTTCTTCACATCTCAGTGTGGCTCATCATAGCATAGGAAAAAAACATAAAACCTAGACAGCCAGTTAATTTTGCATGAAAAACAATCATTCGTTTTGTCATCTAACCCTAACTAACCTTACTGTCATGCACTCGTCCTAATAAAACTAACCTACACTGTAGCACTCAACACTCTGATGAACATTGTTATTCAGCTGATAGAGTTGTGCCCTGCCTGATGTCCTGTCGCACAGAACCTGTGAGTCGCTTTGGATAAAAGTGTCAGCTAAATGATCAATGTATGTGTATACCTTGTACATTTAGATAATTGTGTTTCAATTTTGGTGGTTGATCATTTGCAGTCATGGAAAGTACTTGAAATTGCAAGGAGTTAGTGGTTAAGCAGAGAATAGAAGGAGGGGATAGTATGTTAAATTGTTTTCATCATTGATCTTTCATCTCAGGCACTTCTACTTTGTTTGGTGTTATTCAGACATCATATCTCTAATTTGTGTGCTTTCTTGAAAAGAGAGAGATGAAAACAACTGGTTAGTTATTCTGTTAGTATGGGAAATATGGTAGCCTTTCATAACTGCAAATTCATCACCTGTGTCTAATTCATGTTAATTAAATGAAGGGGGCATGTTTGTTTTAAAACATTTCATTCAATGCATTTTGTGGTTCCCTGTTGTTATCCATTGTCAGGTGAGTCTATGTGGTAACAAAGAGAAAATCTGCATCTAAAGCGATACTTCCTACTATACTAAGTATAGTGGAGATACTAAGTTGAGTCCCTAAAGGTGTGGTCAGAGTCCTCTCTAGGCATTTGCATTGTCTTTCAGCTCCACATCATCTTCGGTTGAACCTTGTGTTGACATGCAAATTGTTGGAATTTCTGTCTTTTGTGATACAATTTTGGGTGTAGGTCTCTGCATCTCGCCTCAGAGCCTCACTGAAAATAAAAACACATGTTAATTGTCCACTCCTAAGACCATTTGAGTGGGTTCTTTGTTGATTGTCTGTGAGCTTAACAAAACATCAGCTATTTTTCATCCATCCCATCCTAGGATGTAATGATAGTGTTATAATTTATTAATCATATCGCATGTGTACACAAGCATCATATGAATGTGGAACCACACATTTTGAATCATGTTTAAAATGTCTTACAATGGAAAGGGCTAGTTATCTTTCATTGGTTCTTTAGATAAACACATTAACTCAAGTGAATATAACCTAAACATCTTACTTTTAAACATAATCTATGTTGTTTGTGTCCAAGTTTTCAACATTAAAAGCTTATAAAGTCTAATCTAACGCTGTTCCCTGTATTGGTCGGTATGACCGGTACGCCCACAGATGTATTATAATTCTGAAACAGACATTGTAATTAGCTTTATGTGACTTATAATGTGTAAATTAAAGCAACATAAACACTCAAGTGATCTGAGATAGTTGTAATTTGCTGTAACTGAGATGATAGTTGTGTATGTACAGTTTCTACGTCAAATGACTCCCTTTTCTTGACTCCTTTTGTATCACAAACAGTACTGAATTTGCAAATCTGGTATGTCATAAATGTATAGATGTAGCAGTACTGACTTTCTGTCTGTCATGTATGTCCTAATACAGGGATCGGCAATAGGCGGCCCGCGGGCCAACATTGGCCCGCCAACAATAATTTCTGGCCCGTCAGATTATTTTGAGAATATGATATTTATTTGACGCACGGGAAATATTCACTCGGGACGCCAGGGTGTCTTTTATTGTGAAGCTGTATCTATCTACCGGCAGTCATCAAAAGCATGTCTGTCACTATAGCCAATTGAAATGCTAGAAATGGTCAGGTGGACTGGGAGAACCAATGGAATAGTCCCACCGGGCCCTGTGTCTCTTTCCCTAACGCACTTTCACTTCCGCGTTCGAGATGCGACTCGCGAGCGAGTTGAAGAAAACAAAACAAACATCTTTGGATAGCAACGGGGAAATATAACGCTTCTTTTAATAAACAGGAGCCATACTTAAAATACGGGTTTATCGCAACAGGTCGGTGATTCTTGCGTGCCGAGCCGACGTCCTCTCTGCATAATATGTGGCGACAACAACAACAACAACATTAACAACGAGGCAAGTTGGCAGATAAAGTAGCTGCATTCAACGCCAATCTGGAATTGGAGGGCGGCGAGTGGATATGACATGTTTCAAACATTAGCAGGGATTTTGGAGGACTTAACAACAAACAAGGAGGTACAATATGGTGAGTCGTGTTTTCATGCATTCTGATCTGTTCATCACCCGCCGGCGCCGCGGTGATCTGCAACAGCTGAGAGCTGTTCATGAATGAATGGATGAGTGAGAACTTTGTTTGGCGGATTGCAGAGTGGGTGCAGTGCAGTGCGGCGCAGTGCACACGGTTGTTGGGGGGATGCAGACCAGAGAAAAACGTTTGTCTTTTTTCAATATCAGTATATTAAATTAGCCATTGTTTTTGATCCTGGCCCGCGAAGCAACGGCTTGGGGAAAATCTGGCCCGCCGCAAAACCTAATTGGCGATCCCTGTCCTAATATGTCCTGATGAATTGAAAATGGGGGACCCTGATGTAAACAAGACAAAAGTCTTTCTCTGGTCTGCATCCCCTTAACAATTTGTGTGTATTGAGCTGTACTGTATTGTACCCATTCTGCAATCTGTTAATAAAGTTTTCAATCAATCAATCAAAGCATCTATATTTATGATTTTCATACTCACCGGGGAAGGCTGTTGTGTTGACGTCGTATATTATAATCGAATAGTGGTTCCAGAGGCTGTAGCACGTTACGTGTCGTCAATGCAATGTTCGGCTCGTTTCTCCGGTGGTCTGGGATAATGCAACCCGCATCTCGCCACCGCAACTCAACATTTTCCAATAGCAGCGCGCACATACACATACAAATAAAACATATACTACACGTGGATTTCACGCACCCTTGGCATTGGGCACATTAAACTTTACGTTCGCTTATGGATAGTTTCATATAAAATCATAACTTCACGGCGCGCATAGCGTGACGTCATCGCTCCAAGCGACGTTCGTGCGTTCTCATTCGCCTCGGAAATAACGCTTTGCAATTCATACAGTATTTTTCCCACAAGCTCTCAATAGCCTGGAATTCCTAAACCAGCGTTTTGTTACCGAATGAACGCGCCTGTGCATATGTGAAACGTAAACAAACTGAAACGATAAAACTATACTTCCCCAAATGGTCGTTCCCGTGGGCCGGTTTTGTTGATTCCGGAAATTACTATCCTAGTTTGTCCCGTGAGTTGCACCTCAATGTTATTCTCTGTATAACGGTAACTCATCTCCCTATGCTCGTCGCGCTATCCGTCGGTTTCTTTACTCAATACAGCACCGCGGCGGGTTCTATACTGTGCACATACAAACGAGACTTTAAACAGACAAACAAACATTAATACATATAAGTTAACGTGTGTGTATATCTGACTGTATTGGATCGCTGTGTTCGTTTAGTCGACCAGCATCTGCTGCGACAAGGCATTTATCCCTTGACATAACTATACATCGTTATTAAAGTCATAACGACCGAACCTGACTTCGAAATTTACCAGCGATATATTAGATTATATATACCTTTTAATCATACTCTCGGTCTCATTCAACTCGCGACTAATGTCCTGTTTAATGTACTTTCCGCGACTGATGTCCCGTTTAATGTACATTCACGTACTCCCGGGGCATCACGTAATCATGTACTACTAGGACATCGCGTGATCATCTTCCCGCTATCTGTATTGATCAATTGGTTAATTTAATCCAAAATACATCGTTTTCGTTTTCAGGAATGGAAGAGATTGTGGGCTTAGTTTGAGGTTGAAACAATGAATATTATGACGCTACTCTGGTAATTTCTAATTATGATTCCATCAGCTTCTCGGTCCTAACTTCCCGCCTCTTTGCAAAGGAATCACAGAACGTTTTTAACAGAGTAGCGTTTTCAAGGATATCACATCATAATAAGCTCACGTATCTTCTTTTGTTGCCTATATTTTTAGTCTGAATTAGACTTGGGTTAGCAATCCGACAACCTTACTGTGTGCCTTAGCTTTTGGTCGGCTCCGACTCGACCTGGAATAGCACTTCAACCTTTGTGCCTAAACTTTTGGGAATAGCACATATAACCCATCCTCACAGAACCGCCTGATAAGGACCCAGGTGCACGCGCGCCCTGGTAACGATTCTCAATACAGATCAGATATATTAATGCACATTATTCTTACTCAGCCATGATCTCAATATTTGACAACATTCTGTAATGTTCACCTGGCACAGAGAAAAGCGGGAAGGTTTTAATTCCTTTCCATACATTTTTGGTCGACCATCTATTATACTCACTTTTCTCTGTATAGCTGAAACGATACAGCACGCCGGGAGGACGCAAAAGTGTCCGTCACAAGTTCGTAGACGCCAATTGTGGGATATTTGTGGATATCCTGAAGAAGAATGTTCTCAGTCAACCGAGGATTGGATAATAACAAAGGTTTATTAACCAAACAGATAGTAATTACATAGAGAGAATGGCTGAGGGCTTCCCCCAGGTGATCAGCTGAAATCCCCCAGGTAAGAAGACCTCGATAGATCTCGGGAGGAGATCTATATAGGTAACAGGGGGGGGGTGTGGTCCCATTTGATAGGTCAGATGGGGGGGGGGGGGTACAGGTAATGGGGAGGCAGGGGAGGGGAGTGTCTTATTCCACAGAGAGGGGGGGGGGGCACAGGTAAAGGGGACATTTACATGAGGACATATTATACCACAGTCCGGACTATCGGACCAGAAGTCAATAGTCCGCTTTTTCGGGTTTGTGTGAATGCGCGTCGAACTCGGTCCGCGGACAAAACACGCAAACTCTGGTCCGCCAAAAAACATAGGTCTCGGTTCGCTTCATCGGACCAAACGCGGACCAAACGTAGGAAGTCACCTGATAAACATTGCAGCTTATTATTATTATTACCGCGCGTGGCATTCACTGCAAAACAACACTATCTATCTATCTATCTATCTATCTATCTATCTATCTATCTATCTATCTATCTATCTATCTATCTATCTATCTATCTATCTATCTATCTATCTATCTATCTATCTATCTATCTATCTATCTATCTATCTATATATCTAACTGTGCATCTTGGGTCGAAGGAAGAAAAAAAAACACTGCTTATTATTATTAGTATTACCGCGGCGCGCATTCACTGCAAAACAAGGACAATGTGTAAACATGTCTCGTGGACAGACTTGGGCGAAGTAAAAGCCCTGATCGACATATGGGCAGAAGACCAAATAAAACAGCTGCTTGTGGGCACTCACAAAAACAACGAGGTGTACAAGTTGTTTAGCGAGAGGATGGTGGTAATGGGTTATAATCGAACGAAGGATCAATGCCACGCCTCTGCTACTATCACGCTTCACGCAGTTTGTGTATTTCGCGCATTTCACTTCCTGAAGGGGAGGGATTTCCACTCTCCGTTGTGTCCAATAGACGAGCGCCCTTTTCGACCGCGTGACATTGTTCATAAAGTTTGGTGCGCCTGACAAATTGCTGTGTGAATGCAGACGAACCAAATGATTAATGCAACAATGTTGCAACTTCACCACCAGAACCGCACAGAGTCCACCAAAACTATATGTGAAAGCACAAAGCACCCTAAGTCTTCTGAGATGTTACTGAATTACAGTATATAGCAGTTGTTCTTGGAAAATATGAACAAGTATACTCTTTCTGGCCCGCTTCATGCATGTGAAGTGAGTAGTACTGTGCGTGTGTGTGTGTGTGTGTGTGTGTGTGTGTGTGTGTGTGTGTGTGTGTGTGTGTGTGTGTGTGTGTGTGTGTGTGTGTGTGTGTGTGTGTGTGTGTGTGTGTGTGTGTGTGTGTGTGTCTGTGTCTGTGTCTGTGTGTGTGTGTGTGTGTGTGTGTGTGTGTGTGTGTGTGTGTGTGTGCCCTTGCCTGTGTCTGCACACACACACACACATGTGAAAATAGAGATTAGCAGTAACTGCCCTTGATTTATCTGCACCGCGGGCCCGGGGCCCCGGCCAGAGTGCCAGCCTCCCCGCAAATTTATTGCCAAACGTCACTTCGACATGATGGGTTTGTAACAAATATCTGCTGCATATTGTTAAATTAATCTTCCATTTAAAATTAATGGAGTTAGACTCCCCAGGTTCAGTGTAATTTGGTGTTCACGGGCGGCGAGCGACACGGTGTGAATACGGAATGAGCCAAGGCCAAACGGCCTAATCCTCCATCACCTTGAACCTGAGAGGAGAGGACAACTCAGCCAGCACTGCCTAATGAGATTGTGCTCACCTCCCAGGAGAGAGAGAGAGAGATGGAGAGATAGAGAGGGAGGGAGGGAGTGAGGGAGGGAGGGAGGGGGGGATGGAGGGAGGGAGGGATGGAGGTAAATATGGAGGAAAAAACGATGGATGTATCGAGGCATACTGAGGTGGAACAGAGAGAGGGATAGTTGGAATATTCGTGGAGAGGGAAGGAAGGAAGGAAGGAAGGAAGGAAGGAAGGAAGGAAGGAAGGAAGGAAGGAAGGAAGGAAGGAAGGAAGGAAGGAAGGAAGGAAGGAAGGAAGGAAGGAATGAGGGAGGGAGGGAAAGATGGAGGGAAAGATGGAGGAGAAAACGATGGATGTATCGAGGCATACTGAGGTGGAAAAGAGAGAGGGATAGTTGGAATATTCGTGGAGAGGGAAGGAATGAAGGAAGTAAGGAAGGAAGGAATGAAGGAAGGAAGGCAGGCAGGAAGGAAGGAAGGAAGGAAGGAAGGAAGGAAGGAAGGAAGGAAGGAAGGAAGGAAGGAAGGAAGGAAGGAAGGAAGGAAGGAAGGAAGGGAAAGATGGAGGGAAAGATGGAGGAGAAAACGATGGATGTATCGAGGCATACTGAGGTGGAAAAGAGAGAGGGATAGTTGGAATATTCGTGGAGAGGGAAGGAATGAAGGAAGTAAGGAAGGAAGGAATGAAGGAAGGAAGGCAGGCAGGCAGGCAGGCAGGCAGGCAGGAAGGAAGGAAGGAAGGAAGGAAGGAAGGAAGGAAGGAAGGAAGGAAGGAAGGAAGGAAGGAAGGAAGGAAGGAAGGAAGGAAGGGAGGGAGGGAGGAAGGAAGGAAGGAAGGAAGGAAGGAAGGAAGGAAGGAAGGAAGGAAGGAAGGAAGGAAGGAAGGAAGGAAGGAAGGAAGGAAGGAAGGAAGGAAGGAAGGTAGGTAGGAAGGATATATATAGAGCACACGTGTTCATAACAGCCTGCAGTTTTCCACCATGCTTCACTACTCATCTCTTTATTTATTTATTTCAAATGTAACTGCTGGCTGATGCGTGTAGGAGAGAGAGAGAGAGGGAGAGAGGGAGAGAGAGAGAGAGAGAGAGAGAGAGAGAGAGAGAGAGAAGAGAGAGAGAGAGAGAGAGCCGGGGCCATGTTGTGAGATGAAATTAATTCTATATCATTATTTCACAATCCTCCGCCTGGGCCGTGTGACAGAGACAGAGGACATATTTCAGGCTTAAGGATGCACCACTCAGCGGGGGGTGTCTGTCTCTCCATAATTCATACCACACAAAAAAAACATTTGAAACAGAGAAGGTTCCCCCCCCTGTGTGAGCGAGCCAGACCACATCATTGTCACAGAAAACCACAGGGAATAGCTCTGTAAGGAAGCCACACAGCGATCCACTGTTTCTTTTATGTGTCTCCCTCTGTTACGTACACGGTCATAGCTCCTTCATGCCGGAGTGAGCGTTAACCCTTTCACTACCACACTACATGTGGTTAACCCTTTCACTACCACACTACAGGTGGTTAACCTTTTCACTGCCACTCTACATACGGTTAACCATTTCACTACCACACTACAGAAGGTTAACCCTTTCACTACCACACTACAGAAGGTCAACCCTTTCACTACCACACTACAGAAGGTCAACCCTTTTACTACCACACTACAGACGGTTAGCAGTGTGGTAGTGAAAGGGTTAACCTGCTGTAGTGTGGTAGTGAAAGGGTCAACGCGTGTCTGCCGAAACGCCTTTTAAAAAGGTGTCGATGGCACAATGGAATCTGTTTGGTTCTAAATCATTATTCCACAACATGAAACCAGAAACACACACACACGTTTTTTTTGCTTTATTGTAAAATGTTGTGCTTTTATAAATGTTTTGCTCTGTTAAGCACTTTGAGCTGCATTCTATGTATGAAAGGTGCTATATAAATAAAGATTATTATTATTATTATTATTATTATTATTATTATTATTATTATTATTATTATTATTATTATTATTATTATTATTAATTATTATTATTATTATTATTATTATTATTATTATTATTATTATTATTATTATTATTATTATTATTATTATTATTATTATTATTATTATTATTATTATTATTATAATAATAATAATAATTATTATTATACACTCATACGGGCAGCTCTCTCTAATCCGTAGTGTTGCTGTGTGGATCCAGTGTTGTGTTAACTGTCTAAGCAGTGTGTTTTGCCCTCCAGCAGACAGCAGACAGTAGCGTAAGCCAGACCCCCCTGTGAATGAAGCTCTGCCAGCCAGCATTCATACAGTATGGTTTTTTTTTTTTTTGGATGTGCCCATTCGGTTGGACGGGGGCACGCTGCTGCTCGCCTGCGGGCCAACGAGGTGGATTAGCCGGGCTTCTGTGCATTACAGCACGGCACTTCAGCCTGACTTGTCCCAACTGTATATATACGCTGGGATGTTAATTCAAGCAGCGATCCTTGGGGTGGAGAGTGAGATTCCACTTGTGGATGCTGCTGCGCTTTGGAATACAGATTTTGTAGTGAATGCATGTAGTGTTGGTGATTTGTTCTCCTCAAGTCAGGCAGTGGCTTCTGTATTTTCTAGGCATTTCTAATTCTTTTTGTATTGAACTCTTAACTAGAATATTAAATACAAACACCAGGACATCGTTAGCCTCATACGGTAATTTTTTTGCCAAATTGAGATGTCTGCCTAACTGTAATCTCCTCACACTGCTGCATCGCCCTGGCTTAGTGCCTATGTCCTCAGCCAATCAGAACGATTGTTATGTTAAAAAATCCCCATCTGCCTAACTCACTCGTTACATGCACAGATAGCGATCGCATGACTTAGGCAAGTATAACAACTGCCTTAGTGTATGACATGTATGTATGTACGAGGAAAAAATGCCTAAGTCACGACATATTTTGTTTAAAAGTCACCTTATTTTGTTTTACGCATTGGTTGTTGTGTTTTTGTATTTTTGCAAACTTGTTGATACACCTTGTGGAACTTATTTTCAATATATAAATAAATAAACATTTGCTTTCTTTTTTTCTTCTTTTCCAAAAATCTTGAAAAATTACTTAGGCAATTATTGTATGAGGCTAACGACATTTATTAATACAATTATTTCCAACTAAAGGAAAGTAAAGGAGAATGTAGACCTAATATTTTGTTGAACTGAGAGTTCCATAACTACCACAACAACCCCAATACTGAGCAATGCCTTCTGAAGGTTTGTGGCTCTGGCTTCTGGCCAATCAGGGAAGTTGTCAGGGAAAGAAAGATGAACCCTATGCTGCATCAAGAAGAAACATGTATATTTTTTCAACTCAAATGTACCCATTCATCATAAAAATGATCAAGACAAACAAACTAAACATATGAAAAAATGGTGATCCATTTTGTGAATACATTTGTTCTCTGATACGTTGCATACTGTACGTCTCCTTCTGCCATAGATATAAAGACTAGATGACTCACCATAGCTATATATAAAGACTAGATGACTCACCATAGCTATATATAAAGACTAGATTACTCACCATAGCTATATATAAAGACTAGATGACTCACCATAGCTATATATAAAGACTAGATGACTCACCATAGCTATATATAAAGACTAGATGACTCATATATAAAGACTAGATGACTCACCCGCGCTGCTGGCTAACGGAGACCATCTTGCTACAGGGTAGCATGCCCACTCATAACATGAATATCAAGTCAAGTCAAGTAATTTATTTATAGAGCACATTTAAAAGCTCGAGAGCCAACCAAAGTGCTGTACAGTACAGCCGAGCCTGGTTGGAGGATCTTAGTGACCTGGGTGCTGCGTAGGGGGTGATGAGCTCAGTGATGTATAGGGGTGCTGCACCCGATAGTGCCTTGAAGGTGAGGAGGAGGATATTGAAATCTATTCTAAGTGGGACTGGGAGCCAGTGTAGGGAGGCTAGGACTGGTGTGATGTGCTCTCTCTTTCTGGTGCCGGTAAGGAACCTATAGCTGCAGAGTGCTGGACCATTTTGAGGCGGGACATGGCTGCCTGACTGATGCCGGTGTAGAGGGCATTGCAGTAGTCAAGGCGTGATGTGATGAAGGCATTGACTACTGTTTCCAGGTCGACGGGTGAAAGGATTGTTTTTATTTTACTGATGTTGCGAAGTTGAAAGAAGCATGACTTGACCGGCATTTACCTGCTGGTCGAATTTGAGCTCTGGGTCAAAGATTACACCCAGGCTCTTGACGTGGGGTTTGAGGTGGGTGGAGAGTTGTCCTAGGCTGTTGGAGAGTGTTTTGGTGGAAGAGGGGGGGCCAAACAAAATGATCTCTGTTTTATTTTCATTTAGCTGTAGGAAGTTGAGGGCCATCCACCAATGTCTATAGTGCATGTACTATTGAAATAACCATAGCTTGCAAAATTTTCAACCGTTTGGTTTGTTAAAAACATCAGAGATGTACTGTATCATACTGCATACTTATAATGGACTTTCATATAAAAAATAAAAGATAATAATAATAATTCTTCCAAGCCACTTTCATAGCCACGTTAGAATCATAGCCACGTTAATAACCAAACCGTTTGTAAATCTGTCAAGATTTCAGCGAGTTAAGAGTATTTTTGTTTGTGCAGATCACTCACCTTAACACATTCAGCGCCAGACCCGACATTTGAGCGTTTGAGATTTCTCTGGTTTTGATCTTTTGATCTTTTTCCTCTGATCCCTGTACTAAACCATCATCCGGATCATTCTTGTGTCCCTGGCTCGTTTTCCTACATTGGAATTGCAATGCCGATCGAATATCACCAGGTGGAAGTATCACCTACCTTTTGAACTCTGATAGAAAGGGAACAGGAGAGTCAATGAATGAACCGGACTATCGAGACTTGCTCTGAGTGGGAGGAGCTCTTCCAAAGCAATCGCTAGCAGATCTGCTCGCCTCAAAACCTATAGTGTCCCGTAAACACGTGTAATTACTAGGGCTGTCAGTTTATCACGTTAATTAGATTAATTAATTACACAGCAAATTATCGCGTTATGAAAATTTACTCAAAATTAATTACAATTTTTTTTTTTTTTTATAATTTTTTTTTTTTATATATTTTTTTTTTTATCTCATTCATTCCATAAGAACGTAGAATACACATTACAGACTTTTTTTTATATGGTCCATTTGCATGTTCTTGGCATCTGATTCTAGGGACATCTATGGATCTCAGGGAATGTATTCCCAGTGTCATAAAGACTGTGTCTGTTACTAGGCTTGAGTAAATTGTAATGAACCAAATGAGAATATCAATAAAAAAAAAAAATTATCTTTGACTGTGAATAACACTATGGTCAAATTGACCAGACCTGAAAAATCTAAGCAAATTAATAGATGGAAGATGATTAAACAGAAGGTTTTGTAGATACAGTACTGAATTCTGCCATCCGGACACATGCAATTTGAAATATGATTATAGAATATAGAATATCAGGCATAGAATGGTTATGCGATTAAAATGAGATTAATTAGATTAATTAATTACAAATCCTGTAATTAATTAGATACATTTTTTTAATCGCCTGACAGCACTAGTAATTACATATAATCAAGTAATCGCGACTGCCGATGGGATCATTGGAATTATTCTTTTTGGATTACCTTCTGGCTAAAATGTCTATTTTACCGAACCTGAAACATGTTTATGTAACAATCACAGTTTTGTGTTTTACCGGACGTAAAACATGCTTGACAAACACAATCACAGTTTTGAGTTAAAATGCGATGCATGCATGCAATTCGTATCTGCGATTAACCCATCCCGTCGTCCTTCCCCCCCAAGGGCAGCCGGGAGCAGACAGGCGTCAACGTGAGCCGCGCCAGGGGACCAATCCAAGTGCTCCTGTCCGTCTTCGCCAAGGACGCCACAGCGTTAGCAATCTATTGTTGTGCATGTTTTTCCATTGGGTTTATCTTATCGGGGGGGAAACCCTTGCGAGCACGGGGAGAACATGCAAACTCCACACAGAAAGGCCTGGGAGATACCCCACCTGGGTAACTGGCATCATGGAAACCTGGTCCCCAAGCGGGAATCGAACCCTGGACATCTTGCTGTGAGGCGACAGTGTTAACCACTACACCACTGTGCCGCTAGTCTTTATATATATCTATGATATCTGCTATCAACACTGCTAGCTAGCATAATAGCAAGCATAACGTAGCTCGACCTGTGTTTTTCGTACTTGTTGCTGCTATTTTCATACCGGCAACAAGGCTGGTTGAAGCACTGATGCAGCTGTATTTGGTAGGGCACAAGGGGATTTCTTCCGTCTGCACCGAGATGGGTGGGATTGCGTAGCTGTGGGTGGGTGTCGATACAGATACACTCGCGCAGTACAATTTTGGTATCTGTTTTGGCATAAAATTACGCCTGCATCTCTGCCCACTCAGACCACATCACAGACACTGGTGATCTGAACTATTTTCGTGACAGTCGTTGGCAAAGGCGCAAATGTCCAAATTCCAACAAAGCCGTTATTTGTGATGGATCACGGTTTATGTGGCTTTTATTTTAGTTTATTCTAGTGTGCTTTGGATGTATTTTGGGTTTTCTCTGGTGAGCTGTCAATCACCAGACACCAGTTATTTCTGGTTTTCTCTGGTGAGTTAATTGCCATGCGGCATGGCAGGTGTGTGGGCTTGATTGCCACCTGATTGGTGTCAGGTGTGCAGTGCCTTTAAGTAGGTCTGGTTGACTGTGTTCGGATGCTTGTCCATTTCATGTTTTCCCTCAATAGTAGAGGAGTGTCCCAAGCTCATGCTTCTAGGGTTTTCTCTGATGCTGTTGGCTTTTTTTGTTGTTTTCAACTGCTAGGCAGTGGTGGTTACTTTGGGTTTTTTCCCCAGTTATTTTATACTGGTGTTTTGTGTTTCCTACAGCTTTTATTTGTATTTATTTTATTCTTGTGTTTTCCCCACCCTCTCTCAGCGATTCCCCTCTGGGGTAACTTTAAGATTCCCCTGTTTGTGTGTGTCTGCGTGTGTCCTACACCCCCCGCCCCAATCCTGACAGTTATTATTGATGTTAGACTGTGCATTCCATCCCACTTTGAAGTAAATCCGTCCGCAGAATGGAACCTTCAAATCAGTTAATCACAACAAGTTATGTAAGCTTTAAACTTGGTTATTGAATTTATGTGTGGATCAGAATCAATCGATATGTATTATTATTACGCATTGGAAAACATCATGGTGACCCACATTCCATAAGAGCTATTCAACCTAAAATAATCAACACTGTACGACACTGTACTATAAGAGCACAATGTACTATAAGAGAAAACAACACGTGAGGACTGAGGAGAGTAAATAGTAGGCTATAGTCCTCACATTGTAGAAATCCAATTAAAAGTAGTACAGGCAGAGAGACACTATGGGGGTCGTGCTGTCTTCTCAATCTCTGATATGCAGTGGAACACAGAGGCACGCACACAGACAGTTATTGCTCATCTTAAAATAATATTTTTGAGCAGCACATTATTAGTTTACACCCCGAGTCTTTCTGGGGGGTCCGCTGTACATGTTGGATGTGGACTACTCTACTGCTGGAAAAGATTTATATAGGCTATATATGTAGTATGCAACGGCCCACATGTTAACTGTTTCTGTGCCAAAAACGTAATATCTCGTTTTTAGATCCTTTGATATTTTTCCTTTGATCCCCGTTCTAAACACTCAGCCGGAGTTCCCTAGGTCTCCCTGGCACATCTGCCTATGTTGGAATTGCAATGATGACCGAATCAGTATCGCCTACCTTTTGAACTGGGGATATCACTTGTCTTCCAGTACTGACTTACCTAGGGTGACCATATTTTGATTTCCAAAAAAGAGGACATAGCGTGGAATAAACTCGCCGAAACGGTAAAGTGTGACACGGGCACGCCGTGATTCCGATCCGCGTGAAAATATTCACAGCCATAGAGGAGACCGTGGGACACCTTTTTGCAACCGAATATGTGTCTCGAATTTGCTCCCACGCGGCGCGCAAAATCGCGCAAGTCTTGTTTACATCAGGGTCCCCCATTTTCAATTCATCATAAATGTACAGTTCCCTCCCCCTTGTATATATTTACTGTATGTCACAAATGTAACAGTACTGCTTTGAGGTCTTTCTCTGGTCTGCATCCCCTTAACAATTGTGTGTATTGAGCTGTACTGTACCCATTCTGCAATCTGTTAATAAAGTTTTCAATCAATCAATCAATCAATCCCGCAGTGCAATACTCCAATTCAGCCATTGGGTGGGACGGTCATGTGACCCAAATCAGCCAATGGAAGCGAGGGTCCTTAAAGTGTGGGTCCTTAAAGTGTTGCGGTCCTGAGAGTGTTGGTGCTCTCGTCCTGCAGCTGGATACTATTGCCTCACAGCGCGGCCGTCAGCGCGCGGCCCAGAGAGCGCCGCTGGCTCTGCGGCTCTGCAGCTGCATGCTTCTCCGGGAGTCCGGTTGGATAATGCCATGTAAAAAGTCGCATGCCTGACATATCGGCATGTAACTCGAGAACCGAGGCACGGATTTTGGCGATCCAGATGGCATTCGAACGGCAACGAATAGCGCTTTAATTCGGTAATTTATATGTTCGGCGAAAAATGCAGCCCCGAGCCTTCAGATGCTCGCAAAGGGCCGTGAAACTGAAAGTAAAACTGAAACTGAAAAACAGTGAAACCCCGGACATTTCGATGAATTAATAAACCCCCCCCCGGACGCCCCGGACAGGGCGTGAAAAGAGGACATGTCCGGGCAAAAGAGGACGTTTGGTCAGCCTAACTTACCTCCGGCTGTTTCCGCCTAGGAGTGGATCACAACATAGCAATCGGTGGAAGATTTGGTGCCTCAGAGCTATTCTTTCCCGTATGGTAGCCATGCCCAATATACACAAGTAATTGCGATCGCCATGGGATCGACTGGGATTTATAAATATTGGAGTACTTTCTGACTGAGGTAAGGTCTATCTTAGGTAACCTGCTGGTATTTTTTTAACGTAAAACATGCTTCTGTACCGTTCACAGTGTCGTATTTTACCGGACGTAAAACATGCTTTTGGTAACGATCGCAGTTTCTAGTTAAAACGACCCCCCCCCCCCCCCCTTGATGATTTTGTGAAGAGACATATGTATATGGTATATACCTTTGATTTGGAAGTATTTGGGGTTTCAGGCGAGCAACCAGAACGATTTGGGCATAATGCATATAACGTGTCATATCTTGCGATCATATATTGAGTTTATTGATAAACTGTTTAAGTATCAAGAAGTATAATTGAAGTATTAGACCCTTTAACATCTCCCTCGGCACGTGCCTCCTTCTCTGCCAGTACATACTAATTTACTCTCCTACACTCTCATTTGTTTGTCCATTCACTCATCGATTCCATTGATTCGGTCAATTGATCCAGCACTCCCATTCTCATCTGGCCCACACATAATCAATGAGCAGCTCTGTGTTCCATTGCGTTGTTTACGACCTAGGCAGGGTGCTAAAAGACCTCGAATGACATGTGGTCTAATCCCGGAACAACAGTTCCTCCTGGGGCCTGTCCGTTGGAATGCAAGACATTGTATTGGCTGGCTTTAACGTAATGGTAATAGGGAGGTGTAGTCTGATGTCACTTTGGACCACCCGCGAGGTCCACCCATATAGGGATTTATCATTGGGAAAATGGATTATCGCTGCTATTGTAACAATTCTGCCTCATGAACAATGAAAAGCTTTCCATTTTTGCACAAAATGAGTTCCATTCTATCACTAACATTATTGTTTAAGCCTTTTTGGTTGAAATACAATTCGGCGATTCTTTTTACCATTAATTGCGAATATTTTCATGTTGAGCAATAGATTGTGGATGAATATGCACAGAAAGGTACACCATGCAAATGTTCGTCGTTTATTGGTTTTAAACGAGACGATTTAGAAATGGGCAATGGGGAAATACGTTGCAATTTTGCGAGGTGGACCGGCCGGAAACAGCAATAACGTAACCACTACACCTCCCTATAGGAGCCCGTGATAATAGAAGGTCCTGCCGCTGATACCTATAATATAGCCTCTCAGTCTATCCAGCTATCCATTGTGTCACCCACAACAAGCATCCCTGCCTCTGAGCGACCAATCTGTTTAGATTCATGCCTGTCTGATACAAGCTGTGTGCTGGAATGCCTGCAGGGTTTACATATTGATGGCTCAGGCGTCCAGTATTCAGCCACTCAGATTGATCACCAAATAAGTTGTTGTCGACCCGCTTTAAAGAAGATTAAAGATCTCGCACTTGTCTGTAAAAATGGATCAGCGTGATTCACTGTGATTATACCCACCACCACTTCCCTCCCCCTCACCCCTGGCCTCGCTCTTACTCTCTGGGCCGGGGGATGTATTGAGTGGACTGCAGAGTTATAAAGTTACCAGCTGGCAACGTTTGTTTAATTACTTAAATCCGTTCGATCAAAGCTTTTCAAGCAATTATGTCAGTGCTTTCGAGGCCCCCTAACGTGGCGATAAATGGATTAATGTTGTCGGACACACACACACGCAGCAAACATCCCCCCCTTCACACGCAGCAAACGAGGTCAAATGAGGGTCAATAATGAGCCAACTCAGTGTGTGGGCAGCGTATTGAATTGATGGTTGAACATGCACTGTGAATGTACACTATGTAACAGTCCCAGGCTGTAGGAGAGA
>NC_140172.1:96698330-96724023 GCF_963971535.1 Notolepis coatsorum | reverse complement strand
TCTAAAGCACCTCGTTACTGCCTCTTTATCTCTCTCTCTTTATCTCTCTTTGTCTCTCTCTCTCTCTATCTCTATATATCTCGCTCTCTTTATCTCTCTTTATCTATCTCTCTCTCTCATTATCTCTCTCTATCTCTATCTTTATCTCTCTCTCTCTCTCTCTCTCTCTCTCTCTCTCTCTCTCTCTCTCTCTCTCTCTCTCGTTATATGGGCCACACAGCTATTGGCAGACTCTGGCTTTTATAACACGAGAGCCTGGTGCTGAGAGGAATGTGCTGCTGCTTGCCGCTCGTCACCAGCAGAGAGAAGAGATAGCTTTTTGTACGGAGGAGGGGGTGGGAGGACATCATTATGCAGTGCGCGGGACGCCATTATTAGCCCCATTACACACAATGACAGCCCCACATTCATTCTCCTCTACCTGCTTTTTAAAGCCTCCCATAAATAACGAGGGCCCCCCGCTGGCCTCGTCTCGGAGAGAGGCAAAAAAGGTCATTACAGCCCGGGCCGCCCATTTGTCAAAATTATTTTATAATCTTGGGTCGCGAGGAGGATTTTTTTACTTTAGTTAATTGTAGATGGGACCATTGAACATAAATTTCCATTAGAAATCAATTTGTTACCCTCCACAGACTGTGTGACCCGATCCACTCCACTCTGCTGTCTTTGTTGTTGCCAGAGAATGACAGTCACACAGACACTGTAGTGCCGGTATCCCGCCTGGAATCTAGAAAGATTATAGATGTATATCATAAATCCAATTAAGAGTGTATAGTATACCCGTATCATATATTATAAGTATGATATGATAATACATAGTATTGCCTATATGTGTGTCTTTCTACTATTATGATAATACATAGTATTGCCTATATGTCTTTCTACTACAGTATTATGATAATACATATTATTGCCTATATTTACGCCTTTCTACTATTACCATGCCCATACCTATATCTCCCCAACCCTGCCACCCCCCCTTTTATCGTATCTTATCTTATCTTGTCTTATCTTATAGCCGAAACACTCCTGGCTTCCAAACACTTCACCATTACTATCCTTCAAAATCAGTGCACTTCCAATAGTGTCACATAGATTTGTACTCGAATGTTCCAGAGCACAGTTCCTATACAGTGCAGGTATTTGCCACTCCGTTGTATTATGGGAGGGTCACAGCCACTGACCTATATGATCATGGCATGGGCCAGGTTAAGCGCACTCTGATTGGTAATCGGTCGGCGCGCTGTGCGGTATAATTATCACGGCTTTTTATCAGACTGACCTCTCCGGCAAACTTCACTGATGGCAGGAGACACCTGAGAGCTTCCAGACTTCCTATCTGCCCACTGCTTTATCCAACCCCCCCCTGAATGGATAATAGTGCCCCCCTGTTCTCCCAATAGACGGATAATGGAGGGCGGAGTGCTCCTCTCTGGCAGACTACTGCCTCTTCCACTGCGCCGGAGAAACCAATACCAGGCCTATCGGCTGATATATGACACTAATACACAGGCTGACTGGGGCCCCCAAACAGAAAAGAGGGATTGTTCCGACTTTGGACCGGGCTGTAGGATCCATGACTCACAGGTACCACACTGTCTGGCCCCTGAGACCACTCTAATTGCTTTACATCTGTACAAAGGTTTCTTGTAATCGGGCCTTCTGCCTCCATTTGTCTTCCTTTCAGTCTGCTAGTGAAGGCCTTAATTGGTCTTAGTGGGGCTTTTTATTTTTTCTCCCAGTTAGCTCCCGGGTGGGGGGGGGGGGGGGGGGGGTGGTGGGGGGGGGGGGCTGGTATGGGAGAAGGGGGTGGGGGTGGGTGGGTGGTGGGGTGGTGGCAGAAGAAAGGAAGTCAATACTTCTTTTACCTTTAACACTTTAATTAATGTTCTCCTGACAAGGACTTTTTTCATATGGGGGGTTGAGCTCCTGGGATACACACAAGAATCCAGACTTGTGGAGCTTTGTGAGAAAACCTCCCATGCAGTCTCTGGCGACCAATCGACAGTTGCTAAGACGACCCAGTTATTTAATTTTTTTTTGTCAATTCTTGATGTATACTGTACATGTGTGTGTGCATGCGCACATCAAGTAAATATTGAGCTACCTTCGCTAAAATAGTTTAGACTAATCTCTTAACTAAAGTCAAATCCAAATAATTTTAACTAATCTGTGTATGTAAATATTGTTATTATTATATTTCTATTTCTGAATAATGTACTTGCCATAATTAGAGGTAATGCTGGCTCTTTGGCTAAGTGTAGCTGAAACTACTGGTGGTCGAAAATCATTTATTTTCATTATTTTTATCTGTCTTGTATTCTTGTTCTGGTTTTGGGGCCTGTGTTTATACAAACATTACGAGGCAAAATATGCTGGTTGCCATGTGTGCAGACACTCCTCTGTTTGCTTTGTGAGTGTTTTCTTCCAAGCTATTAGGGAAAGCGCATGACACAATATGTGACGACAACTGCTTTCAATTAACTATTTCAAATTCAAAGTGTGGTTTCAGGCAAGTATTTTGCTCAGTCTTTTTTTTTTTTTTTTTACTTTGTCTTCATTGAAGGCGGACTTGTAGCGAAGTGGATCCGGTGGTGTAGTGAAGACAGATTCCCAGTTTTTTTTTTATAGGTGACCCGCCTCACTTTATCTTAACTATGTCCTGTTCACACATATCTTTTGCGTCTCAAGAGATAACACGTTGAGTACACTATAAACCACAATCAACCTCTTTTCATTTAAGATAGCATGAACATATCCTGGTTCTGAACTAGCAAACTCCTCTTGATACATGTGTATACAACCCTGTGGTTTGCTGGCCAATCTCTATGTTGTTCTCAAAGTCAAAAAAGAAAATGGGAAAGAAAGCTTTTAGGTTTTCCCACACCTACTGCTTGGAACAATCTTCAGTCTGATCTTAAAATTCAAAGCTTGGTAACCCTGAATGTATTTTTTTTGACAATTGCATACCCAAAGTCATTTGCGGTTTATTATAAATGTACTTTATACTTATAGCACATGCATGAGTCTGGTCTCTTTTGAAAGGTAACATTCTGATGTGTCTAACACAATAAAGAAAAATCACTTTGAGTGCTAATGAAATAGAGTAACAGAGGTTTAAACACACTGAAGTTTTGTGTACTCACATTTCAGTTTACTGGTTGCCAGATGCCAGATGACATAACAGTTCCTTAGCCTGAAGGGTTCCTTAGCCTGAAGTCTTATGAAGTACAGGTCCAAAGTTTATAACAATCCCACGGAAAATGAGTGTTTCACAAAGGTTTTTGTATTGTGTGTACCAGCGTTAATTCGGCATGATTATCCAAAATGGCCAGCCGCTGCCATTCATTTTGAGGCTCTAGTGAAAAAAAAGGACTTCCCCGGTTTCTTCTACCCATTTCTCATTGCGATCAGCCCTCGCATGGGATTACCCTGCCTCCAGAATTTTATTGGCTACAAAGGTGGTCAATAATTTCAGAGGTGACTGGTCCGTTCACAACCGGACGTGGTCACTTGTCCGAATGGCTTGTCAAATGACGCTCATCAGATGTTTCGTCTTGTAACTCGAGACTGAAAGCATGCAATAGGTCGAGAGTGGTGTCGATCGAACAGTTGGGAAGTTTAACTTTCCAATAATGTATTGAATGATCGGGAGAAACACAGCCCGGAGCCAGCAGACGAGCACAAAGTATGCGAGTGTGAGCGTCTGCATAATGGCCGACCGATGTTTAAGAGGGCTATGGTGATGCCTTTCGTAACCCGGTTTTCTGTGTGCTTTTAGAAAATGGTGGTTTTCAGTCGTTGATCGTTATCAGCCGTCATTGCCTCTCCTGGCCATCTCTGCATTGTGTATCGTTCGGTTGAATTTCGTACTCCCACAGCTGACTGGCTAAAACACTATCTATTCTCCCCGTTGCATTCATAGACAAACCGTTGAAAGTCCAGGTTGTATCAGAAAGGATTGTTTATTTACATAAACAAAGGTCTCACACAGAATGTAAAACGAATTGAAAGTATTTAGAGGTCTAAGGAAAGCTAAGAAACTAAATTAATAAGTTATATCTCTCTTGGTTGTGCAGCCTATCTCTCCTCGCTCGCTCTCCTCCTCGTGGCTCCCCTTCCCCCTCCAACAGGAGGGAAGGCCTGTCTTCCTGATATTATGGTCTGTCTCGTTATCCAAACCCAACTGCACTCCCACCGGAAGAACCAACAGTTTAACCTCTTAAGCCCTAGCCATATCTTCAGAAAATTCGCATAAAAATACATACCTAAGTAAATGGAAAATTGCTCCACTTCTACAACCATTTGCATGTTCTTGGTATCTAGGTACATCTAGGGATCTCAGGGTATGTATTCCCAATGTCAGAAATATTGTCTCTGTTACTAGGCTTGAGTAAATTGTAATGAACCAAAGGAGAATATCAATTCTCTTTTTGATCTCCTGCGTTGCTATCTATTGTTGTGAATTCACTATCTCTCACAGGCAACAGGCCCTGAGCTCATACAGAAATAGAGTGAAATGTGTCTGTCTAATACAGAGTCTAAAAGACTAAAACACCACTTTGCCAGAATTAAAAGGTGTTTAAGTACGTACTCTACACACTTTCTGTTATAACCATAATGAAAACCAGTCCAGTGAAAATGTTATATCTGTAATGTTATCATTTTGTAATGTTATTTTTTATCTTTAATGTCTCTGTGTTTATTCTGAAACTCTGTGTTGCTGCTATTCTTGGCCTGCAACTGCAGGAATTAGACATGTTTGATCAGTCTCTAAAAGCAGCTTGTCTTCAAACATGTAGGCACTTCGTTAGTATGTAAACATATTATAATGTTGTAACGTACAGTAAATAATCAACAATCTCCAGCCATAAAGAAATAGATACATATAAAGCTGTGCTTTGTACAGTATCATTCATCTACAACCATAGTGCCAATACCAAGTATCACCTCATTCTAATAAGAAATAACTTATTCCACATAATTATTAACACTCACAGAAGTAGCCAAAAAGCGGCTAAATCCAACATGTTTAGGCTAAGACTTCTGTTCAAGATAAAAAGTATTCCAGGGTCACACCAGATGTGTTCACATAAACTTTTTGTATAGTTGTATAAAAACCATTGAATAGAGTGACATGTTTCACATCATGGCTTCTTCAGGTTTGTCGCTCTCTTTTATACGACTGTATATATGAATTAAATTAAAATGGTTGATTTGAGCTTCTCCTGGTGTATATTTCCATATTGAATGTTATTCTTGCGCTGGCACCATGGAAAAGTAGCACTGCTGTGTATATAGGACACTCACTGACTCTCCTTTTAGCATTGCTACCTTTTGATACATTGCCTTTCTTCTGTGCTGTTAGTTATTCTAAATATACAGTATATGTATGGCCTAATGGTCTGACTCATGCGTGCAGGATATAGCATCCATACACGCTAATTAGACAGAAAGCTAACTTGTTAGCTTTAGCTAAAAATCGTGTGTAAGGAGCAGGACAAATGATAGTATATCACTGTGGTGCCAATTTGCATGTTCATAATTTGACTAAGTAGCACTAGTGCAAGTGGGGGTGAAACTGCATATGACGATACAACTGTAAAATTCAACAATGTCGGATCTCCTTTCTGTTTGTTTGTTTTTGTCAATTTCAGAATGTACTGTATGTTAGCCTTTGAGAAAAAAACAAGTTTCCCCTCATCATTCTTGCATATGACAACTGGTGTTAATGACTGAGTGAGTGAGTGAGTGAGTGAGAGCTGTGCTGGGGGCCGGGGGATCTGTATTGTAAGCCCCATTCGTTTCCACGTGTGTGCTCTGCTGTGCTCCCTGTGTTTCCTGCTGACTGACTGATGGAGCTGGGCTGCCAGGGCCTTAAATAGCAGCTGCAAGCGTCCAGCTGCTCCCTGCCACGCACCACTTCTCTCCCAGATGGCTCCGAGACCTTCCAGGAGCCCTCCCGAGGGCCGCTTATGAGGAAAGGCGTTATGGAGTGGCTCTCTGAAACACTAGGGAGCCCCCCCATAACCCACCTCCTGGGCCTGCCGCCCAAATCAGAGGAGGGCGCTTGCCTATCTATATGCATCCTGGCTGTGCCAACTTACCAGTGGGGAGGCGGCAGATGGCACAGTGGCCACAGTACAGGGCCAGCATGCAGTAGGGCCTGGAGGGGTCCTGGAAAGAGAGCACATGCCATGCCTGGCCCTGGGACGGCACTGATATCCCCCTGGAGGAACTCTGACTGCACTCGTAGCAGATGACCAGAGGAAGTCTGGCATCACTCACCCCCCCCCTCCCTGCATCCTTTACCCACATGGGCATCTTTGATAAGTGGGTTGTTTCTCACTTTCACAGTACTGCCAACCCCAAGGGAAAATGTGTTGGGGAGACACAAGTGCATTCAAAGTCATTGAGATCCCCCCCCCCCTCAAACAGTTGGTGTTAATATATTATGTCCTGCTAGAGTGCTCCAGGGCAGCAGTCCCTGACCTTGGCTATGTGTTAGAGTGATGAATGGAGACCACTCCTGGGCTATCACAGCTTCACACCACTGGTGCTGCACACCGCAGGCTTCACGTCAGCTGTGACATTGCACACACAGAGATAATATCATGTTAAAAACATCCACTCACACTGATAATGCATTCTCTACATTATCTCATGTTGTTGAAGATTCGATATAACATTCTCCATGCGGCAGATGGGTATTGTTGTGTGACAAATGAACAAAACAAAAGCCAAAAAAGTTACCCAAATCTTTCCTTTTCATCTTACAGTTGTAATTATTCTCAGTCTCTCTCCTCCACTTACAGTATGTGCACCATGTGTGTACTAGGCGTGGGAGATAAAATCTTGACCCGGCACGAATGGGAAATGCCCCCTCATTTTGTAATCGACCCGACAGTTAGGACTTATTGTAATTACCGGTAGTAGGGTTTACCTCACATTATACAGGCCTCTGCTGTGAATTCTATCGCTGCCGATTGCACATAGCATTTTTCCACCATCCACTTTGCCCCACAATCTCCTCTCTCCTCCTCTCTCTCTGTGGGTCAGGCGTAGCGAGAGGGGAGGGTTCGCCTGAGGGGTGGATGGAGGACCCCTGTTGCTCCCAGCAGGTGGGAAGGGCCCGCTCCGCTGCCCCCTCTGTTATCCTTTTCCTGACAGGAAACATACATCATAGCGGGGGCCCCTAATGTGAAACACATTCCTCCACAACTTGATCAAAGCCGGCCGCCCAGACAACAAAGTGCTCCTTAATACCATATTTTGACCATATAATTGGAGAGTAATTACAGTTGACAAAACACTCCACTGCTTTTTATTAATATATATATATTCTTTTTTTTCCCTCTTTGGGCAGTGAGAGAGAGGCCAGAGCTAGCCTGTCATAAAGTATGTAGGATACACTGTGTGTGCTGAGTTGCGTTGAAACCTCCGGAGGGGAGCTCAGGGGAGGTCAGTTTTCATTGGAGCTCGCTCATTTATGCTTGACACACCCTGACCGTACACATGGGTAGCAGTAGCCGGTGGCCTAGACTATAGAGGAACACCTAGAATAACACTTGTGGTCCACATGAAGGGGGAACCTAATCAGCTGCCCCACACCTACTGACAGAATGCTAGACTGCAAGAGGCTGTTTGCCACCTAACTCTGCCTCTCGCAGATGTATACTGCTCTCTTATTGTTTCAGTGTAACGGATGGAGTTCAATAGAATAGAATAGAATAGAATAGAATACTTTATCCGGGGTATACATTTCCTATGTTATGTATATACATTCTAATATAAAATATACAGTCAAATATACAGAAATATACAGTAGGCCTATGTATAATATTGAGCAATGTTGTTTTAAAAGTAAAAGTACAGGAAGATGGTAACAGTCACCCTGTGCTCAGTGATGCAGTGAGGCACAGTGATGCATTGTAAAGTCTGATGGCTGTCGGAATGAAGGATTTCCTGTGCCGTTCAGTGCTACATCTCGGTAGTGTTAGTCTAACACTGAACGTGCTCCTTCTGGTCCTATCTCCTTTGCCAAAACCTATTATTTAGGCAGCTATTTGAGAACCTTAATCAATCAGGTGTCTGAACGACCCATTATAAAATGGACAGAGAAAGCCTGTGTCAAGGAATGGGTATGACTTGTGTCAGTGTTGACAATGCTCCCATCTACAGTAGGTGCCGAGTTTGTACTCGCACACAAAACTTTGCTCCCAAAAACGTTACATTTTCATTGTACCCTCACTCATTTGTGCCTTTGTGGAAGACGACGGTTCCGTGTAGTAGGGTGGCAGTAGGGATGTCCGATATTATCGGCCTACCGATATTATCGGCCGATATTGGCATTAAAATGTGATATCGGAAAATATCGGTATCGGTTTTCAAATTCTTTATTTATTTTTATATTTTTTTTTACATTTCTATAACCTTTATTTACCCAGGCAAGCAAGTAAGAACTAATTCTGATTTTATTTATTGTCAAAAGTATGCATAATGTTGTGTTAATTCCACAACAAGAGATATGTAATGTTAATTACCTGAAATTATAAAAAAATTGGGGGGGGAAACCCTGCATATATCGGTATCGGTTGATATCGGTTGATATCGGTATCGGAAATTAAGAGTTGGACAATATCGGTATATCGGTATCGGTAAAAAAGCCAATATCGAGCATCCCTAGGTGGCAGGCTCCAAATGCTGATGCAGTAGGGTGCCCACCTGTCCCGCGTTTCGCGGGACAGTCCCGATAATGGGATGTTTGGCCCGCGTCGTGCTACAACAGAACAATGTCCTGCATATCATGGTAAAAACAATAATAATAATAATTATTATTATTTTAATTTTTTTTTAAATGTTGTTCATTTAATTTCCCCCGCTCCAATTAAGTGTGTCAGTGTCACTCGAGTCAGAAGAAACATGCACCTCGAGTCTACCCCTGCGGGGCCAGCCGTGTATAGGTGTAACAGTGACAGCCAATGAAATGGGTGCATTTGTCACGCTGTCCAAGGTGCTGAACTGCTCTCAAAAGCCTGCTGCCTGTCGCCGACCCCTCTGCCGGTGAACTGAACACGCACCTCTACCCCCCCAATTGCCGTATTTACGCCGAGTCGACTTTAATAAACGGCACGGCTCAAATACTTGACATACCGGAAAGACAGTTGCGCTGTCTTTAAACTGCTAATAATACTCCATGACTCCAGCGAGACGCAGACCTTGGGATGATGATGAGCCACCAAGGCGCCGCCAGCGAGGGACCCAAGCTGTCCAGAAAACCGTGAGAGAAGCTTGCCACCTCGCCCGCCACTAGCCCCCATCACTCACAGACACCGGGTCCGGTAGAGCCGGTATAGGCTACAGAGAGAGAGCGTCGCCGAGCCAGCCAGCCAGGGCACGTTAAATAAATCGTGAGGGGAAAGAAGAAGAAAAAAAGTTAAGCGCATGCTGTGTGTTCTCAGTGAGAAGATCCTCCCGTAGCGGTGCTTTTGTGCAGTTACAAATCCAGGTGCTGGGTGAAGCATCTACAGTTTAAGATTAATAACTAAATGTGATATATAGCCTACCGTCGACGTCGAATATGAAATAAAGGCATTTAAATAATAAATACATTTCTTTAATTTTAATTAGCAATTAAAATAATCATATATTTTATTTCCTCACCTATTGTCCCGCATTGTCCCGCAAAAGCAGTGCTGCTGTCCTGCGACTGAACAATTTTGACCTGGTCACCCTATGATGCAGTGATGTTAGACTTTTTTCAGGGGGTGTCACAATGTGAGGTCTACCTTTTACAGTGTTTACAATAATGAGGCATTCAATACAGCAAGGTATACATCTTTTCAGTTAATATTTGGAAAAACCTGTGTAAATTCAAAGAATACATTTCACTTACAGTATACAGTTGCATGGGCAATTTGTGGCCTTTCATTGTGTGAAAATGGTTTGTCCTACTTCACTACCCTGTGGTGTTTATCCACAGGTAGCCACAGTCTTTCATACTGGAGTCCATCCCCCGCTATTAAAATCAATATGGAAACAAGCGTTGTGTGGACTCGTGCTCTGCAGTCTACTGCTGTATATCAGCCCAACAGGAGAGGAAAATACACAAACCACTGCAAGACATCTGAGTTTGACTGTGGAAACCATGTTAGGGAGCAGCTCTGGGTAAGAAATTAAATAGAAAAGCATTAGCAAATGAAAAGGTTTTGACGTAAAATAAATCTTCCATGGTGCCACTTGCCCCATGATGACCTAATGTTAGCGTAAAGCTAATGGCTCCAAGGGGCTGAACGAACCAGCAGGGCTTTACACCAGAGTATTACACCAGCCCTCTTTAAGACCCTTAACTTTTAGTTTCCTAATTGGACTTAAGAGGATTTTTTTTTGTCGAACTCCGCAACACAGGTGTTCCTCATTTGAGCTCTAATTGAGCCAAGCTTCCAGCTGTTATCCAGCAGCAACCCTGTTGACATGGGGTTTTATCATACTTAGCATAGAACGGTCCGCCAGGCTGACATGTTGCCTGGTCACTGGTGAAAACCATCGTAAACAAGAATGTTTTAAACTATTTTGTTTGTTTGCCTTGTTTTTTCCCCGTCATTATATTATAGCATACAGCCTTCTCTATTTTGAGAAGTATGTCCATGTTCTTTAGGTGAAAATGAAAGTCTACATGAATGCTCCCATTTCCATGTATATAGGCCTATAGTCAATCGACATTCCACCCACACTGGCCTTTTGTCAAGATTGCCACAACCAGTGTGGTGGGAAACATTATCTCTATAAACGTTCAAACAAGTCGTGTGGACTGATGTTCTCTTCCAGTTTGCTTTCTTCCTGTCCTCAACCTTACACAATGCTTTTGGATGTGCGTGATATAATAATATTTACACATTCTTATACTCAATAAATTCGGTCAGTACCAAAAAAGTGCACTTTCGTCAAACATTTTTAAATCAAGGGGTCAAAAGGTGCATATTAGTGAACTGACGGATTAGTAGTCAAACTTGTCATATTCTGCTTTCAGAGTGACCCTGTGAGATAACCTCATAATCAAAATGCTCTCGTGCCTCGCGCCTCAAGCATATACACAACAACCTTCTCCTCTCTCCGCATATCCCTCTAAATCCCATGTATATATATATATATGTATGTACACCTGTGTATATGAGTCCAGGGACAGGGTGGATGTAGTTTTGACGGACAGCGCGGAGGGCCAACCGCGTGCCGTGCTGCTGGCGGTAAGGGTGGGAGGTTGGGATGATGTCAGATGGCTGGTCCATGGCCTGCAGCCTGCTACCATGCTCCTCCACTTAGCATGCTAATTAATCCCAACCAGAGGGCCGTGTCACTCACCCCGACGCTCCGCCAGGGATGCTCCCACTGGGCTCATCCCGCTTTTAATTGAGCACGTTTTTCAGGCACCCGCTGTCCCCAGGATTGCATTAGATCCCCTCTCTAATTCACCCAGCCTGCCACCATGGGGCGTGTGCTGCGTGCAGAGAGGGGGAAGAGACGGAGGGAGAGATGATACGCGGGGCTATGGGAAATGTATAAATAAACCACCAGCAAACAAACACAAACAAACAAACAAACCAACGAAAAAAGCCAGATGGAGTGTTTATTAACACCCCCGGGATGAGAGAAAGGAGGTGAGCGCAGTAAATCATTAGCGCAGGAGAGTCAAACTAGGCCTGTTTGATCTCGACGATGGAGGAGCAAATGTAATTTAGCGCGCTGCGAGTAATTTGTTTTAACAGTTAGCACGGGTTTCCTTTTAATTTCATTTTGCCCTGAATCAGTCTTTCAAATTAAATATTTTTTATTTGGTACAAAGCGGATCTTTGTGCAAGCCTCGCGGCTCTGAGTCTAGCCCTCGACAACAGCTAATGTTTATTCATCTTTTGCTTGTTTGCACGCGCGCTCGACAGAATATTGTCAGGACTGTGTAGCGCTGGCTTTGATTTGACTACTTTGTGTACTTTATGATGAGGCGACTCTGATGTGCACCACGACAGCCGTAGAGAATCATAAAAGGACGATAACAAACTGATTTTGTCACATTATTTGAAAGACAAGGCTGAAATGGCTGCCCCTCTTTTGGTGTGTCACTTTTACAGAATGTCTTTGTTTTCCTGTGCTGTAGTATATACAGTAGGTCTTTGTTTTACTGTACTGTAGTATATACAGTATGTCTTTGTTTTACTGTACTGTAGTATATACAGTATGTCTTTGTTTTACTGCTGTAATATATACAGTATGTCTTTGTTTTACTGTGATGTAGTATAATATACAGTATGTATTACTGTGCTGTAGTATAATATACAGTATGTCTTTGTTTTACTGTACTGTAGTATATACAGTATGTCTTTGTTTTACTGTGCTGTAGTTTATATACAGAATGTCTTTGTTTTACTGCTGTAATATATACAGTATGTATTTGTTTTACTGTGCTGTAGTATAATATACAGTATGTCTTTGTTTTACTGTACTGTAGTATAATATACAGAATGTCTTTGTTTTACTGTGCTGTAGTATATATATACAGTATGTCTTTGTTTCACTGTGTTGTAGTATAATATACAGGATGTCTTTGTTTTACTGTGCTGTAGTTTATACAGTATGTCTTTGTTTTACTGTGCTGTAGTTTATACAGTATGTCTTTGTTTTACTGCACTGTAGTATACAGTATGTCTTTGTTTCACTGTGTTGTAGTATAATATACAGGATGTCTTTGTTTTACTGTGCTGTAGTTTATACAGTATGTCTTTGTTTTACTGTGCTGTAGTTTATACAGTATGTCTTTGTTTTACTGCACTGTAGTATACAGTATGTCTTTGTTTCACTGTGTTGTAGTATAATATACAGTATGTCTTTGTTTCACTGTGTTGTAGTATAATATACAGTATGTCTTTGTTTCACTGTGCTGTAATACAGTATGTCTTTGTTTTACTGTGCTGTAGTATATTATACAGTATGTCTTTGTTTTGCTGTAGTATATACAGTATGTATGTTTCACTGTCTTGTAGTTTATACAGTATGTCTTTGTTTTACTGCGCTGTAGTATATACAGTATGTATGTTTCACTGTCTTGTAGTTTATACAGTATGTCTTTGTTTTACTGCGCTGTAGTATATACAGTATGTCTTTGTTTTACTGTGCTGTAGTATATACGGTATGTCTTTGTTTTACTGTGCTGTAGTTTATACAGTATGTCTTTGTTTCACTGTGCTGTAGTATATATACAGTATGTCTTTGTTTTACTGTGCTGTAGATATAGTATTTCCTGCTTTTTGGAACCAAGCAATTCCCACTGAAATCCATTAAATACCAATGAGTAAATCATCAAATGATTCATGACAAACCTTATGGTTTACGATGTACTCCCCTACTTTGATATTATACCTTTGTATTGGCTTATACCGTCTGTAGTGTGGTAGTGAAAGGGTTAAATAACTAGTTTTTCTATAGGACCCCAATTCGGGCATACTCAGCTCCCATCTCAGACTTGGGCTGTGTTCTAATGTGAGTGCACTTGTGTTCTATGTTCTATACTGAGTATCTCAGCTGTGTCCTTGGCACATACTACACTGTAGGGGTTGTTAGCAGTGACAGCATTGGTCTTTCTGGATGGAGACTTCCAGGCAGATTGTTGGCAAAGCTGCGGACAGCTTCTCTCAGACTGGTGGCAGCCGGTGGCAGCTCACACAGCCCCCCCCCCCCCCCCCTCCCCATCACAGCACACACCCAGAGAAAGAGGCAGCTTTATGGAGCTCATAATGATACCTGGAGAATGTGCAGCATCGGGGGCCATTGTTAATGACGGCAGCTGCACACAGATAGCTGGGATGATGGAAAATTGGCGGCACCTCATTTTTGGTCTGCCAGTATGAATATTAATGGTTAGTTTCCAGGCCACGGCTAATGGTGAGGAAAATTCCCTAATAAAAACTTGATGTGATGGGCAATGACCCACAGGTTCACTGGAGACTGTGGAAGTTAATAGTGTGCCGTCAGGTGTGAGGAGTTAAGTGATTAGAGGCACACAACCTCATCCTGATGCCCGACCCCCCACCTTGCACTGTAAGTCAGGGTGTTGGCTGTGGTTAGCAGGGGAGGATGAGGAGTATTACATCCCTAAACAACAGACAGAGGGTTAGAGCTTGTTGTCAAGCGTGGATCCAAGCAGCACGCAGGCCGTTAGGCGTTTCTTCGGACGGGAGGGACTTTTTCATAGTTCAGGAACTGTTGGCAGAGGTACCCCCTTTTCATTGTGTTCCTGAACCCCGTTTTGCTGTGTTCCTGAACCCGGTTTTGCTGTGTTCCTGAACCCCGTTTCATTGTGTTCCTGAACCTAGTTTTGTTGTGTTCCTGAACCCTGTTTCATTGTGTTCCTGAACCCTGTTTCATTGTGTTCCTGAACCCCGTTTCATTGTGTTCCTGAACCCCGTTTCATAGGGAGGTGTAGTGGTTACGTCTTTGCTGTCTCCGGCCGGTCCACCTCGCTTGAAATTGCAACGTATTTCCCCCTTGCCCATTTCTAAATTGTCTTGTTTAAAACAAATAAAGCATGAACATTTGAATGGTGTACCTTTCTGTGCGTATTCATCCACAATCTATAACTCAACATGAAAATATTCGCAATTAATCGTAAAATAATTACGTCGAATTTTATTTCAACCAAAAATGCTTAAACAATAATGTTAGTGATAGAAGGAAACTCATTTTGTGCAAAAATAGAAAGCTTTCCAATGTTCATGAGGCAGAATTATTACAATAGCCGATAATACATTTTCCCAATGATAAATCGCTATACGGGTGGACCTCGCGGGCGGTCCAAAGTGACGTCAGACTACACCTCCCTATTGTGTTCCTGAACCCCGTTTTGTTGTGTTCCTGAACCCCGTTGTGTTGTGTTCCTGAACCCCGTTGTGTTGTGTTCCTGAATCCCGTTTAGTTGTGTTCCTGAACCCCGTTTTAGCCCCCATCTCTGGGCAGAAGGGACTCTTTTTCTCAGCAATTCTCTTAGTTACATCAATATTGTGCTGTCAGAACAGCCTCATGTTTGTTGGTTAAGTATTTAAAGTTTGCTATTGGCATTTTTTTTTGCACACTCTCATCTTATTATCAACCAGGAAATGCTTAGTTGTAAAAGTTTATCAATCTAGTGTCATCATGTTATTTCTAGTGTTCACTAATTGGCCAAACTGGAATGCAGCCAAGCTTTCATGACCACACGCCCAGCCATTGTCCTTCTCCAGGGGGGGGGGGGGCAGAAGCACGGTCGGCTTGCGTCACTTCAGCGTTCCTACTGGCGCTGTGCGAATGCAAAAAGGGGGAAAAAGCCCTCAAGGTATGTAGTTGTCGGGGAGCTCCTCTCAGGGAGTCCCCCAGGGCTGTTTGGTCTGAAAACCTCTTATTGATATTACACGCCATACAGGCAGTGGCAGATCAGAAGAGCGTATGGTACTGTATGCAACGCATACGGAGGAAAAGTGCAACATTTGCCAAGTTCCCTACAGGGGTTATTATGTGGCACATATTTAGCAATAATGTGTGTGTGTAGAATAATTCAGTCACACGTCACAAGCATTTGGGAGGAAGCTAACATGTGTCGTGGAGGTCGGAGGAAATAATTTGCTTCTTCCATAGTTGATTGTTACAATTTATTCGGTCAAATAGGAGAATTGGCTTAGAGGGGGGACGAGGGGGTCCCGTAATGAGTCGCCTAGAACAGTGGTTCTCAAACTACGGGTCACAACCCAAAGTGGGGTCGTGGGTAGGTGACAGTGGGGCAAGTAAAAAAAGATGTATAATAATAATAATCACATTTTCTTTTTTTTTATTATTATGTTCTGGTAACATATTTTGGCTAATATGCCTTGTTTTATGAATGTGCATTGATAACATAGTGCTGTAATTACATTTTCTAATAAATATGGATGATCAAGTTCAACAACGTGTGCTTTTATTTAGATATTCCTTAATTCCATGTTGAAACGTGTGGGGTCGCCAAAAAGAATCCTAAATAAAATGGGGTCGTGGTATAAAAAAGTTTGAGAACCCCTGGCCTAGAATCAAAGAATACGTCGATATTTATACATGACAGGAAGGGGAGGGGCCAGGTGAGCAGGTTATACCGGAAGGGGGGGGGGGGGGGGGTAGGGGAGGTGGGGGTTTTAGGTATTGGAGGTGAGAAACAAAGGGCGGTGACTGAATGATCAGGGAAGACAAAGGGATTGATTAAGGGAGACTGGAAATCAGGACATTATTTTTGGACTACAGTAGGGGTGGAGGGTGGGGGGCATCATTTCAACCAAACATGTCTCGTCTTGAAATAATTTCTCATCTGTGGTTTCTGTTCTAATTCTCTATTTTCTAGGTAACACTGTATACTATATCGCTACCTCTTTACAGAATACACACAATCCTTCCAGGTGTATATGCCACACACAGTTTAAGTTTTAATTGCTTGTACGTATGGCTAGATTGCCGTAATGAAGATGCCAGCTGACATCATCGCTAATGTCTAGCGTGTGCGCTGCAATTAAAACCCGTCCCAGGGGACTCGCCATAATCGTGCAAACAATGCAGTTTGATGTATGTAATTATCTGAATATCCTTCCATTAATCTTTGATTAAGCTAGCATCTGCCGTGTGCCTCAACCAACCCCTGCTTCCCCCAAACATGTTACATTGGGGCTTACGGAAAACGGGGTGTAGAACAGAGGCGAGGTGTGAATCCCCCCCCCCCCCCCCCCATACAGTATGTGATTCTGCTGCTGTGTTTAATACCCTTCCACTTCCACCGGTTGTGCCCCGGTAAATGTTCCCCACTTTCAGGCGTCTCCTCTGCTGGGAGAATCGTGCTGAGATGCTGCTCGACTGAAATAACTGAACTTGGTGCATGAGTAACTAAAAGGGATTTGTAACCATGCACACCCTTCTCCCCCTCCCCATCCCCCTCCCCACCCTCCTCCCCCTCCCCATCCTCCTCCTCCTGCTCCTCCTCCTTCTCCTCCTCCTCCTCCTCATTCTCCTCCTCCTCCCCCTCCCCATTCTCCTCCTCCTCCCCATTCTCCTCCTTCTCCTCCCCCTCACCATCCTCCTCCTCCCCATTCTCCTCCTCCTCCTCCTCCTCCTCCTCCCCATTCTCCTACATCTCCTCATCCTCCCCCTCCTCCTCCTCCTCCCACTCCTCCTCCTCCCCATTCTCCTCCTCATCCTCCTCCCCCTCCTCCTTCTCCTCCTCCTCCTCCTCCTCCCCATCATCCTCCTCCTCCTCCTTCTCCTCCTTCTCCTCCTCCTCCCCCTCCTCCTCCTCCTCCTCCTCCTCATCCTCCCCATTATCCTCCTTCTCCTCATCCTCCCCATCCTCCTCCTTATCCTCCTTCTTCTCCTCCTCCCCCCCTCATCATCCTCTTCCTCCTCCTCCTCCTCCCTCCCCCTGTCAGGTGTGGGTAGGGAGGACGGCCCACCCTGTTGCTCAGCTGAGATCATGCTCCATCTGCCTCTAACCCGAGCACCACTTAAGGGTTACACACTGCTGGCACATCTGTCTAGGAGAGCAGCTTAACTACTGTCAAGTACTTTTTCAACTTAGACACCCTTCCTTCTTCCACCTGCACGTAGCATGTGGAGAAACGTGTGTGTGTGTGTGTGTGTGTGTGTGTGTGTGTGTGTGTGTGTGTGTGTGTGTGTGTGTGTGTGTGTGTGTGTGTGTGTGTGTGTGTGTGTGTGTGTGTGTGTGTGTGTGTTGTAAGATTCTGATCAAACTGGCCAGTATCACGTCTTCGTCTGTTTGGCTCTCCATCCAATTCCTCTGCGTTGTGTACTTTTAATGGTCCTGACGTCTCCGATACTGGTGGATAAGATCCTTATCTTCCCCCATTAGTGCAATCCATAAACCATAATACTCCTCCACTTCCGTAAGAATTCGACACTTCGACAACGTGAGATACCTTGTGAGGAAAAGCGTTGTTTTATTTCTCTAAACAGAAACCTCATAATCAGATGTTATCAGATGTTATCAAATTGTATCGTCCTTGAAGAGTCTATTCTAATGATCTTTCGGTGTGTTCAGATTGTCCTTTTGTGATTCAGTCCAATAGTGTTCAGGCCTGTTCGTTAGCCTAAGACCATCCTCGTGGTAGCCGAAGCTACTGATGTCGTGGCATTCTTCCTCCCCCCCCCCCCCCCCCCTCTCTCGTGATGAGAGGAGAGAAGGTCCTCTGTGTGATCTCAGTCCTACTCGCTCTCGGTCAGATTCTAGTCTGCCCTACCCGGAAACACCGTTCGACTTATAGGTCTTCGTCGTAGCAACGACGGCCCCCCGCCCCTCTCCTGGTTGTCATGCGACGTGCTGTCATGACGACTGCTAACCTTTCACACCATTAAACGTTTCATCCACTGTTGCATTAAAGAGGTCACCCCTCTCCTCCTGCTCTGGGCCTACACTCTGTTATCTATGTTCTTACAAGGAATGTAAACATTCGGCTGGCTGCTAAACCTTCTGCAGTGATGGCTACTGCCTCTTCTTCTATCACCGTTTTCTAAAGCGAACCATGCACATTTCATTACCACCGTTTTTAGCTGTGGTCATCTCTCCCCAATCTATACATCACATACATTGAAAAAGCACCGTTTTCTCTCAATCCCCCCTTGATTCTTATCACCCCTTCAGAATCATAAATCATTATTTGGTTTTTCAATTAATTATGCCAAAAATAGCCTGTGGTTGAAGCAAACCAACCTCGTCTCTCGTGCACAAGAAACGAAGACGGCCCACGGTCAACCCAGTGATCCTGCTGCCTGATGTCTGTTTGCGCCCCCCTTCGTGCACAAAGGGAACCGAAACCGACCACCAAAACCAACAACATCCAACGACTCATAACCATTGGAGCCCCCCCTGTCTGCTCCCAATAATTATATCCTGTTGTTCTACTGTTCTCAGTTATATCTACCTTCTATATATATATATATATCCTTCTATACATATATCTTATATATGAATCCTCCATTTATATCTCATACTCCTAATCAATGAACACAGGACTTCTCGCTGTTGTCTCGTCTCTCGATCTCCTGATTGACTCTGAAAGGAAGTCCCTGTTTGTTCATGATTCACCGCCCGTGCTCTGTTGTTTCAAAACGCTCTCTAAACAGCATCTCCGCCGTGAAGGCCCCTCCGATGTCTGCCTCGTTCTCCCCTGGGCAACACCGCCTGCGACTGCTGGACTCCGCCTCGTCGGTCATCTCCGCCCTGTCGGTCATCTCCGCCCTGTCGGTCATCTTGGTTGAGGCTCATCTCCACCGCCGCCGTCTCCTCCCTCTCGTCGTGGATCATCTGTGTACCAGGCTGCTGTGCCTGGCCCCTGCGGCTTCCTCCTCCTCCAGTCTGTCTCCTGGTCATCTCCATCGCTGTCGGTGTCATTCCCCCCTTGAAAGCAGAAACACAACACCGGCAGTTTTTCTGTACACTCGACCCTGTGTTTTCTATTAGTCTACCGTGGCTTTGGGCCTGCAGCTCGTTCTCTATATATTTTTTTTTCCTCTGCAAGCCCCTGCCATGGCCACGCCCTTTCAGACTGTTGGACGGTGTGAGTGTCCTACAGCCCATGGCGCTATTTGTTCTCTATTAGTCCCCCACCTTCTCAACACCCATATCTAATCCTACAGGGCGGTTCCCTGTTTTGTTGTCTTCCGGCGTGACACCAGCAGCTAAACGATACCCACTCGGCGCTCTACGTTTGTCCCACGGGTGACCCCCAGCGCGCGCCAGTTCTTTCTGGTGACGTGTCCCCTCAAGACTCTGCCTATTTATTAGGTGTGAGAAGGCCCCACTGGAATTCAACCTCCCTCTTTATTCAATAATTAACCCATTCAAATAACTGCACCATCTTTCTGTGCAATTCTTATTTAATCAATTAATAATTAAACTTATTTAATTAACCTGTATATCGATCTTATTATTATGATAATAACATACAACCGAGCACACAACATAAGCCCTGTCCCCCTATCTTTTGGCATCCCACGCACTTGGTATCCTCACGCACGGACCCTCTTCCCGCCTCTTTGTGATAACCCAAAAACAGTGCAACAACCAAAAAACCCAGAATCAGTGCCTAAAACTATTTGCATCGCTCTAACATACAACAGAGCAGGTTGGTTCCCTGCTCCTAACTCACATACGTACTCGTACTATCATCTAACATACAACAGAGCTGTCCGTCGCCCTATACCCACCCTACGGGGCTGTCTACCGTCGCCCTGGAGCTGTCACCGTTGCTCTATACCCTACGGGGCTGTCTACCATCGCCCTGGAGCTGTCACCGTCGCTCTATACCCTACGGGGCTGTCTACCATCGCCCTGGAGCTGTCACCGTCGCTCTATACCCTACGGGGCTGTCTACCATCGCCCTGGAGCTGTCACCGTCGCTCTATACCCTACGGGGCTGTCTACCATCGCCCTGGAGCTGTCCCGTCGCTCTATATACCCTACGGGGCTGTCTACCGTCGCCCTGGAGCTGTCTCGTCGCTCTATACCACACTTTGAGTTCCTTTACAAAGTTCTACATACACCACCGTGTATACACACAAGCAGTTGGTAATCTTGAAAAAATTAAACTCCTTAATTAACTTAAACTCTAAATATTCCCCTATGGGTAATGGAAACTCCCCAGCACTACCCCCCCTCCGCCACTAGGTGGCGACCTACTCCTCCTCCATGGTGTTTTAGTTGACGTGTCACTTCCTGGTTCTTTATCTGTTGTTATCTCCTCGTGGTGCTCACGGCCATTTTGACTCGCTCATAATGGCTACTCTCTCACAAACAAAACGAACGCTGCCCCTCCTTCCAAGGCCTAAAAACACTGCTGTTTTCCTCTCTTTCCTATCCATTATCAGGGGACGCTTTCTCAGACTAATACTCTTGCCTGATCGGACATAATACACACTGGTACAATCTCCTTTCGACTTTCCTTCTGTTATGAAAACAGTCCCGCCATAACAATTTTTCGATCTGATTCAAGCGCCCCCCCCCCCTTTCCTCATCTCGCATTTACCCTCCTTAAACCAAAACTGTGCAGCCTGCCTCGTTTGCTTTTCATTCTCTGTAGATAACACCCTCGATTTCCACCATGGCTCTCTGCTCATATTATCACAGCTGGCATTCTCTGTGTCGAACTAGAAATGTTTACGTTTACGGATTCACTATCTGTTCGTTTTTTATTTGGCGTTAAAATCAAAACAACCGTGTGCACAGTGAACTCACATTTTTGATCGGAGCGCTGTTTCCCCTACAGCGCTGGTTCGCCTCCTGACCGCTCGACTCGCCGCTCTCTCCCAGGGCTGACCGGCCTTGCTTCGATCATGATTCTCCCACACATTGATGACTGTTGTCCACTGTCGCCCCATTATTGAAAAAGTCTTTATCCGTTGTTCTTATCTCTTGCTTTCTGGCTGTCATCAACAACCAACTGTTCCCGTTGTTTTAATCTCTTGCAAATCCGGGTCACGGCACCATCTGTAAGATTCTGATCAAACTGGCCAGTATCACGTCTTCGTCTGTTTGGCTCTCCATCCAATTCCTCTGCGTTGTGTACTTTTAATGGTCCTGACGTCTCCGATACTGGTGGATAAGATCCTTATCTTCCCCCATTAGTGCAATCCATAAACCATAATACTCCTCCACTTCCGTAAGAATTCGACACTTCGACAACGTGAGATACCTTGTGAGGAAAAGCGTTGTTTTATTTCTCTAAACAGAAACCTCATAATCAGATGTTATCAGATGTTATCAAATTGTATCGTCCTTGAAGAGTCTATTCTAATGATCTTTCGGTGTGTTCAGATTGTCCTTTTGTGATTCAGTCCAATAGTGTTCAGGCCTGTTCGTTAGCCTAAGACCATCCTCGTGGTAGCCGAAGCTACTGATGTCGTGGCATTCTTCCTCCCCCCCCCCCCCCCCCCCCCTCTCTCGTGATGAGAGGAGAGAAGGTCCTCTGTGTGATCTCAGTCCTACTCGCTCTCGGTCAGATTCTAGTCTGCCCTACCCGGAAACACCGTTCGACTTATAGGTCTTCGTCGTAGCAACGACGGCCCCCCGCCCCTCTCCTGGTTGTCATGCGACGTGCTGTCATGACGACTGCTAACCTTTCACACCATTAAACGTTTCATCCACTGTTGCATTAAAGAGGTCACCCCTCTCCTCCTGCTCTGGGCCTACACTCTGTTATCTATGTTCTTACAAGGAATGTAAACATTCGGCTGGCTGCTAAACCTTCTGCAGTGATGGCTACTGCCTCTTCTTCTATCACCGTTTTCTAAAGCGAACCATGCACATTTCATTACCACCGTTTTTAGCTTTTCTCTCAGTGTGTATGTGTGTGTGTGTGTGTGTGTGTGGTGTGTGTGTGTGGTGTGTGTGTGTGTGTGTGTGTGTGTGTGTGTGTGTGTGTGTGTGTGTGTGTGTGTGTGTGTGTGTTGTGTGTGTGTGTGGTGCGTGCGTGCGTGCGTGCGTGCGTGCGTGCGTGCACGCCATATATATTATAATTATTTGGTGCACACACACTGTAAAAGGTCATAAGCTCACACCTCAACATGTAAAACCAATCTACTGTACACATCATAAGCTCACACTTCAACATGTAAAATGTATCTACACATCATAAGCTCACACTTCAACAAGTAAAATGTATCTACTGTACACATCATAAGCCCACACTTCAACATGTAAACATATCTACACATCATAAGCTCACACTTCAACATGTAAAACATATCTACACATCATAAGCTCACACTTCAACAAGTAAAATGTATCTACTGTACACATCATAAGCCCACACTTCAACATGTAAAACATATCTACACATCATAAGCTCACACTTCAACATGTAAAACATATCTACACATCATACGCTCACATTTCAACAAGTAAAATGTATCTACACATCATAAGCTCACACTTCAACATGTAAAACATATCTACACATCATAAGCTCACATTTCAACATGTAAAACCTATCTACACATAATAAGCTCACACGTCAACATGTAAAACATATCTACACATCATACGCTCACACTTAAACATGTAAAACATATCTACACATCATAAGCTCACATTTCAACATGTAAAACATATCGACACATCATAAGCTCACACTTCAACATGTAAAACATATCTACACATCATAAGCTCACACTTCAACATGTAAAATGTATCTACACATCATATGCTCACACTTCAACATGTAAAATGTATTTACACATCATAAGCTCACACTTCAACATGTAAAACATATTTATACAATGGCATGCAAATTTCTCGATTCTGATTGGCTGAAACAGTCCATACACGTATTTATTGGGAACAATCCACGGTCCTGGGCCCAGGACCCGCCCACAACCGAATCACATATCACTCCGCCGGCTCACTCCGGGAGAAAACAAGATGGCGGACAATAATCTTTAATAAATAGATATGTTGATAGCATCATAACGACTAAATATGAAGCGATTCTGTCAAGGCGAATGTCTTAGTCCTTTAAACAATGTTGGATGATGTAATTGATGGGTCATGAGTCATTTTAGAACAAAAGAAAAATCGCGGATTGATTGATTGATTATTTGCAATTTTATTTTAAATTTCTACTTCCTTCCCACTGACTGCAGCGTTCACTCTCACACTGTCCGACGCTGGCGTACCCACAAACACACACACACACACACACACACACACACACACACACACACACACACACACACACTCCTGTCTGCCACAGCGGGGGAGTCAGACTGAGAGAGAAGCAGCGCTGTTTTAAGTGAGCATGGTCTATTGAATTGATTGATTGGTTGATTGCTAATTTTATTACTGTACGCCTGGTTTCCAACTGGTTAAGTTTAGGCTAAAAAAAAAAAGGGCGAATAAAACTTGTTTTTTCTTATAGGGCAAAGAAAACTTTTTAATTTGTTTTACCTACTTTCTATAGAAGCATCTAAGAATGAAGTTCTATAGAAAGTAGGTCTGCATCCCCTTAACAATTGTGTGTATTGAGCCGTACTGTATTGTACCCATTCTGCATCTGGTAATACAATTTTCAATCAATCAATCAATCATTCCAATAACCACTAACTTCATAATTAAAAACTAAAGAAAAGTTGGATGTGTTAGGTGGTTGGATGTCTTAGTTGAAAGGCAGTTGGATGTGTTAGTTGGTTCGCTGTCTTAGTTGAAAGGCAGTTGGATGTGTTAGTTGGTTGGATGCCTTAGTTGAAAGGCAGTTGGATGTGTTAGTTTGCCAATAACACACAGTTGGATGTGTTAGTTGGTTGGATGCACTTCAAGCTGCTTCCACATGGATGCAACTTGTCTTTTTGTAGTTGTGGGAACTACTTTTTCTGGCGGATGGTTTTTTCAATAAATCTTCGATTAATGTGTGTTTATTGTATAGCAATACGGTTGGATGAATGTGGCAGTTGTATAAAAGCATTACACCACTTGCAGTCGTGATTTGTGAACAATAAACCATGCCTAGGGGGGTCTAACGACCACCCCTAGGCATGGTTTATTGTTCACAAACCACTCCTGCACGTGATGTAATGCTTAACTACACATCATAAGCTCACACTTCAACATGTAAAATGTATCTACACATCATACGCTCACACTTCAACATGTAAAATGTATTTACACATCATAAGCTCACACTTCAACATGTAAAATATATCTACACATGGGATCACTTTACAGACTTTGGTGAGCTGGCTCCTCTCATTTGATTGTGTTGGTGGTGATGGTGTTGTTCTAATGTAAACCGTTTTATCGATTTATTTAACTATTTGGAAATAATAATAATAATAATAATAATAATAATAATAATAATAATAATAATAATAATAATAATAATAATAATAATAATAATAATAATAATAATAATAATAATAATAATAATAATAATAATAATAATAATAATAATAATAATAATAATAATAATAATAATAATAATAATAAAAAAGAAAAATAACCAGATCCAGAAACCTCTCTGTCTCACTCTCTCTCTCTCTCTCTCTCTCTCTCTCTCTTTCACCAAATCCTCTTTCAATAAGTCTGGGCCTCGTCGAGCGAAATGAATCATGAAAAGAAGGAATGCACTCTAGTGTATTAAAACCTGAGGTCATAGACTATAAAGCTCTTATTATTTTATGGAAGACTTCTTTTTTATATTTTTTCTCTTGACCCCCCCCTCTCTCCCTCTCTCTCTATCCCTCCATCCTTCCCTATATCCCAGTGACTGGAATCCAGAGGTTGGTTTCTTTTTTGCGGTCAAATTGAATGTCGTCTGGATAAAGTTTTACATTTGAAAGGAAATTGCCTTCAGATGTCTGGCCCGCCACATTTGGCCGGTGTCGTGGCCGCGTGGATCAGGCCTCGTTATATCGGTCCAGACAGCGGCCTGTTCCTCCCTGATGGGACACGCTTGGCGGTCGGACGAGACGTATGCCTTATGTCACCGTACAGCCCGCGTCTCACGCAGCTACAACAGCTAGGCTGTCTTTTGTTTGTTTTTTTCCCCCATCGACCGTAGTTTCTATACAACAGCTGCAAGCAGAAGCTGTGTGGAATCAAGACATTGGATGCCATAGCTTGCAGACCTATGCTTAGTTTTAATGACCCGTCCTAGTC
>NC_140172.1:96667573-96698130 GCF_963971535.1 Notolepis coatsorum | reverse complement strand
ATCAGGATGCGCGTTGTATCCGGAAGGAGGGGGGGCGGGGGGCAAGGAGCCCTTGACGACAGCTCATCAGATTGGCACTGGCACTGTCAGAGCAGACCCTGCCATCCTTCATGCTGTCTCCCTCTCTAGCTTCCAGGCAGGCGAGGCATGGCTGGCAGACTGGTGCTTCCTCTCTCTCTGGGCTTTAACCCCTTCAGCCACCCTGCAGGACAAGCCTGGCCCAGGCTGATAAACAGCCACGGTCCAACCTCGGCGTGACAGGGCCCCTTTAAATGGAGTCCGTATCAGCTGTAATTAATTCCGGGGTCATGGATAGAAACCAGCATAACCTGAGGCTAATGTCACTCATGGGGGGGATGACGAGTGCAGTGCACATCCGTCCAAGTGCCCATCCACACTTAACAAGTTGGAATTGGAGAGAATATTACATCAGAGGCAACTTTTAACATAGAGACATGGGAATGGAAATCATCATTAACCCGCTCACTGCCGCACTACCAAACGGTTAACCCTTTCACTGCGACAATACAGAAGGTTAACCCTTTCACTGCCACACGGCATAGGGTTAACCCTTTCACTACCATTAACCATCTGTAGTGTGATAGTAAAGGGTTAATCTGCTGTAGTGTGGTAGTGAAAGGGTTAACCCATTAAATCTGTCCTGTTTGCCTCCTGAGTGATTCTTGATGCGTTCTGTGCCATTTCTTTCTTCTTGATTGACTTAAAGATAGAATATGTAATGCAGTCAAACAGCAACCTCTGCAATAGAGCCCCACTTGGTATTCTTTACACTGTTTACATTTTTGGTCTAATGTGTGGGTTGGAGTTCAGTAAGAATAGGGCAGGGGTTGCTGTCGCTGGTCACACCTCAGGCTTTGCCAAGAGAGGTCTGGCAGAAATTCACAGTATCAACTACAGTATATAGCTATATTACGGAAACGTATTGCTGCCACACCAGAAACAGAAAAAAAAGATCAGTATCACGTTATAACGTGATAACTTATTGTTTTAACATAAAGCGTTTCACGTTATAACGTGATAACTTATTGTTTTAACATAAAATGTTTCACGTTATAACGTGATAAGATGGTATCACGTTGGTATAAGCGCAGTGCAAAAAACACAACAGCAATGACCAAATACCACTGATAGATGTCGCCAAAACAAAAACAAACAAAAAAAGGATCCTGTAGATGACTACTTATGTTAGTGTTTGTGATGACCACTTTAACATCTGTTAGTGTTTGTGAAAAACAGTGGATTTCCAAGACTTCAGAGTGTGATTATATTGGACGACTTGACATCTTGCACACACCACCCACTGTGTATATGATGTCGTTCCCTCTTTAGGACCAATGTGTTCTCTGTAGCTCTGAGTCCTATAGGATAGCGTTGCTGCATCGCATCATTTCGCACTCTGGCCATGTCCCCCCCCCCATTTATTATGCTAGATATTGCTCTCAGCTGGAGAGGATTTAGGATAAGAATAATTTATTCCTACTTTCCAGACCAATATAAACAAAAGCGGGCGATTGCTTGGACACAGCGCGTAGGGGGGATTTGTAAGAGAGCACTCAGCCAGAAGGGAGGCTTGGGTGAGAGCGGCGGGGCAATCAGAAGTACTCCGGAGTCCGGATACAGGCCAACATCAACAGCCCCTTAGAGCCGAGGCTAATGTTTGACATTCCTGTGTTACTTAAGCTAAACACTGGGGTCTAGCTGTACAGTATAATGCCGGCCCTGTGTAAATAGCAGTGAGCCTGGCTAGAGTATCACTTTTCTCTGTCAGCCTCCCCTCCCAGAGACTAATGGTTTCCTCATTGTACATGACTGTTGCTTTAAATAAGACACAGTTCCTTACCTCAGACGTTCAGAGAGCTTGCTTTCTAGTGAGCTAAATGGTGCCATTGTTGTCGTTTTGTCCCCCCGCCCTCCTCCTGCACATTAATGTCTTCACTCCCGTCAATAGTTTTTGACGTTTTGACACGTTTTGTTTTGATTCAAGGAATCGGGTAGGAAAGTGTATCTGACGTTACAGCGAACTAAAGCTCTGTAGACCTGTTCATACTCACACCCCACTGCTCACTATCCATTATTACCCTTGATTACAGCAATAATTGAATCTCTGAGCTCATGCTCACCTGGTAAAACAATAATCTACCTATATTTGTAAACTATTAGGCCTGCCGATCGCACACCAGCACCGCTCCCAACTGCCACGTGTCACGCTGTAACAGAATACAAAGCGGGCTTATCCCCCCTCACCCTGTCCACGTCCGCTTCTTAAGCCCCAGTACACGGGGAAAGAACCTCCTAGATTTACTAGTTCTTTCGCTTCCCTGAATGTGGTTGCTTTACGCACGAGACCCAGGTGTAAGTGCACTATGATCACTTATCAGTGATGTGAAAGACAGCTCTGATTTGTTTTATGTGCTAGAGATGGGTTTTCCTTTCTTTTTTTGCATTATTTGTTAGCGTCCCCCCCCCCCCCCCCCCCCACCATGTTGGAGGAGTGAGTGTGGAGGAACGTCAGGTGTATTAGGACGTTCAAATTGCCTCTGCCCTGCCTGTCGGGCTTGATCCATCTTTTTTTCTTTTCTTTTACTTTGCTCATTATAAATATATTTCCATTTTATTACATTTTCTTTTTCACACCGCCCTTTGTAGCTTTGTGAAATTTGCATACCTTTATTCTTCAGCAGGGAAGGGGGGGTAATGACAGCGATTTTTTTCCTCCTCTCTACAGTATCTCTCTCTCTCTCTCTCTCTCTCTCTCTCTCTCTCTCTCTCCCTCCCTCCCTCTCCATCCCTCGCTCTATCCCTCTTTCTCCCTCTCTCTCTCTCCCTCTCTCTCTCTCTCTCTCCATCCCTCTCCATCCCTCTCTCTATCCCTCTTTCTCCCTCTCTCTCTCACCCTCCTCTCTCTCTCCCTCCCTCTCCATCCCGCTCTCTCACTCCCTCTTTCTCCCTACCTCTCCGAGCCACTAGCTTGCGTGACGCCTCATTTAGCGGCACCTGCTAAAGAAAAGCGGCAGGCACCGGGATGAGAAGTGAAAGAGAGCAGTTGATTAAATCATCATCAAGTCACCGGCGCCGAAAGTCAATCCTGCCCGCCGTCTCCAATGATATCCTTTTATCTTAGAGTAATGAGCTATGGCACTTTTGCATTCGGGTAATACGATGAGTTCTATTAGCGTGTTCCATTTGCTTCACAGGCACAAGGGCAAGTCATTCTAGTCGGCTTCCTGTCTCAGCCAGGGGAGAGAGGGAGCAGGATAGAGGAAGATGGAGGGAAGAGAATGGAAAGAGAGAAAGAAAAGCATTTAATTTAGGCATAAAAACATTGAACATAATGTATGGATCACAATACAGTGGATTATTTTTAACTCTTCACCTGCCTGGCTCTCTATTGTGTTTTGTGTGTGTGTGTGTGTCTGTGTGTGTGTGTCTGTGTGTGTGTGTCTGTGTGTGTGTGTCTGTGTCTGTGTGTGTGTCTGTGTCTGTGTGTGTGTGTGTGTCTGTGTGTGTGTGTCTGTGTCTGTCTGTGTGTGTGTGTCTGTGTGTGTCTGTGTCTGTGTGTGTGTGTGTGTGTCTGTGTGTGTGTGTGTGTGTCTGTGTGTGTGCAGGCAGGCAGAGAAGTGGCTAATGATGAGTGCTTGGTCACATTACTCTTGAAAAGTTGAACAGCAGCTAACACAGTTAATCAGATCCTCTCTGCTGCGGCGTTAGCCGTGTGTGTTACTGTACGCTACATTATGTAGTATTTATATGACTGTAGCTACCTTACTGAGTGTAGGCGACATTATGTACTATTTATTATATTACTATAGGCGACATTATGTAGTATTTATATTACTGTAGGCTACAGTATGTAGTATTTATATTACTGTAGGCTACAGTATGTAGTATTTATATTACTGTCGGCTACAGGAGAGAGTGGCACACATTATTTTCCTTGATGTACTTCTTAAATCTGTATTTACTTGATGTTGTGATATTTTGTAGAAGCCTGTTCCAATATGTTATAGTTCTATAAATTACTTATGCATTATTTCTATATTACATGCACTGCGTCATGTAATCAACATCTCTCTTCCATTCCCCTCAAGTCTTCTTCCAGATGACAGTATAGTATGGATGGTGTGGCAGCAGCCAATCAGTGCACTGTATTAACGCGTGGGGGGAAGGAAGGATGGAGGGAGGTAGAGAGAGAGAGAGAGAGAGACAGAGAGAGAGAGAGAGGGAGAGAGAGAGAGAGAAACAGGGGGGAGAGAGAGAGAGAGCGAGAGAGTGAGAGAAAGAGAGAGAGAGAGAGAGAGAGAGAGATGAGAGAGAGAGAGAGAGAGAGAGAGAGAGAGAGAGACAGGGGGAGAGAGAGAGAGAGAGAGAGAGAGAGAGAGAGAGAGAGAGAGAGAGAGAGAGAGAGAGAGAGAGAGCTGAGGAAGCGTCTGAACGAGTGTTTGCCCCGGTGTGTTTATTGCGTCTACATAATGTATGAGCTGCTGGAGCTGACCATCATGGCGGTGTGCCGGCGGCCCCTGGGGCCCCGTGTGGGACAGGCCTGTAAATTGGATGCCGTGGCTCCTTGCTGAGCTCGCAGGGCCCCTCGTTTACCTGTCAGCCCGAGGAATAGAGCCACGAGGCCCCCAGTCTGCTATAGCTTTGAGCTCTGCAGGGCTAACGGATCAGCAGAAAGACAAGTAAAGAAAGAGAGAGGGCGGGGGGGGTGGAGAGATAGAGGGAGGGAGGGAGGGAGGGAGAGAGAGAGAGAGAGAGAGAGAGAGAGAGAGAGAGAGAGAGAGAGAGAGAGAGAGAGAGAGAGAGAGAGGGGCCTGCTCCCAGGGCTGTCAATCACTTCATGCTGGCAGAGAGCTCTGCTTTAATCGTCACCCCCAGCCTCACAAACACACACACACACACACACACACACACACACACACACACACACACACACACACACACACACCCTGCACCAACCCCTGCCCGTATCCCCCCCCCCCCAGTGCCTTCTTCATTAGCGACTCCAGTGCTTCTCCGCGCCTCAGCCATATGCACGGCTTCGAGGGCCGCCGGTCACCCAGTATCACACTAATTACTTGATAAAGAATTAAGTGGACCTTGAAATTGAAATGAGAAGGAAAACTGGAATCCAACCACTTTTTTTTCTCCCTCCCTTCATCACAAAGTTATTTTTACCAATTCTCTATTCTGTCTGTTCCTCAACCAAATTCCAGTGCTGGTGGTGGTGGTGCTGATGGTGGTTGTGTTGTTGTTGTTGGTGGTGGTGGTGGTGTTAGTGGTAGTGGTAGTAATGGTGGTGGTGTTAGTGGTAGTGGTAGTGGTAGTAATGGTGGTGGTGTTAGTGGTGGTGTTGTTAGTAGTGGTGGTGGTGTTAGTGGTAGTGGTAGTAATGGTGGTGGTGTTAGTGGTGGTGTTGTTAGTAGTGGTGGTGGTGTTAGTGGTAGTGGTAGTAATGGTGGTGGTGTTAGTGGTGGTGTTGTTAGTAGTGGTGGTGGTGTTAGTGGTAGTGGTAGTAATGTTGGTGGTAGTAGTGGTGGTGGTGGTAGTAGTGGTGGTGGTGGGGTTAGTGGTGGTGTTGTTAGTAGTGGTGGTGGTGTTAGTGGTGTTGTTGTTAGTAGTGGTGGTTGTGTTAGTGGTAGTGGTAGTAGTGGTGGTGGTGGTGGTGGTGGTGGTGGTGGTAGTAGTGGTGTTAGTGGTGGTGGTTTTACTGTTAGTGGTAGTGGTGGTGTTAGTGGTAGTGGTGTTAGTGTTAGTGGTGGTGGTGTTAGTGGTGGTGTTGTTGGTAGTAGTGGTGGTGGTGGCAATAGCATAAATCTGCAGTGCCGCAACCCCATACATAGGAGGGGCCTGTACTGTGCGTTGGGGGACTGTACTGTGCGGTGCACTACTGTGCATGCGATTCATAGTGCAAGCACTACAAGCAAATAAGTTTGTATGAGTTTCTAGCTCTGGTTTAACATTCATTCTTCTTCTTTGAAAAATAACCAAATATGTCTTTCAGTGAAAATGTAAGTATCTTAGGCCGGGGCACCTTCGCTATTTTGGACATTAGGGCCTATTCTCCGTCTGTAATTTGCTTTAGTGGTGAGCTAACGTTAGCTCCGGGATTACAGCTGGGGGCTAGTTCTGCACTAACCTAACGTTAGCTAGCTAACGCACGTTAGCTAATATTACCTGTAAACACCAAACTAATGCTATGTGAATGTGAAGTTGCTATTATTTTGGCCCACGTTTTGACTACTTTATTAATGTTGAACTAATGTTAAAGCTATGTTAAACATGAACCATTCTCACAAGGTGTTCAACTTCACATTCTCTGTTATTGTATAGTAGCCTACTGTATATTTGTATGTCTCTAAATGTCTTGATGAATTGAACATTAATTTAAGTACCTGTATTATTCAGTACATTCAAATTAAACTTCTTCAACTTGAACCTGTGTGGAATGTGTATCTGATCATCTGTGTGTGATGGAGGAGATATGGTCAGCTGCCCGACAGAGCCTTTATCCTATCCTCTGATGGAGGCTGTGTATGTTTGAACTGTAAAACCCCACAGTCAGAGCTACTGTACCAGATCGGTCTGAACTGTAAAACACCACAGTCAGTTGCGGGGAGGAAACTGGAGGAAACTCACAAAGACACAGGGAGAACATGCCAACTCCACACAGAAAGTACATTCGAATAGAATATTTGCATCTCTGTGCATCTCTTAATCTCTTATCAAACCCATTGTGTTTTACTGATATATACCATATAAACCATTAAGAGTGGGTGTCAGACAAGAGGGAAGACTGTCAGGTTTTAAACTGTGGATACCAAACAGAAGGTAAAGATTACTTTGAACTGTAGGCCCTACAGTAATCCAGAACTATTTCATTGCACTGTAAATAAACTGATTTTATAGTATGTCACATCATTCATGTCTTTCACATTCTACTAAACTGAATCAAACCATAAACAAGGTGGCCTGTTGGGATGTTAGATGATAGATCCTAATGTGAAAAACTGGGGGACCCTGATGTAAACAAGATGAAAGTCTTTCTCTGGTCTGCATCCCCTTAACAAAGGGTTAACCTGCTGTTGTGTGGCAGTGAAACTTACTTACTTACTTAGGCCCATCGCTCCCAATGGAGCATAGGCCATCTACGACTTTTCTCCATCCAACACGGCTTTGGGCTGTCCTTTCTGCCTCCCCCCAGGTAGTTCCTTGTCTCTTGAGCTCCGCCTCAGTGTCCCGCCTCCAGGTGTTCTTAGGCCGCCCTCTCTTCCGCTTCCCTTGGGGATTCCAAGTCAGGGCCTGTCGTGTAGTACTGGTAGCCGGTTTCCTCAAAGTGTGGCCTATCCATCCCCACTTTCGTCTCAGGATCTGCTTCTCCACTGGTTCCTGTCTTCCTTTCAGCCATAGTTCCTCATTCTTGATTTTGTTTGGCCACCGGATCCCAAAGATGCGTTTCAGACAGCTGTTTATAAAGGTCTGTATCTTCTGCAATGTTCTTTTCGTCATTCTCCAAGTCTCTGAACCGTAGAGAAGGACAGATTTGACATTTGAATTGAAGAGCCGCACTTTGGTTGTCATGGCGATGTCCTTGGAGGACCAGATGTTCTTCAGAATGATGAATGCTGCTCTGGCTTTGCCTACTCTTGCTGTGACGTCGCCATCTGTGCCGCCCTTCTTATCCAAGATACTGCCTAGGTAAGTGAAGGAGTTGACTTCCTGTATGGATTCATCACCTACTGTGACTGTGTTGTTGGTAGAGGTGTTGATCATCATTAGGTTGGTTTTCTTCCTGTTTATTCTCAACCCAGTCTCAAGGGATGTAGTTGCCAGCTTGGTTGTCTTGTCCTGCATCTGGTTGTAGTTGTGTGACAGGAGAGCCAGGTCATCAGCAAAGTCGAGGTCATCCAGTTTTGTCCATAGGGTCCACTGTATGCCGTTTTTATTTCCTTTTGTGGTGGTCTTCATAATCCAGTCTATGACTAGAAGGAATAGAAAGGGCGATAGGAGGCATCCCTGACGCACACCGGTCTTGACCTCAAAACTCTCTGACAGTTGGCCTGCATGTAAAACTTTGCATGATGTTCCTTGATAGGTGTTTTGAATCAGAGTGATGATTTTCTTTGGGAGTGAAAGGGTTAACCTTATGTGTATTGTCGCAGTGAAAGGGTTAACAGTTTGGTAGTGCGGCAGTGAAAGGGTTAACACTTGTGTGTATTGAGCTGTACTGTAAAATGTTCAATCAATTAATCAATCGCAAATGTAACAGTTGTAGTGATTGTTAATTGTACATAATTCACCCACGGAACTATTGTTAGGAACAAGAGTTCCGCCCGAACATTATATGAGGTGGCACTACCTGCCACCACAGGTCAGTCGACTGCAAGCAACGTAGAGTAGCATGTTGTGTTTGTCTCACAAATAAATGCTGTTCGCTCTACCTCGAGCTACCGTCTCCGACTCCCATCTCTCGGCACTACACTGGTGACCCCGACATTGGTCTCGCTGAAGTATCAGGGACCGAACCGAACATGGCAAACGATGCCGTTATTCTTCGATTGCCGGAGTTTTGGGAGCATTCTGCTGCGGCGTGGTTCGCTCAAACAGAGGCGCAGTTCGCCCTACGAGGGGTTGACGACGACGCCGCGAGATATTACCACGTCGTCTCGAGCCTCGGGAGCACTACAGCGGCGAGGACGGTAGGCTTCATAACAGCTCCGCCTGCCCGGAATAAATATGAGGCGTTTAAGACGCACCTACTCAGAATATTCGAGTTGTCACAGTCAGAGCGGGCCCGACGCTTGCTGGCTATACGAGGCTTGGGGGACAGCAAGCCTTCGGAGCGCATGGAGATGATGTTAAACCTGCTGGGTGCAGAACGGCCTGATTTCCTGTTTATCGAACTGTTTCTCAGGCACATGCCGCCACACGTGCAAACGGCACTTGCCAATACAGCGACTACTGATCCCCGTGCTTTGGCAGAAGAGGCAGACCGCTTCTACCTGGCCACTTGACACTTTGCCCCAGGGCTAATAGCCTCGACTCGCGGTTACACGCCGCAGGGGGGAGGGGCGAGGAAGAACAGGAGCAGCGCTGCCGCAGGCATGTGTTATTACCACACGCGTTTCGGCGCGAGGCGACAAGATGCCGTTCCCCTTGCACTTTCGTCATAACGCATAAACGCAGACACCTGCGCCCAGTAGCAGCGGTGAGCGCAGGTATGTCGAACCGGCTGCTTTTCATTAGAGACACACTCTCCGGTTGCAAATTCCTCTGCGACACCGGAGCTCAGAGGAGCGTCCTGCCGGCTACAAAAGAGGACACCGCCGGCGATGATAGAGGTCCACGCCTGACGACCGCCAACGATACCCCTATCCGCACCTACGGTACAAGGACCGTGGAACTGTGTTTTGGGGGCCAGCGGTTCACGTGGGACTGCATCACGGCCGACATTTCGTTCCCACTACTCGGGGCAGATTTCCTGGGTGCACACGGGCTCCTCGTGGACATTAGACATGGCCGCCTAATAAACGCGCAGACACAGGCTTCGTTGGCATGTGTCCGCGATGAGGCGACATACGGCGGCCTTCTTACAGCTTTCACCGACCACGAACCCCTCACGTTTTCTGAGTCAAAGGTAGCGGAGCCATGGTCGGCACGACAACAGCTCACGTACGATTCCGTGTGCGCCGCGAGACACGTCGCCGAGAAGCCCAACGTCGTCATCGGAGCTGTACAGCCGGACCTCGACTACGTCAACAGGGGCTCGGAACAGGCCTCCGACCACGACATCCAGGCCCTCAGGACTGCAGATTCCAGTCTACGCCTGGAGGACGTCGCGATTGGTCACTCGGGTCCGACGCTGCTGAATGACCTATCCACCGGACACCCTAGCCCACAGGCCCCTGAGGACTGGCGAAGGCTCGCCTTTGAGGTGGGGTACAACCACCACAAGATTGAACCCGCCCACGTAGACATTTCCCAGCCCTTAGAGCTGGCCCTCTCCCCCCGCCAAGGCCGTCCGCCGCTACCCCGGGACCCGCCAACGACGGAGCCGCCGTTGGCCTCGTCGACGTCTGTGCCCCCGGGTGTCGGGGAGGACGCGGGCGCTGGCGCCGCCCCTACCTCCCCGCCCCTGGCTTTCCGCACTCACCGTGGCCGGTTCATGCCCCCGGGCGCCGTGGAGGGCGCAATCGCTTGCACCGCGCCCCCGGTTGTCCGCTCACGCCGCGGCCGGGTCGTTGTCTCTCCCCGCCGTGGAGATTTTGACCATGGATGAATTCTGGGGGGGCTTGTGTAGTGATTGTTAATTGTACATAATTCACCCACGGAACTATTGTTAGGAACAAGAGTTCCGCCCGAACATTATATGAGGTGGCACTACCTGCCACCACAGGTCAGTCGACTGCAAGCAACGTAGAGTAGCATGTTGTGTTTGTCTCACAAATAAATGCTGTTTGCTCTACCTCGAGCTACCGTCTCCGACTCCCATCTCTCGGCACTACACAGTACTGTATCTGTATGTTAGATTCGTATGTTGTGTATCACGTAGCGAGAGAGTAACGCGTATCTCTGCTAAACAAAGTCACTCTCGTGTCTCTGCTAATGTCGCACTGGTAACACGTAGCGAGAGAGCGAGCGAGAGAGCCCCCCCCCCCCCCCCCTCATCTGCAACCGCACAGTACAGGCCCCCAACGCACAGTACAGGCCCCTCCTATGTATGGGGATGCGGCACTGCAGATTTATGCTACTCTGTGGTGGTGGTGGTGTTAGTGGTGGTGGTTTTAGTGTTAGTGTTTAGTGGTAGTGGTGGTGTTAGTGTTAGTGGTGGTGGTTTTAGTGTTAGTGTTTAGTGGTAGTGGTGGTGTTAGTGTTAGTGGTGGTGGTTTTAGTGGTAGTGGTGGTGGTAGTAGTGTTAGTGGTGGTGGTGGTGGTGGTGTTAGTGGTTTATTGTTTATTGTTTATTGTTTATTTTGGATCAACATTAGTCTTCACCATGGTGAAGACTACTCTTCCTGGGGTCCAGACATACAAATATAACATTAAAAACATTATCCAGCAGACAAATATAAAAAAAGAAAAACATCCACAGTATTATAAGATACAATATTACACATATTGCAAAATACACCATTACAAAGTGCATATTATAAAATACTAAATTACATATCCCAAAATTCAAATCAGTATACAAAAAAATCTGTATTAAAATCAGTATAGAATCAGTTTATTATTTTCCTTGATGTACTTCTTAAATCTGTATTTACTTGATGTTGTGAGATTTAGTAGAAGCCTGTTCCAGTATGTCAGGGCTATTCAACTGGCGGCCCGCGGGATGATTCTGACCGGCCTGCCAAAGATTACATGATAATAAAAAAAAATTAAAAAAATTAAAAAAAAGTGTTTTTTTTTATATTTTTTTTAATATTTTTTTTTTATACTTTTTTCTTTTCATGTCAACGTTAACACGCACAATTGAGCCAAAAGTCACTCAATTAATGACAGATTTCATTGATAAATTGAGGGAAAACTTTGCATGTCGATTTGATGAATTTGACATGTCCAGAGAATTGATGCATTTTGTGAGCAACCCATTTGCCAATGTAGCTGCTATTTCCACAAAAGGACAAGAGTTCCTTGAATCACTTCACATTGATGAAGGTCTCCTGCAACTTGAAATAATTGACATGCAAGCATCATCTGCTCTGAAGCAGGCACTTGAGAATGAATCCACCACAACATTTTGGATAAAGTGTATTCATGTCAAGACATTCCCCAAAATAAAAACGCTGGCAATATCTGTGCTAACAATGTTTGGCTCAACATACACCTGTGAATCCAGTTTCTCTCACATGAATGCCATTAAAACAAGCAACGTGCCTCCTTGACAAATGAGCATTTGCATCACTGTTTGCGGGTAGCCCTCACTTCCTATGAACCCTCTTTCTCTGCCATTGCCCAGTCAAAGAAGTGCAATCGCTCTCATTAGATGTGTGTATGTAGGCTAGGCCTGTCTGCCCCCCACCCCCCTGATGTTTGAGAGTTAAGAGTGGACAATAAGTGCTAATAAGATGCTGTGATTTGCTGTTGTTGCACAGACATGAAGCACTTTTTCATAAGCTCAGCTGCACTATAAATGTGTTTTTTTGTTCAAGTGTTGATGTTAGAATGTTCAGATGCACATCATGCACTTGTTTGTTTTTTATTTTATTTTTATATTGAAATGTTGAAGAGGAGATGTTGCAGTTGTTGCACAGTCATAAATGAAGCACTTTCTGCAGGAGATGTTGCAGCACTTTTTTTGAAAAGTATACTACTTTTGCAATGTAGTTAAATAAAAGTTGTGAAAATGTGGTTGCGTGTTGTGTCAAGTGTACATATATTCATAGCACGGGGAGGCGCCGTGGCAGTCCGGCCCCTGGCCCCTTGGGTTTCTGACAATGTGGCCCCCTGAACAATTTAGTTGAATAGCCCTGCAGTATGTTATAGCTCTATAAATTACTGTTCTTTTTAATGCGTTCGTTTTTTGGCAGAGGTAGTGTAAACCGACATTTCAGCGCCTGCCTGGTATCATGACTGTGCCTATCATTTGTGTACAACAGTTGTGCATATAAACATGATGGTGTCTTTAAAATACTAATATTTCTAAAGAATAAAAGCAGGCTGCAGGCCAGTATCTCCTTCACCATCATCCAGCAGCTAAAAATACTGCTACTCATTTTGGCAAAAATCTAGTATTATGAGTTGACCATGACAGCGTTTGATCTATTGTCACACCCAGCAACTTGGCCTCTTTGACCTGTTCAAAAGCTACTCCATGCAACAACAGGCTCAGCTTCTGATCTGTCTTCAGAGTGTTTCTTGTGCCTATTATCAGACTTTTTGTTTTAGAGTTATTTAATTTTAGCTTATTTCCTAATACACATTCAGAAATGTGCATCAACTCATCTTGTAATAGTTCATTCAGTGTATCTATGTTCTCTGCAGACTGGTGTATCGTCCGCATCATGAAAGTCGCGTCATAAAAGTAACCGCTGTTTCTTTGAAAACCGTAGGCTGATTTAGAAAGTAAAAGTTCATGATCAATTATGTCAAAGGCTGCACTGAAATCTAACAGAACGGCTCCGACCATTCACTTCTTATCAATTTGTTTTAAACACTCATCAGCTAATTGTGTTAATGCTGTACAAGTCTATTACCCAGGTGTATAAGCATGTTGGACATCAGAGTTGATATCATTATCTGAAAAATATTGCTGAATTTTTTTAAACATAATCCCCTCCATACGTTTGCACAGAGCTGGCAGAATACTAATGGGCCTGCTATTAGGGCCATCAAAAGGCAGTTTACTGTTTTTAGGTAAAGGAGTAACCCTTGATATTTTCCACTGCTGTGGGTACACACCTGCAATCATACATATGTTGGCACATTGGCCTTGCTATAACCCTTGCTGACAGATATAGTAGTTTAGATTGTCGTAACCACATGGTTTCTCACATTTAACTTTTAAGAGAAGCTTTTCAGTCTCCTCAAAAGTTATGCTTCTGAATTCAAACGTGCATTTTTTTATCATACATTATGTTTTTCTGAATTAATGATTTGGACAGCTCACCGTTCACTGGCAGCATTTAACTTTTTATCATTTCTACTTTACTAGTAAAATAGTTATTCAAATAATGACCTATTTCAATTGCTTTAGTTATTAATTCACCATTTGATTCAATAATAGAAGGACTCTTTTTTGGATTCCGTCCTATAACTTCATTCAGGGTTCTCCATATTGTTTTACTGTCACCCGTTGATTCTTCAAACTTTGTGGTAGTGGTGGTGTTGTTAGTGGTAGTGGTGTTAGTGGTGGTGGTGTTAGTGGTAGTGGTGTTAGTGGTGGTGGTAGTGTTGTTAGTGGTGTTAGTGGTGGTGGTAGTGTTGTTAGTGGTGTTAGTGGTAGTAGTAGTGGTGTTGGTGGTAGTGTTAGTAGTAGTGTTAGTGGTGGTAGTAGTAGTGGTAGTAGTGGTAGTGGTGGTAGTAGTAGTGTTAGTGGTGTTAGTGGTAGTGGTAATAGTAGTGGTGGTGGTATTAGTGGTAGTGGTAGTGGTGGTAGTGGTAGTGGTGTTAGTGGTAGTGTTAGTGGTAGTAGTAGTAGTGGTAGTGGTGGTAGTGGTGTTAGTGGTGGTAGTAGTAGTAGTGTTAGTGGTGGTAGTAGTAGTTTAGTGATGTTAGTGGTAGTGGTAATTGTAGTGGTGGTGGTAGTAGTAGTGGTAGTGGTAATAGTAGTGGTGGTGGTATTAGTGGTAGTGGTGTTAGTAGTAGTGTTAGTGGTGTTAGTGGTAGTGGTAATAGTAGTGGTGGTGGTATTAGTGGTAGTGGTGTTAGTAGTAGTGTTAGTGGTGTTAGTGGTAGTGGTAATAGTAGTGGTGGTGGTATTAGTAGTAGTGGTGTTAGTGGTAGTGTTACGATGTGGTAGGTGTGTAGGACACAGGTGCAGTGCAGAACGGATAAGACGAGAGGCAGGTGTTGGTTTTCAAACAAAAGGCACTCTTTTATTTAGAGTATAAAATGGGTACACAGGGACAAGAGCGTATAAATAAAAGGGGAGATACATCTGTCCCCAAAAACACGTTTAGAGCACGCCACAAACACATACACTTCTCTATACAATAAATGGGGAAAGCAAAGGGGAGAAAACGATGTCTCCAAAACACATTACAAAAGAAATAAGTCGGGCGACGGTGCTGCATATGCACACAAAAAGGTCATACAAGCGATAAGGAAAAGACACAGCAATTATAAAAAAAATGGCAAACAGACTTATTCTCCATGGCAGGAGTGGTAAGTGTTACTCACATAGGCACTACTCATGGGCAGTCTGTTGATCGACTCACGGTGTCTGTAATATCACGGAAGAGCATATAAATCCACCTTAACTAGACACACCAAGTGCCAATGAATGCAATTAGGGCAGATAGACAGGTCCATTACCACCAGGTAACGCTATGGATTTGCAGGTAGTAATGTTAGTGGTGTTAGAGGTAGTGTTAGTGGTGTTAGTGGTGTTAGTGGTGTTAGTGGTAGTGTTAGGGGTGTTAGTGGTGTAAGTGGTGTTAGTGGTGTTAGTGGTGTTAGTGGTGTAAGTGGTGTAAGTGGTGTTAGTGGTGTTAGTGGTGTAAGTGGTGTTAGTGGTGTTAGTGGTGTAAGTGGTGTTAGTGGTGTTAGTGGTGTTAGTGGTGTTAGGGGTGTTAGTGGTGTTAGGGGTGTTAGTGGTAGTGGTGTTAGTGGTAGTGTTAGTGGTGTTAGTGGTAGTGTTAGTGGTGTTAGTGGTGTTAGTGGTAGTGTTAGTGGTAGTGTTAGTGGTGTTAGTGGTAGTGTTAGTGGTAGTGTTAGGGGTGTTAGTGGTAGTGTTAGGGGTGTTAGTGGTGTAAGTGGTGTTAGTGGTGTTAGGGGTGTAAGTGGTGTAAGTGGTGTTAGTGGTGTTAGGGGTGTTAGTGGTGTTAGTGGTGTTAGTGGTGTTAGTGGTAGTGTTAGTGGTGTTAGTGGTGTAAGTGGTGTTAGTGGTGTTAGGGGTGTAAGTGGTGTAAGTGGTGTTAGTGGTGTTAGGGGTGTTAGTGGTGTTAGTGGTGTTAGTGGTGTTAGTGGTAGTGTTAGTGGTGTTAGTGGTGTTAGTGGTAGTGTTAGTGGTGTTAGTGGTGTTAGTGGTAGTGTTAGTGGTAGTGTTAGTGGTGTTAGTGGTAGTGTTAGTGGTAGTGTTAGGGGTGTTAGTGGTAGTGTTAGTGGTGTTAGTGGTAGTGTTAGTGGTGTTAGTGGTGTTAGTGTTAGTGGTGTTAGTAGTGTTAGTGGTGTTAGTGGTAGTGTTAGTGGTGTTAGTGGTGTTAGTGGTGTTAGTAGTGTTAGTGGTGTTAGTGGTGTTAGTGTTAGTGGTGTAAGTGGTGTAAGTGGTAGTGTTAGGGGTGTTAGTGTAAGTGGTGTTAGTGGTAGTGTTAGGGGTGTTAGTGGTAGTGGTGTTAGTGGTGGTGTTAGTAGTGTTAGTGGTGTTAGTGGTGTTAGTGTTAGTGGTGTAAGTGGTGTAAGTGGTAGTGTTAGGGGTGTTAGTGGTAGTGGTGTTAGTGGTGTTAGTGGTAGTGTTAGGGGTGTTAGTGGTAGTGGTGTTAGTGGTGTTAGTGGTGTAAGTGGTGGTAGTGGTGTTAGTGGTGTTAGTGGTGTTAGTGGTAGTGTTAGTGGTGTTGTTAGTGGTGTTGTTAGTGTTAGTGGTGTTAGTGGTGTTAGTGGTGTTAGGGGTGTTAGTGGTGTTAGTGGTGTTAGTGGTGTTAGTGGTGTTGTTAGTGTTAGGGGTGTTAGTGGTGTTAGTGGTGTTAGTGGTGTTAGTGGTGTTAGGGGTGTTAGGGGTGTTAGTGGTGTTAGTGGTGTTAGTGGTGTAAGTGGTGTTAGTGGTGTTAGTGGTGTTAGTGGTGTTAGTGGTGTTAGTGTTAGTGGTGTTAGGGGTGTTAGTGGTGTTAGTGGTGTTAGTGTTAGTGGTGTTAGTGGTGTTAGGGGTGTTAGGGGTGTTAGTGGTGTAAGTGGTGTTAGTGTTAGTGGTGTTAGGGGTGTTAGTGGTGTTAGTGGTGTTAGTGGTGTAAGTGGTGTTAGGGGTGTTAGTGGTGTTAGTGGTAGTGTTAGTGGTGTTAGTGGTGTAAGTGGTGTTAGTGGTGTTAGTGGTAGTGTTAGTGGTGTTAGTGGTGTTAGTGGTGTTAGGGGTGTTAGTGGTGTTAGTGGTGTAAGTGGTGTTAGTGGTGTAAGTGGTGTTAGTGGTGTTAGTGGTGTTAGTGGTGTAAGTGGTGTTAGTGGTGTAAGTGGTGTTAGTGGTGTTAGTGGTGTTAGTGGTGTTAGTGGTGTAAGTGGTGTTAGTGGTGTTAGTGGTGTTAGTGGTGTTAGTGGTGTAAGGGGTGTTAGGGGTGTTAGTGGTGTTAGTGGTGTTGTTAGTGTTAGTGGTGTTAGTGGTGTTAGTGGTGTTAGTGGTGTTAGTGGTGTTAGTGGTGTTAGTGGTGTTGTTAGTGTTAGGGGTGTTAGTGGTGTAAGTGGTGTTAGGGGTGTTAGGGGTGTTAGTGGTGTTAGTGGTGTTAGTGTTAGTGGTGTTAGTGGTGTTAGGGGTGTTAGTGGTGTAAGTGGTGTTAGTGGTGTTAGTTGTGTTAGTGGTGTTAGTGGTGTTAGTGGTGTAAGTGGTGTTAGGGGTGTTAGTGGTGTAAGTGGTGTTAGTGGTGTAAGTGGTGTTAGTGGTGTTAGTGGTGTTAGGGGTGTTAGTGGTGTTAGTGGTGTAAGTGGTGTTAGTGGTGTTAGTGGTGTAAGTGGTGTTAGGGGTGTTAGTGGTGTAAGTGGTGTTAGTGGTGTTAGTGGTAGTGTTAGGGGTGTTAGTGGTGTAAGTGGTGTTAGTGGTGTTAGTGGTGTAAGTTGTGTTAGTGGTGTTAGTGGTGTTAGTGGTGTTAGGGGTGTAAGTGGTGTTAGGGGTGTTAGGGGTGTTAGTGGTGTTAGTGGTGTTAGTGGTGTTAGGGGTGTTAGTGGTGTTAGTGGTGTTAGTGGTGTTAGTGGTGTTAGTGGTGTAAGTGGTGTTAGTGGTGTAAGTGGTGTAAGTGGTGTTAGTGGTGTTAGTGGTGTTAGTGGTGTAAGTGGTGTTAGTGGTGTTAGGGGTGTAAGTGGTGTTAGGGGTGTTAGTGGTGTTAGTGGTGTTAGTGGTGTTAGGGGTGTTAGTGGTGTTAGTGGTGTAAGTGGTGTTAGGGGTGTTAGTGGTGTTAGTGGTGTTAGTGGTGTTAGGGGTGTTAGTGGTGTAAGTGGTGTTAGGGGTGTTAGTGGTGTTAGGGGTGTTAGTGGTGTTAGTGGTGTTAGTGGTGTTAGTGGTGTAAGTGGTGTTAGTGGTGTTAGTGGTGTTAGTGGTGTAAGTGGTGTTAGGGGTGTTAGTGGTGTTAGTGGTGTTAGTGGTGTTAGGGGTGTTAGTGGTGTAAGTGGTGTTAGTGGTGTAAGTGGTGTTAGGGGTGTAAGTGGTGTTAGGGGTGTTAGTGGTGTTAGGGGTGTAAGTGGTGTAAGTGGTGTTAGGGGTGTAAGTGGTGTTAGGGGTGTTAGTGGTGTTAGTGGTGTTAGGGGTGTAAGTGGTGTTAGTGGTGTAAGTGGTGTTAGTGGTGTTAGTGGTGTTAGTGGTGTTAGTGGTAGTGTTAGTGGTGTAAGTGGTGTAAGTGGTGTTAGTGGTGTTAGTGGTAGTGTTGTGAAGGATCAGATTAAACCGAATATATATATTTATTTATATATATATATTTAATTGTATTTGTATATCGTTTGATATCCCCTGTATATTCCTTGTACAATATGCACTGAATATCCCTTTAGTCTACTAAACAGCCCATAATAGTTTCATTCTACCATTGGACGAGAACCTGGCGCCAGGTTGCCATACCCCTAGGTCCAAGTTCAATCGTGCCGCCCGCCCAACATGTCGTGGCAAGCCCCGGTTCCGCGCAGGAATATGTCGGGCGAAATACGAATGGTACTATTTGTTCATAGCGCATATATATATGGCGCAAGTAAAGTAGAACTTTCTTTTAGTCCAGTTCTTTACCCTCCAACAGAGTGACAGACGCAAAGCCTCCCCACGACGCACGTGTGGTGTAGTAAGGCCTACTTGGCCCCAGAATAGGCATTGAGACATCGTGTAGATTAATAGTTGAATAGTCATAGTTTGGCACTATACCGTCGAGTTGGACGTATTCTATTAAGCTAATAATAGTCTATTTATGTATGGTGCATCGTTCGGTTAGAGTTCTAAAGTTATCAGTACCCCCATCGTTCCTGACGTTATCTGGACGCTTAACCAGGCTGGGCAGACCCCTAGTGGCGCTTGCATCCGAGGAGCTCCGGGCCAGGGCGACTGGACCTGTATATTGGATTACTCTACCCGGACGACGGCGAGTCTTCCACGGCTTGGATTATGCTTTGGGTGCTTTGATTATTCCATGGATAAAGGCCAACACTGCGGAGTGTTGGAACTACCCCCCGGAGAGGACTCCAGGTGAGACGGCGCTCTACACCAGTGAGGTCGCCTCACGTCTCTCCGTTGTGGACCGGCAGCTACCGTCCACAGAGGGTCCAGCTGTATTCGTCTGCGGACCGAGGTTCTGTGGGCACCGTGTTCAAGACTTTGAATTCTCCCAAGACACCGTCGGCCAGATGGGATACCGCCAGCGGCTTCTCTAACCCCCCCCTCCTACTGTCTTACAACCAGCGGGACCCCCCCCCCCCCTTAGTGTATCCAGCTATAATCATTTAAGTACCATCGCTATCGTTTCCTAAATATTCCAGGTTGTATACTTACTCCCTGCGTAACCAGAGATTGGACATTCAATGTTGATTTACCTACGAATACTCATTTGCCATAAAAGTGCATATTTCAAATCATAAATGTAATTAAGTGAATGTTGTATATACCCTTTGCTATATTAAACCTTCGATTTGGTACATTTGTGTGGATTCGTTTCATCAGGTGGGAAAGTGTTCATCATACTTATATCATGTACTGGATGGCCAGAAGTTAAAGTACAAGAGGTAGTGGTATTAAATACCATATCTAACAATACAGTCAGGGAATTGTACCCCTCAGTTACAGGTAGTGTTAGTGGTGTTAGTGGTGTTAGTGGTGTTAGTGGTGTTAGTGGTGTTAGTGGTGTAAGTGGTGTTAGTGGTGTTAGTGGTGTAAGTGGTGTTAGTGGTGTTAGTGGTGTTAGTGGTGTAAGTGGTGTAAGTGGTGTTAGTGGTGTTAGTGGTGTAAGTGGTGTAAGTGGTGTTAGTGGTGTTAGTGGTGTAAGTGGTGTAAGTGGTGTTAGTGGTGTAAGTGGTGTTAGTGGTGTTAGTGGTGTAAGTGGTGTAAGTGGTGTTAGTGGTGTTAGTGGTGTAAGTGGTGTAAGTGGTGTTAGTGGTGTTAGTGGTGTTAGTGGTGTTAGTGGTGTAAGTGGTGTTAGTGGTGTTAGTGGTGTAAGTGGTGTTAGGGGTGTTAGTGGTGTAAGTGGTGTTAGTGGTGTTAGTGGTGTAAGTGGTGTTAGTGGTGTAAGTGGTGTTAGTGGTGTTAGTGGTGTAAGTGGTGTAAGTGGTGTTAGTGGTGTAAGTGGTGTAAGTGGTGTTAGTAGTGTTAGGGGTGTTAGTGGTGTAAGTGGTGTAAGTGGTGTTAGTGGTGTTAGTGGTGTAAGTGGTGTTAGTGGTGTTAGTGGTGTTAGTGGTAGTGTTAGTGGTGTTAGTGGTGTTAGTGGTGTAAGTGGTGTAAGTGGTGTTAGTGGTGTAAGTGGTGTTAGGGGTGTTAGTGGTGTAAGTGGTGTTAGTGGTGTAAGTGGTGTTAGTGGTAGTGTTAGTGGTGTTAGTGGTGTTAGTGGTGTTAGTGGTGTAAGTGGTGTAAGTGGTGTTAGTGGTGTTAGTGGTGTTAGTGGTGTAAGTGGTGTTAGTGGTGTTAGTGGTGTTAGTGGTGTAAGTGGTGTTAGTGGTGTTAGTGGTGTAAGTGGTGTTAGTGGTGTTAGTGGTGTTAGTGGTGTAAGTGGTGTTAGTGGTGTTAGTGGTGTTAGTGGTGTTAGTGGTGTAAGTGGTGTTAGTGGTGTAAGTGGTGTAAGTGGTGTTAGTGGTGTTAGTGGTGTTAGTGGTGTAAGTGGTGTTAGTGGTGTAAGTGGTGTTAGTGGTGTTAGTGGTGTAAGTGGTGTTAGTGGTGTTAGTGGTGTAAGTGGTGTAAGTGGTGTTAGTAGTGTTAGTGGTGTAAGTGGTGTTAGTGGTGTAAGTGGTGTAAGTGGTGTTAGTGGTGTAAGTGGTGTTAGTGGTGTTAGTTGTGTAAGTGGTGTAAGTGGTGTTAGGGGTGTTAGTGGTGTAAGTGGTGTAAGTGGTGTTAGTGGTGTTAGTGGTGTAAGTGGTGTTAGTGGTGTTAGTGGTGTTAGTGGTGGTAGTGTTAGTGGTGTTAGTGGTGTAAGTGGTGTAAGTGGTGTTAGTGGTGTAAGTGGTGTTAGGGGTGTTAGTGGTGTAAGTGGTGTAAGTGGTGTTAGTGGTGTAAGTGGTGTTAGTGGTAGTGTTAGTGGTGTTAGTGGTGTTAGTGGTGTAAGTGGTGTAAGTGGTGTAAGTGGTGTTAGTGGTGTTAGTGGTGTTAGTGGTGTAAGTGGTGTTAGTGGTGTTAGTGGTGTTAGTGGTGTAAGTGGTGTTAGTGGTGTAAGTGGTGTAAGTGGTGTTAGTGGTGTTAGTGGTGTAAGTGGTGTTAGTGGTGTTAGTGGTGTTAGTGGTGTAAGTGGTGTTAGTGGTGTTAGTGGTGTTAGTGGTGTTAGTGGTGTAAGTGGTGTTAGTGGTGTTAGTGGTGTAAGTGGTGTAAGTGGTGTTAGTGGTGTTAGTGGTGTTAGTGGTGTAAGTGGTGTTAGTGGTGTTAGTGGTGTTAGTGGTGTAAGTGGTGTTAGTGGTGTTAGTGGTGTAAGTGGTGTTAGTGGTGTTAGTGGTGTTAGTGGTGTTAGTGGTGTAAGTGGTGTAAGTGGTGTTAGTGGTGTTAGTGGTGTAAGTGGTGTAAGTGGTGTTAGTGGTGTTAGTGGTGTTAGTGGTGTAAGTGGTGTTAGTGGTGTAAGTGGTGTTAGTGGTGTTAGTGGTGTTAGTGGTGTTAGTGGTGTTAGTGGTGTTAGTGGTGTAAGTGGTGTTAGTGGTGTTAGTGGTGTTAGTGGTGTAAGTGGTGTAAGTGGTGTAAGTGGTGTAAGTGGTGTTAGTGGTGTTAGTGGTGTAAGTGGTGTAAGTGGTGTTAGTGGTGTAAGTGGTGTTAGTGGTGTTAGTGGTGTTAGTGGTGTTAGTGGTGTAAGTGGTGTAAGTGGTGTTAGTGGTGTTAGTGGTGTAAGTGGTGTAAGTGGTGTTAGTGGTGTTAGTGGTGTTAGTGTTAGTGGTGTTAGTGGTGTTAGTGTTGTTAGTGGTGTTAGTGGTAGTGGTGTTAGTGGTGTTAGTGGTAGTGGTGTTAGTGGTGTTAGTGGTGTTAGTGGTGTTAGTGGTGTAAGTGGTGTTAGTGGTGTTAGTGGTAGTGTTAGTGGTGTTAGTGGTGTTAGTGGTGTAAGTGGTGTTAGTGGTGTAAGTGGTGTAAGTGGTGTTAGTGGTGTTAGTGGTGTTAGTGGTGTTAGTGGTGTAAGTGGTGTTAGTGGTGTTAGTGGTGTAAGTGGTGTTAGTGGTGTTAGTGGTGTTAGTGGTGTTAGTGGTGTTAGTGGTGTTAGTGGTGTAAGTGGTGTAAGTGGTGTAAGTGGTGTAAGTGATGTTAGTGGTGTTAGTGGTGTAAGTGGTGTAAGTGGTGTTAGTGGTGTTAGTGGTGTTAGTGGTGTTAGTGGTGTTAGTGGTGTAAGTGGTGTTAGTGGTGTTAGTGGTGTTAGTGGTGTTAGTGGTGTAAGTGGTAGTGTTAGGGGTGTTAGTGGTGATGAGGCACAGCTGCACTGTGTGAGATTTGCTCCTAGTGTTTTGTTTCGAATTCCAGTCCATGTTTTGTCTAAGTAGCATAATTAGCTGATCTAATGACATCAGGTGATACTAATCGTCTCTCAGTTCCCCCATTAAAGAGTTGATAAGATATGTAATTTTGAAAAGGTAAATTGGATTCTGACTCTGTCCAATCAAAAGAAAGGATGTTATACGATTCAAATATGGTCATAGATGATTCCTGATTCTAACGATGACTCTCTCTCTTCTCTTACAGTGTGACAGTGAGAGTGACCAAGAAGACAAGGTAAGACACGTGTCAACGTTATGTTGTCTGCAGTATAACACATTACATATTTTACATCTTGACAACATAAGCATTTTAAATGGCCCGTTGCAGCACTTGCCAATTGCCAGTAGTTGACAACAGTATTGTAGTACTCGAGTCCAGGACTGATGTTCAGGACTCATGACTCGACTTGGACTTGAGCACTGATGACTCGGACTTGGACTCGAGCATTGACTGCATTCGGACTCAGAAGTTGCAGGCAAGGACTCGGACTTGTTAATTGATTAATACTGTTTTTTTTTGTAATAGGCCATAATCATTTGGCATAAGATATTGATGGCTATAATAATACCATAACATTATTTAATTTTGTGCAAGGACAGACACGTGTGTTCCATCTACATGCAGATTCATGTTGATACCCTCATGTTCAGTACTTAAGATGCCTAAAGAGACACCCCGAATCGTGCGCTTTGCTTACACAGATCAAATTCCAGCAAGAGCACTGCTCGATGTTCGATATGTTAACAAACTATTGAAGAGAAGACCGGGACAACCTCAACCTTGATGACTTGGACTCGGACTCTGACTAGGGTAATGGGGACTCGACTTGGACACGACTCAAGCTCTTCTTTGGTGACTCGGACTCGGACTCGAACACTGGGGACTCGAGATTTAGTGACTCGACAACATTGGTTGACAGACAGGAAATAAAGTTGGGCCCAAGCAGTTCCCTAGCAACACAATTCCATTGAAAAGGTCTACACTCTACACTATACTAACTATCCTATATCTATACTTTTTTATCATGTATAAGAGAAGTATCCTACAAAAGTGGATAATTTCCATGGCCTTTTATCAACGGGGTCTCGATAACAATCAAATAGTAGACTTTCCTTTAGAGAGAGAATCTTTATGTAATTAGAATTAAACAATGAACTCCGTAATTAGTTGCACATTAATTATAAATGACTTAATGATGTGCAAAATCGAAATGGAACTGTTCTGGGTTCATAGGGTACAGATTACATTTAAATTAGACTGCTACAGCTGATAGGCTGTTATACTTTTAGAAGAAATGTAATATGTCCCTCTTAGTTTAATGGCCCCCATCCATAATGAAAATGCTAACAAAAGGATCACCAAAAAACGAAATATTGATCAACCAAGCTACACTGACAAATGTTGTGCAAAAGGGTTTTTAAAGTGTTTTGAAGCTATACATGGTTTGTTTAATGCATACACCTACAGCACAACTATAATGTAAGTTGTCATGAGCTGAGAAAGTCTTTAAAGTGTTAATCGTGAAGATTTTCATGTTTAAAAATACCATTATTTTATACCTTTTATCGCCCTTTTTTCCCAATAGAGCCATTCTACAGTATGTATTTGTATTCTGTACACACTTCTCTCTCTCTCTCTATATATATATAAAATGCAAGTATAATGATCTCGCAGGAAATTATGCATGTACGAATAGCAAATGACACAGGTCAAATGCAGAATAGAGGGGACATCTCCAGTAGTGGAGAGAAAAAACATGGATGAACATTCATGAAAAAGAAGGATAAAAGGATAATCAAAGATCGTCGTGTCAAGTGACAATAAGACAATCCACCATCACAAGAAGACAGTCCAGTGATGACAAGAAGACAGTCCAGTGATGACAAGAAGTCTGTCATTTACCACCATTCACCACAGGTGTCACCAAATCTACCAAACAGGTTCAGATTCAGATTCAGATTCAGATTCCTTTATTGAGCCATTTGTGTAGAAACACATTGGTAATTGTTGCAGCAATACAGTGTATGCATTTTTTCCTTTCTTTTTTTTTTACAGTAAACGACAAACACCAACACAGACACAGGACAAGAAACAGTGCAGTGGAGGATTAATCAATAAAATACATATATATATAAAGTGAAGAGTGCAGAGTTCCAGTAAGGACTAGTGCAGTGCAGTCAGTGTCATTGTGCCAGTGTCACTTAGGGGCAGAGGGGGGGGGGGGACCTGAGGCATTGATCAGCCTGGCGGCTGAGGGGAAGAAGCTCAGTCTGTGATGAGCTTTCACAGCCTTTGGGATCCTCAGCCTTCTCCCAGAGGGGAGCAGGGTGAAGAGGCTGTGACCGGGGTGGGATGGGTCGGCCATGATCTTCCTCTTCAGCGCCCTGGAGTCGTGCAGGGACCTGAGGGAGGGCAGGGGACAGCCGATCACCCTCTCCGCGGAGCGAATCACCCGCTGCAGCTTGGCGAGATCTTTTGCCTCTGCAGCGGGGAACCAGGAGATGATGGAGTGGGTGAGGATGGACTCAATGATGGCCGTGTAGAATTGGGCCATCATGGTCCTCTGCAGTTTATATTTGTGGTTATCTTCAGGGTTAACACTTTAAAGGCCCAGTCAGTGATCCAAACAGGTTATCTTCAAGGTTAACACTTTAAAGGCCCAGTCAGTGATCCAAACAGGTTATCTTCAGGGTTAACACTGTAAAGGCCCAGTCAGTGATCCAAACAGGTTATCTTCAAGGTTAACACTTTAAAGGCCCAGTCAGTGATCCAAACAGGTTATCTTCAAGGTTAACACTTTAAAGGCCCAGTCAGTGATCCAAACAGGTTATCTTCAGGGTTAACACTTTAAAGGCCCAGTCAGTGATCCAAACAGGTTATCTTCAGGGTTAACACTTTAAAGGCCCAGTCAGTGATCCAAACAGGTTATCTTCAAGGTTAACACTTTAAAGGCCCAGTCAGTGATCCAAACAGGTTATCTTCAGGGTTAACACTTTAAAGGCCCAGTCAGTGATCCAAACAGGTTATCTTCAAGGTTAACACTTTAAAGGCCCAGTCAGTGATCCAAACAGGTTATCTTCAAGGTTAACACTTTAAAGGCCCAGTCAGTGATCCAAACAGGTTATCTTCAGGGTTAACACTTTAAAGGCCCAGTCAGTGATCCAAACAGGTTATCTTCAGGGTTAACACTTTAAAGGCCCAGTCAGTGATCCAAACAGGTTATCTTCAGGGTTAACACTTTAAAGGCCCAGTCAGTGATCCAAACAGGTTATCTTCAGGGTTAACACTTTAAAGGCCCAGTCAGTGATCCAAACAGGTTATCTTCAGGGTTAACACTTTAAAGGCCCAGTCAGTGATCCAAACAGGTTATCTTCAGGGTTAACACTTTAAAGGCCCAGTCGGTGATCCAAACGTAAACAAATGGGTAGCCCATTGGAGAATGGAGACGTGTTTTTATTCTGTAGTTGACTCCGCTCTGGATACAAGGACTATCACTAGACAACAGGTACAACATAATGTTCCAAATAGCTAATTTCCTGTCTATGGGGCATACTCTTCAATAATGTATGTATATTGTATACAAACATATATACAAATATGTAGCTCTATTGATGAGCTTTGTATTTATGTATTTGTATGTACAGTATATATACAGTGGTGGTTCGTTATAGAGCTTTGTATATACAGTACAGTACATACAAAGCTTATCAATAGAGCTAGGGAATATGTAGCCTACTTCTTGGAAGGTATTTCTCATCGAAAACCCACACTGAGAGAAAAAAAGGTTACTTGATTTGTCTTTCTCATTATAGGCCTTCTGGACAGAACACTTTCATGTGAATAAACTTCTTGGATTTATGTGTCACCATAAAAGGACTGTTAGTAGTAAAAGATTGTAGTAAAAAAGCCACCAGAGGAAGGATGTTGTGACAGTAACAGTGATTGATCCTCAGTGTGTTATACACCCTGAAGACTAGAGACACGACCCGGCATGAACCGGTGTGGGTTCTGTCCCGGCCCCTAACCACGGCAGCAGTTTTGGTCATAGTGAGGCGGCCGTTCTGGTGCTGTTGTTATAGTGAGGCGGCCGTTCTGGTGCTGTTGTTATAGTGAGGCGGCCGTTCTGGTGCTGTTGTTATAGTGAGTGCCCACGTGGCCCAAGTGCTTTGGTTCATATTCAAAATGTAATGTTTTTTCTTTTAATACGAACCCGACCCGATTCAAACCAGGGGGAATTTAGAGAAATTACAAGCCAGCCCAAACCCAGCGAATTGGGTCAGGCCCAGTCGGGTTTGGGCAGAGAATAAAACATCTACTCAATACTGAGAATTCAACTTGTGATGAACAACTTTCAATTCCACTCTGCAAGTAAAATGTCCATATAACATGTTGCCTCACAGCCTATGAATAAAAACTCAATTTGACAGGAACATTGGTGATAGCATTACAAAGCCACAATTAGCCTTTCATCATTTGTAGCTTGCTGCATGTATTCATCCCACTGCCACTCGTAATAACAGGTGTGGAGCATTGCTAGCATTTGGTTGTGTATGTTTGTTTGTATTTACTATTAAAATGTAAACTAGGATATGGTCATTGGATTTTAAATAAAGAAGCCTGATGCAGGTGAAGTGAATAGGCACCATAATTTTATAACAAATACTATCATATCATGGCTGGAATACCACTTGATTATTATTTTAGTACGGTATAATCCCATCCTTTTTTATGTTATCATTTTAGTATGGTATAATCCCATCCTTTATGTTATCATTTTAGTACGGTATAATCCCATCCTTTAAATTATTATTTTAGTATGGTATAATCCCATCCTTTATGTTATTATTTTAGTACGGTATAATCCCATCCTTTAGGTTATTATTTTAGTACGGTATAATCCCATCCTTTATGTTATTCCCATTTTTGCACATTGCGGCAACACACACAGTATCGTTGGCACAGATCCTGAGAGCAGCCATGTTACCCGACGACTCCCTAACTAGAGATCAGTCTAATGATTTAGTAATGCCCGTTCGCTCGTGGTGTTTAGACTGTGCGGTAAATTGAGTCATTACTCAGCGTTGTCGATTCAAATTGCCGCTGTCTCGGTGGCAATTCCTTTTGTTTCAGGGAGCGAGAGCGCGTGGTGGGCTGTATAATCCCCCCCCAGCGGCTGTGTATTAATTCACCCTCGCTCGCGTTACACCGCTGATGAACAGCGCCGACTACACCTTCCTGTCATTGATTAATCGTGTGTTAAAGTAACAGAGGAGTGAATTAGGGGACCCCTATGACAGGACCCAACTCCCTCGCTTTCCTCCTTAGGGAGTAATTGGAGCTCTCTCTCCACTCAACGCCCGTTACACCTCCTCCTCCACCACCACCACTGCCACCAACACCACCACCATCTAAGGCAGCAACCCCCCCACCCTGTCACTATCTGTCCTGCCAGGCACCCTTACACCCACTGCTACTATTGTCATTTGCATTCTGTGGATGATACGTGTGTGGGGGGGTTGGGGGGTACAGAGTCGTTTTAACGGGTCAAATGTATTCAAATGAGGAAGAAAAAAACGTGGCTCATTTAGTTTTCCTTCAAATGCAGGAAATAGGAAAAAGTGTTCCCTGGAGAAATCACGTTCTGCCTGCCGCTGTAGAAGGCCTCTCTGCCATGTCAATGGGAACTGCATGGCTCTGATAAGAGCTGGCTATTCGCGTCTGTGTGTGTGTGTGTGTGTGTGTGTGTGTGTGTGTGTGTGTGTGTGTGCTTGCGCCAACCACTGTCATGCATGATAACAACACATTGCTCTCCTTGCCGCTCGTTACTAAGTGACCCTGCAGGTTGGCTGCTCTCCATACGACACGTTGACGCCGGGAAGAGTGACCGTTAGGTAGCCAAACCCTCTGGTGCCAGCTCCTCATATCAGCATCATTATCTCTCTCTCTCTCTCTCTCTCTCTCTCTCTCTCTCTCTCTCTCTCTCTCTCTCTCTCTCTCTCTCTCTCTCTCTCTCTCTCTCTCTCTCTCTCTCTCTATCTCTCTCTCTATCTCTCTCTCCTCCTCTATTTCTCTCTGTCTCTATCTATCTCTCTCGCTCTCGCTCGCTCTCTCTTTCTCTCCCTATCTCTCTCTCCATATCTCTCTCTATCTCTATATCTATCTCTTTCTCTTGCTCTCTCGATATATCTCTCTTTCTCTCTCTCTTTCTCTCTGTCTTTCTCTCTCTATCTCTCTCTCACTCCCCTCCTCTCTATCTATCTCTCTCTATCTATCTCTTTCTCTCTCTCTCTATCTCTCTCTCTATCTCTCTCACTCCCCTCCTCTCTCTCTCTCTCTCTATCTCTCTCTCTCTCTCTCTCTCTCTCTCTCTCTCTCTCTCTGTGCTGCAGTAGTAGTGTCTCTGCTATCTCTATATCTATCTCTTTCTCTCGTTCTATCTCGATATCTCTCTCTTTGTCTCTCTCTTTCTCTCTGTCTCTCTCTCTCTCTCTCTCTCTCTCTCTCTCTCTCTCTCTCTCTCTCTCTCTCTCTCTCTCTCTCTCTCTCTCTCTCTCTCTATATATATATATCTCTCTCACTCCCCTCCTCTCTATCTCTCTCTCTATCTATCTCTTTCTCTCTCTATCTCTCTCTCTTTCTCTCTCACTCCCCTCCTCTCTCTCTCTCTCTCTCTCTTGCCAGTAGTAGTGTCTCTGCTGAGGTAACGTCATCTGTGACCATAGTGTGTCCTCTTCTCTTCCCCCTCTCTGACAGTGTAGGGAAGTCCTATCACAGCTCAGATCATTAGAAGGACAAGGTGTATTCTTCTATCCAATTAACGCACTAGATTAGTTTATCGTAATTGCTGGGATGTCAAATAACTGGTGCGTGTGTGTGTGTGTGTGTGTGTGTGTGTGTGTGTGTGTGTGTGTGTGTGTGTGTGTGTGTGTGTGTGTGTGTGTGTGTGTGTGTGTGTGTGTGTGTGTGTGTGTGTGTGTGTGGTGTGTGTGTGTGTGTGTGTGTGTGTGTGTGTGTGTGTGTGTGTGTGTGTGTGTGTTTGTAAGCTGGTCCTTGACTGCGATGGCAGCCACAATGCTGTATATCTCTGTGTTCTTTTGTGACAATAATCATATTTGATGACCCATCTCGTTCTCATTCCCCTCCATATGTTGAATTAGCCAGGCTCCTCTCATTTCCATCCCTGCACCACGGGCCAGCCCATCTAGGCTCGGGTGTGTGAAGTCCAGGGACCATGTGGATGATGAATTGGCGTTGGGACGTGAGTGAAAAACTGAGCTAGGAGCCAAAAACCTCCTCTCGCCTGGACGTCCAATTCTGGCCCCTTCCATAAACGTGTCTTGGCATCCGAGTTTTCATAATTCTTTCTCCCATTTTCTCCCCAATTTAGTCCTTATGCCAATTCCCTGTGTGTCACACGGTCCTGGTCATTGTGCAGCTCTCAGTCAGTCTAGGGAGGCTGTGTAGACTCTTACAGCTCTCAGTCAGTCTGGGGAGGCTGTGTAGACTCTTACAGCTCTCAGTCAGTCTGGGGAGGCTGTGTAGACTCTTACAGCTCTCAGTCAGTCTGGGGAGGCTGTGTAGACTCTTACAGCTCTCAGTCAGTCTGGGGAGGCTGTGTAGACTCTTACAGCTCTCAGTCAGTCTGGGGAGGCTGTGTAGACTCTTACAGCTCTCAGTCAGTCTGGGGAGGCTGTGTAGACTCTTACAGCTCTCAGTCAGTCTGGGGAGGCTGTGTAGACTATTACGATACATGTGGTCGTGGAGTCGCGAGACACTTCTTTTCACCTGACAGCTATAGGAGTTTCACTGGGAGAGGGTAACGTGTGCGGAGATCACGCTAATAATATGTCCCTTATATTATAATCCCTTTCTTTGTTTCATAACCTTCACTGTCTCTTTTATGGGTTCAGGTTTTTTAGTTTTTAGTTTTTTTTTCAAATGCTTGCATTTCAAAGCCGATCTTCCAAGATTATATCCTTTTTATATATATTATTACCTTTATTTAGCCAGATAAAACATTAAGAACAGGTTTCTTATTTACAATGTCGCTCTGGTCCAA
>NC_140172.1:96629421-96667373 GCF_963971535.1 Notolepis coatsorum | reverse complement strand
GTGTTTACAGGCCTGAGTGGGTGCTTGCAGGCCGAGGCATGAGGCTGATTGGACCAGAGCACCCTGTCAGCCAATGATTTGTTGTGTACTTTATCATCCTTGTCACTCCGCAGAGCGTTGTCATAGGTAACATACCGTCTGCCCCCCTCCCCCCCCCCCCCCCTCCCCCACTTGGTGCTTTCTACCCAGTCGTTGTAGGAAATTTGTATTTACTTTGGTGGGATGGGTGGGGGGTGGGGGGTGTAATTTGTTCCTCATGGATAATGTGACCCTTAGCGGAGCCGGATCATGGGTTAGTTGAAGTGATATTTTCCGGTAATGGTAGTCGTACATCACGGCTGTCAGGCCGGGTTAGGAGGCGAGCACATTACAGCTCCATTTTAGCACACTGCAGGCATCTGGGATTATTTTCCATAACCAAGTATGACATGACCGCTCTGCGGAGTGCATTACATTTTTACTAGCGTTTTTTCCCCCTCTCCTCCTCTCCCACCGGCACTTCTGTGGCTTCTTCAACCCCCCCCCCCCCCCCCCCCCCCCCCCCCCCCCAGGTCTGGGTATGGGGGTCTCGAGGCTGCCATGGTGATGGATGCCCCCAGGAGTACTGGTAGCCCCTCGCCAAGGTTAGCCAGTGTCATAGACCTACACCGCTCCACTTCCATCCTACAACCGGCAAATCCCTGCTCCCTCTGAGACACACACACACACACGCACACACACACACACGCACACACACACACACACACACACACACACACACACACACACACACACACACACGCACACACACACATATGGCTGACCGCAACGGCCCCATACGCACTCCTGCATTCATCCACCCCCTCAGATACATGACACAAACACAGAGACACAAAGACAAAGACAGAGAGAGGAGAGAGAGAGAGAGAGAGAGAGATAGAGACAGAGAGAGAGATAGAGAGAGAGATAGAGAGAGAGAGACAGAGAGAGAGAAAGACAGAGAAAGAGAGAGAGAGAGAGAGAGACAGACAGACAGACAGACAGACAGACAGACAGACAGACAGACAGACAGACAGACAGACAGACAGACAGACAGACAGACAGACAGACAGACAGACAGACAGAGACATGCTTTTATTCCCCCAATAACAAGAAGCCATGAAATGAGTTACTGCACTGTGGATGTGAGAAATATAATAAAAAAATAAATAAAAAAAGTCTGCGCCTCAACGTTTGTCCCCTCAAGCAATTTTTCGCCCAAAAGACGACGGTGAATAAAATGTAAAAATGTTTAAACCTGACAGACAGAACATTCAGACGGTAGCGATGCCTCCCTCCCTCCCTCCCTCCCTCCCTCCCTCCCTCCCTCCCTCCCCCCTTCACTTCCACCGACACAGAAATGGCAGGCTGTGGCTCTCCAGCCTTTTTTTCCTCTTCTCTTCTCTCTCTTCTAGCTTCCCCTCTCCTCTCTTCGTCAGCGAGCAAGGTCAGCGGTGTAAATGCCACCTCTTGCCATTGACAAATGGTCCCCCGCCCCCCCCCCCCCTCTGTGTCTGGTAATCAGTGGGGTCTCAGAAGTGGGCGGGCAGGCAGGGCTCATTAGGGGGGCCGCGCCACAGATGAGAAATTAATGTGGATATCTATCCCGGGGCCTCTGGCAGCAGCGACGAGCCGTGTGCTGATGGGGGCCACGGCTGGGGAGGAGGATGGGGGCTGGATGGATGGACCCTGTCTGATAGATGGTCCAGGTCAGCAGGAAGCAACACTCCCCAGACGGCCTCTCTACACACACACACACACACACACACACACACACACACACACACACACACACACACACACACACACACACACACACACACACACACACACACACACACACACACACACACACACACACACACACACACACACACCCCCACCTCTCCTCTCTGCCCAGCTGTACCGTAATGACACTGCAGAGCTGCTGCTACTATGCCACAGGAGAGGAGGTCAGGGGAGAGACGTTTTTTACCCCTGACTGACAGACTAGTAATTAAAATGGAACCAACCTAATTGACACCAATTCAGCATTTCCCTTGCAACGATGATGACGTGAGATGAAAATGTCAGACTGTCAGTTTTTTTTTTTTTTTATCTATTATTTATATTGCCTGCCTGTGATATTGATTGTCATGCCAACATATAACATGCTAGTTATAAGGAAATGTTTTTTTATTTGTTTAACCACCATTGCAGAGGATAGTGGTGTAGTGGTTACGCCATTGGTGTTTCCCGCGCGGTCCATCCCTCTTGAAATCGCAATGTATTTCCTTATTTTTTTATCTACTTTTTCTCCCCATTTCTATTTTTCTCCCTTCCCCAAGTTCGTATTGTCCAATTCTACCTCCCCTGTCTCGAACGCTGTTAGGCCATGCCTCCCACAAGCCGGCTGCAATGTGGACGAAGCCTTACATCACGTGTCCCCTCCGGTACTCGGCAGCCGTCGCATCTTTTCACCTGCACAGCGCGATCTCTCAGCGGCGAGGGTCTGCGTGGGAGGGACACGCCGCCCCCGTCGCTTCCTGATTCTACTGCGCAGGCGCACCAACCGACCTGTAGGAGTCGCTGTCCACAACGTCCGATCCCCACCCATCAGCTTCCCACCCCCTAATACTGCCAATTGTATTAGTATGAACGACCAGCCAAGCTGGTAGCAACGCCGAGAGCTGGGCTCGAACCCAGCATCTCCTGCGTTGGTGGCGAGCGCCTTGCCCACTGCGCCACCTAGCCGCCCTTGCAATGTATTTCCAATGGACACATTTCTAAATCGTCTCGTTTAAAACAAATAAAACATGAACATTGGCATGGTGTACCTTTCTGTATGTATTCATCCACAATATATAGCTAAACATTTAAATCGTAAAGTGCTCGTAAGTTGCCAAAATGATCGCAACTGAATGAAGAACGTCACTCAATCTTAAACTGAAAGCCCGTTCTCGTACACCTCAATTTGCATACAGAAACACCAAGACAGCTCCTTATAAGGGCATGAAGGATCATGTGCAAAGAGATATAGACCACTGCACTTCCACGTTCCATTGAGCTCATGGAGGAGAGAGCAGGGGGAGAAAATTAATGAATGTGGATGAGAGCCTTGACATTAAGTGGTTGTATAGCTACGGCTGGAGACATGATCCATAGGAGTCTCTCTGAAAATGGAGAGACCAATCCAAGTCAATCGGCACTTTCTCGGCCGAGCTATAGTAACTTTGTTGCACCTGCTCCCCAACTCTGCATGCCGCAGATTGATAGACCTAGATTTCTGGACAATTCAGAGAGACTCCGTGGGCAATCTATCCTTGCAATATTTATCTATTATCGCAGGTATCATGTATCGTGATATTATCTTTATCAAGGGCCAAATATCAGTATCATATCATATTGTGAGTTACTCGTATCGTCCCACCCCTACTCAGTACAGATCTAAATCAAATCAAATCAAATTTATTTGTAAGGCCCGACAACACACGTTAATGTCCCCATGGCCGGACACGTCTTCTTTAAACAAGTCAAGAAGAAACATCACAATAAGTCAAGAACAAAACAAGAACACCATAAGGTCCAAAAAATATTAAATAAATGCAAAAAATAAAATAAATACAACACTCCCAGACATACCTCACGCGAAGGTAAGGAAAAACTCACTACGGCAGGCAAAAGTGGCCCACGTCTGTTTCTTTGCTCATAATATGTGACTCAGATACCTAGCAATAGGAGGGGTTAGAGAGTTCCCATGTTTGTAGTGGGTGGAGATGGAGCAATAAATACAAGTAGTGAGCATATGCATACATGGTGACAGTAGAATCATAGTATATAAGAAAATTGTGAAGACAGAGACAGAGGTTAAAAGTTCTCCTATGTCTGCAGAAAAGCAGACAAGGGATAGACATCCTAACTAAACTAGACAGATTAATCTAAGGGTCAGGCCGACCAGGTGAGATCAGGGTAGGTTGAAGGAGAGAGAGAAAGATGGGTCTTAAGCAGGGATTTAAAAGCTTCGACAGAGCAGATCTCAGTCATGAGATCCAGTGGTTGTTTTTGGACCTGGAGCTGTGGTGGCTAAGTGTCAGCAGAGAGAGAGCCTGCCTGCCTCTTGGGTTCTGACCCTCCTCCACCCTCCACTCACTGTGACCCATTTACAGTGGCTGTAGCTTCAGAGCTTGTCCCCTCGCTCCCCTCTATCCCTTTAGTTCTCTGGACTGGTCCCAGCAGGCAAATCCCCCCATTCTGTCACCATACATCTCTTAACGCCGGTACTCCACTACTACAGCTCCTGATCCTGTTGACCAGGTCATTCTCATTGGGTCTCATTTTAAGATAAACGCGTGTAGGAATTGCACTGGAAACCTTTTTAAGATAAGATAAGATATTCCTTTATTGATCCCCCTGGGGGATATCCGGGCATCATAGCAGCATGGGGGAGGGGGGTTACAGGTAGTAAAAAAAAAAAGCAGTGTAAACAATATAACAAATCAATATAATTAACTCTGGACATGTGCATATGGGCAACAAGGTGCAAGATGAGGGTATGTATGTCCTCTCAGTTATATTTGCCCTACAATAAATTGTTACAATATATAATCTAATAATCCAATAAATCGAATCTAATATATAATAAAAATGATAAAAAAAACTGCTAAAATGCTAATACAATATATATGATCTGATGAAGTATACAGTATTCACATAAGGTGCGGTATGCACAAGGTAGTATATTGTCCTTTTAGGTCAGCTACTAGGTTCCTAGTAGTTGGATGTCTGGCAGCAGTCCCTGGCAAGGCAAGTATGTGTGGGGGGGCCTGGGTTACAGGCCGCTGAGAGGGGCGATGCACCAGCACCCTGTGGGAGGCTTAAGTTGCTGCCTCGGCTCTTCCCCTCTTTACTTGTACTACTGGGCTGAGTGGTCCCCGAGCGGAGCCCCTCACACCGCCCCCCACCAGCCCCTCCAACCCTGGGTTAGGCGTGGCTATAGAGAGCACCCACTGGGAGGTCAGTGGTGATTACAATGGTACTGTCATGGCCCCCTACCACCCTACCACCACCGCCATCCCTGTTAGTGTGCTGTAAGTGCTCTCTCTCTCTCTCTCTCTCTCTCTCTCTCTCTCTCTCTCTCTCTCTCTCTCTCTCTCTCTCTCTCTCTCTCTCTCTCTCTCTCTCTCTCTCTTCTCTCTCTCTCTTCTCTCTCTCTGAATCTGCTGGTATATTTCGCCATCTGTGCAGAGGCCTAGTTTCTATCAATAGATTCCATATCCATGCATGTTGGATATAGGAAAGGAAGATTGTCAGGGAAGCATATTTTCAAGTTAAAGTTTAATACTCACACAGGAGGAGTTTACATGGGGGACGACGTAATTGCGGAATTACATAGAGAATCGAGCATTAATGAGAATCAGTGTAACACAAAGATATAGAATAGAATAGAAGTACTTTATTGATCCAGAGGGAAATTCAGCGCCACAGATCGCTCACAATGAACATTCAGTTAGTCAAAAGGAGGAATATACGATTATTAGGAACAAGATTGAGAATAAAAATACACAGTCAGAATCAGAGATATACATTCTAAAATATGTATATACATTCTAAAATTCTAAAATATACAGTCCGGAAATATACATATTAACCTAGAGTGACCATTATTTTCAAACCCCAAACCAGGATCCTTAAGTGTAGTGTACGTTCATGCATGTACACATGTATGCGCTTATAATAATAAACTGGACTTTTGAAGAAGTCTTTATTCCTCATACAGTGACACACACATGCAATGTGCGGCACACACAGGAACACACACATGCAATTTTCTTTTTGGGGGTCGCCGATGAAATTGAGTCTCTGCGCTTGACCCATCTCGTCGTCCCTGCAGCGTGGGGTCGCGCCCCAGGGACCAATCCATGTGCTCCTGTTCGTCTTCGTCAGGACGTGACAGCGTTAGCGATCTGTTGTGCATGTTTTTCCATTGGGTTTATCTTATCGGGAGGGGAAAACTTTGCGAGCACGGGGGGAGAATATGCAAACTCCACACAGAAAGGCCTGGTAGATACCCCACCCAGGTACCTGGCAACGCGGCAACCTGGTCCCCAAGCGGGAATTGAACCCTGGACCTTCTAGCTGTGAGGCGACAGTGTTAACCACTACACCACCGTGCTGCACATACCATAGGTTTTTTCATCAGGATTGGGGAACATTATTTCAGCGCTTGGCACATCTACCGAGCACACCTTTCAACACCATGGACAGCGCCTCAGCAGATGAGAAATATGTTTTGTTAAAATCCACCAAAACATAGTTTATTTTAAATACTTATAACAATGCTAGTAAACACAGAACACAGCCCTAATTACATCCATTAGCACCTGGTGTGTCTAGTTAAGGTGGATTTATATGCTCTTGCATGTTACTACAGACACTGTGAGTCGATCAGCAAACTGTCCGTGAGTAGTGCCTACGTGAGTTAAGGGGTCCCCACACGGCGAGCGATTTTAGCCAGGCGACCGATTTGTATCGCCTCCATTGTTATGAATGAGAGAACACACACGGCAGGGGATTTTGAAGCGACGGTCGGCAAGCTATTTCTGTCGCCTCGCTAAATATCGCCTCAATCCTATTTTTTGAGGCGACGGCACACGGACAATGAGGAAATAACATGACTTCTACAGTAGAAGTAGTGCAGAAGTTCTACTGGTGTATCATTTGTACACCTTTAATGTATCAATACATTAATTGATCAATAACCTACGTATTATTACCATGCTACTTATGTTCATTATTATTAACGGGAACAATTTAAATAAATAACGTTAGTTTGAGAAGCTATAGTGGCCGCTTGTCATTAACTAATAAATGAACAATGCGCCACGATGCACCTACTAGTGTTTTAATACTCGGGTAACAAAAGAAGTTGTGGATGTTGACAGAGTTTAATGTCCAGGCTGCAGCTGATGTAGTTTGTAAGGTTTATTGTCCAAAGAAATGATCGTTGAGAACAGAACAGCGTCTCCTGTGAAAAAACATCCTCTCAGCGGGTGCATAACATTACTTGTCCAATCGGTGGTAATGAACGTATAGCGATCAGTTATGCAGTAATGTCAGGAAGAATGAGGAGAGGTTGTATTCGTATATATATGGTGGTTTAATTCCAGCTCAATATGGGTTTTACAGGTTAATATTCCCTCGTAAAGCACAACACAGCTATGCTCGCTTCACAACAAACTAACATCCGGTCCGTCCTCCTATATCTCCCTCCGGGGGGAACAAGTAACCACACCCCCAGCTAGACAGAGAGACACATTATACCTGTGAACGGTCGGGTCTGGTGTGGGGGGCCAGGCGATTGTCATTGAGCGACAATCAATCGCATCGCCAAGCGACGTCGGTCGCCCGCCGTGTGCAGACCACTTAACTCTTATCGCTCCTGCCATGGAGAATAAGTATGTTCGCCATTTGTATTAATTGCAGTGTCATTTCCTTATCGCTTGTATGAGTGTTTTGTGTGCATATGCAGCACTGTCGCCCGATGTGTTTCTTTTGTGATGTGTTTTGGAGACATCGTTTTCTCCCCTTTGCTTTCCCCATTTATTGTATAGATGAGTTTATGTTTTTGTGCGTGTTTTGGAGACCGATGTATCTCCCCTTTTATTTATATGCCCTTGTCTGCGTGTACCCCTTTTTCTACTCTAAATAAAAGTATCTTTTGTTTGAAAACCAACACCTGCCTCTCGTCTTATCCGTTCTGCACTGCACCTGGGTCCTACACACCTACCACCCCGTAACAAAAACCCGGACAATTGGTAGTGAATGTTGTGAACATGCTCGCATTGTCGAGTGCTAGCAAGGAATCTCTTGCAATGTACAACTTTACAACTGTCTGAAGGTGATTTTTGCCTGTTGTACAGAATATCACCAGTGAACATTTCACTCTTGTACCCAAAGTCAACTAGTATGTATATACATATCAGAATGTATATTCCGGATCGTATTTAATTCTTATTTTTATTCTTGTTTGTGACTTTTGTTTTTGACTACCTAAATGTTTACTGTGGGCGATCTGTAGTGCTGAATTTCCCTCAGGATAAATAACGTATTTCTATTTTATTCTATTCAAGTCAAGTGTAGCTAGGTACAACTGTCTGAAGGTGATTTTGTTTGCCTGTTTAGACTTTAGAATATCACCAGTGACCACTCTCACTCTCGTATGTGGACACTTGCATAAGAGGTTATAATAAACACTACTTATGTCATAAGCAAAACTTTATTTCCCCCACCAGATCAGATAGCTTTTTCCCTGGGCCAGCCTGTAACAAATCCCTCCATACCTCGGCAAGACGGTGGCAGGTGAAATTAAGCAAGTTATTTATTGTTCGTGCTTACTGAAACAGGCTAATGTTAACTGACAATATTTCAACACTGTCTCATCAGAAAAAGTACATAATGTACATTATGTTCTACATGTTATAGCCATAAATAATATATTTACTAGTGCTGTCAATAGAAAAAAATAGTTTTACTAATTAATCTCTCAATTTTCTGTAATTAATCTACATTAAAAATCGCATTTTTCTACTTAAGACCGAAGCTTGTAACAGATATTTACTTGAGTACAATCATGGAATTAATGTAAAATCAACACAAAGAAAGTATATTTAGATTCAAAGACTATTTTAATAGCTTTCTTTGAATACAGTTTCTCTCCTGTGAAATACAAATGTTCAACAAAACCATCAACATTGACTCAGCTAGACCGCTTTCTTATATCCGCGGCGCTAACAGAAATAAAAACAACCCAGGCCTATGTTAAAGTGCAGATTGGCTTAGAGGACGATAATGTCTTTTATGAACTACCAGTAATATAAATCATTTAACAACAAAAATGTGTTCTATCTTCATGTCAGATGATTTTCAAAAGGTGCATGAGTCAATGCAAAAAAAGAACAAGCAAATATACTGCTGAAAGTTTAGAACGTTGAACATTTTTCACTCCATATCAACGCCAGACCGATGATTGTCGGGTTAACTCGCCGACTGTTCAGCGCCAATCACGAGTATAGTCAGGTTTTAATCGTTATTTCTTTTATTAGCGATATCCATACATTTTCATCCATCCAGCCTGATGTTATCATTGGGAATGGGTCTGAGCCCGCAAAAGGGCAAATACTGCCACCTACGCCTTCCAGCTGGTATTGCACTCCATTAGAAATGGTGTAGTTTCTTTTCTAGGACGATCCGAGCCGTGCGGGCGGGGTTTAAATACTCAGGCGAGGTAGGCCTATACAATGATGGCATGGAACAGTAACCCCGCCCGCCTGTTCATGTGTAACGCTCGTTAATGTGGGACGGACCTCCACGAGCAGTATTTGGAATGGCGATCAGATAATTGGATTATTTCTTGTGCATTACATCAGATACCAGGTAAGGACTCTATATATAAAATCTTGCGTTGATCTGATATTTCTTTCTACCGCGATCGTGGCTGTGTGGCTGTGTGCCGTTGGGTGCAGGAGGGGACTGGGGGAGCCTCGCGCTACGAGGCCCTTTTCATTCTTGCATGAGGAAGGATAATAACGATGATCTAGCGTTGATTTCAGGATGATTAGATAATCAGGCGAAAAATTACAACGTGTTTAGTGTATTCCACTAAAGGGCTATTATCGCGTCTTTTCCTGGGATTACTAAGAATCACCAAAACTACATTCAAATCCAAACGGTATAAAACGGAAATGTACGGATGAAAAAACTATCCGTTTTGTACATGTTGACTGGAAGCAACTCACTGACAATGGACGGGTGTATTAGACCCATATATATAATATAAGATATATTTTAAGCACTCGCAAGTGAACAAAGCGCCCCATTGACTTACAGTGCTGGCGTAATAGCGCCCTCTGGCGCCCCGACCTGTGGTGCAGAATGAGTTAATCTAGATTTTTTTTTAATGCTTTAAATCATTTAAATTAATCTCCAGAGTTAAATCATTAATTTTGACAGCCCTAATATTTACGTATTGTATCGACAAACACCACAAACAGGAGTTGAACCGGCAACAATTGCAGCTGCGGTGAGTGCTCTGACCACTATTCACAGTAATATACCAGTTATTTGTAATACTACATGTTACATGTTCAATACGTAAATATATTACTTATGGCTATAAAATACATTTCATGATGTACTTTTTTCCCTGTGGTCGATTAGTACTTTATTTACATATTTTAAGCGAGATTGGGCATGAATATTTTCACCAGTTAGCTTGCTGCAACAGTAGCCACATCACATGATTAGCCTTTTCCCTGATGGGCCAGACCAGCAGAACCAACGGGACTTGCGCTAGCGCTCTCCATTTACAAATGGCCCAGTTTGGCAGTTTGCTCTGGATCGGCAGTGAACGAACACACTGTTTGTTTGTTTGTTGCACAGGCCTACTGTCATGTTAATGTGACATACAGCCTCTTTAGTAGCATAGCATAACCCTTTCACTACCACCCTACCAAATGGTTAACCCTTTCACTGTGACAATACAGAAGGTTAACCCTTTCACTACCACACTACATACAGTTAACCCTTTCACTACCACACTACAGACAGTTAACCATTTCACTACCACACTATAGATGGTTAACCCTTTCACTGCGACAATACAGAAGGTTAACCCTTTCACTACCACACTACAGAAGGTTAACCCTTTCACTACCACACTACAGACAATTAACCCTTTGACTGCGACAATACAGAAGGTTAACCCGTTCACTTCCACACGACAACGGGTTAACCATTTCACTACCACACTACAGCAAGTTAACCCTTTCACTACCGCACTACAGACGGTTAACCCTTTCACTACCACACTACAGACGGTTAACCATTGCACTACCACACTACAGAAGGTTAACCCGTTCACTACCACACTGTAGGGATAAAGCACAACAGCTTGGTGTGTAAGGAACAGCACAGCCACTAGTGTTGCTTTGAGTCTCTTATAGTCTTGTTCTGTTGGGCATTAACACATTTACAGTAGTTCATGGTCAGACTAAAAGCCAACCTCTGAAGGAAATTGTTTTGGAAGCTGAACACGGCTGAAAGGGGTTGTTGTTGCTGATTCATCGACTTACTGAAAACCAAATGCATATTAATCCTTACACACCCGTAAGAGCGGCTTCTAAAAAAAACATTTATCCTGGCATCCATATGAAGGGCAGCTGTATTGTGTCTTTGATACGCAAACTGAATTATCCACTTGTGCGTTTGAACATCCGCTTGTTGTCAGAACATTACAGGGGCTGTAATAGGTTTGACTCCCGCCTCGCGATGTAATATCATACGATCCTGCGTGTTTTTCCACCCGTCTCTCCGGAGTACTCTAACCTCCACCGTTCATCTATAGCCAACAATACAAGGTAATAATGCGCACATTTGAATAGGACAAGGTTGCCAAGTCCTTGAAATTGAATGGAGGGGGGGGGTTGGCCTCCGGAGTGAATCATATTTCCGAGGCAATGATTCAATTCCCAACGCAAGCTGAGAACACAGGCACGATGGGAAAACAATTCAGTCAGCCAACACAAAACATAAATACAGCGTCTGAATGAGATATTCACTCCTGTGGAAAGAAAAAAGGACATCCTGACCTGGAAAAAGAAAAATGTCTCCAGCAAATTGTGTCCATATATCAGTGAGGCTTTATGAGGCCATAAGATGTATGTCATGTAAACATAAGAGGCTTTCGCTGTGAAAACAAAGCCAAAGCCAGAAATATAGGAACATATTATGTTCCAGATAAGTACACGATGGCTTAAGTTTACCATACATCTGGCTACCGTAATACAAATTATTGGATTATACTTTGCAGTATGAGCCCCTTTATAAATAGCCCCTTTATATTTTGATTGATTGATTGATTGATTGATATTTTTTATTTTTGTGTCTTACATACAGATGTATGCCCAGCCCATAATGGGCACAAGACACATAAACAATAAGTATATAGTATACTTAACAATAAATATGTAGACCAAGTATATAGACTATTATAAATAGGATATACAGTAATAGTATGGTGTCTTATTTTTTGGATCATGATGGCTACAATGCTAAACACATTGTCAGCACTGCTCATATTTCAAACAATGGCACTAATGTTCTTTCAACCCACGGTGCTGCGACTGGTCGCAGCTTGGTGCCAAATATAACACATAGGCTGCCAAATCAGACCCATCAGACTAAATGATTTGTTTTAATCACATTGACCTATTGCAATGACCACAGCATACTCCTGTGAGGTTATTTTGGGGGTATTACTCCTGTTAGGCTGGTGGTATTTGTGGCCGATAAAAAATGATCCCTGACTCCTCCTCAGGTGTCTGGCCTCATCTCTATTTATGAGCCAGTGTTGTCAGTTACCCGTTTTTAATAATGCATGCAGTCAGACCTTGGGTTCAACGCCACTGTCTCTGAAAACGGACTCCTTGTGGGAAAAAGAAATGCCCATCTTAGTCCCTATCTCTTTTTTTCTTCCCCTCTGCCTTCCTCTCTCTCTCTCTCTCTCTCTCTCTCTCTCTCTCTCTCTCTCTCTCTCTCTCTCTCTCTCTCTCTCTCTCTCTCTCTCTCTCTCTCTCTCTCTCTCTCTCTGTCTCTGTCTGTCTCTTTCTCTTCTCTCTTTCTCTCCTCTCTCTGACTGCCATCTATCTCTATCTCTCTCTCTGTCTCTCTCTCTCTCTCTCTCTCTCTCTCTTGACTGCCCTCTCTCCCCTGCTGAGAGTGAGTTCTCCGACACCCCAAGGTTAAACTTTCTCGCTGTGCTCGGCGGATGTCAGTCAAGGCCTCGGCTCACCTACACATAAGCTCCCCCAGCGCCTGGGCGAGTAATTCGCACACAAACCCTCTGCACCCTCATTGCCCTTTTGTCAAGCCAATGATTTCTGGAGGCACTCGCTTCAGAATTGACTGGCTCCTCGCCCCCCCCCCCCCCCCCCCCCCCCCCCCCTTTCCGCCCCATCTCACCTCACACACACACACACACACGCACACGCACACGCACACACACACACACAATAGCTCTATCCCTGTTGCTGAGGCAGCCTTTCTCTGGCAGAGCTAGTGTGATGCTGATGGAAGCACACAGGTTCATATATAGAACTTGCAAAGTGTTAATTACCTTAAGGTAGTATAGTGTGATTGCCATGTGGTGCGATCACACTGTGAGTATGATGTTACCTTGTAGGATGTTCCTTCCCCTCACAGTCTAGGAGTATAATCAACATGTGTTTTAACCCCGTAAGGCCCAAATTAAATTGACATTAGCGACTTCAGAGGCCAGAATGTGGGACCTATAAACACATTTACTATCCAATAGCATTGTGAGGCTGAAAAACAGGACCCATTGACTATGTAAATGTGAAAAACAAATAATAATTTGATGTTGTAATTTTGCAACCGAGGGCCTCCCAGGGTTTTCACTACAACACTACAGAAGGTTAACCCTTTCACTACACACTACAGCAGTGTAGTAGTGAAAGGGTTAACCTTCTGTAGTGTGGTAGTGAAAGGGTCGGGTTAACCCTTTGTCGTGTGGCAGTGAAGGGGTTAACATTCTGTATTGTCGCAGTGAAAGGGTTAACCATTTGGTAGTGTGGCAGTGAAAGGGTTCATGTAATGTCTGCCTTATTAGTCAGTAACAGTGTGTAGAGAGATCTGAAGCGCTTTACCTCACATTCACCCATTCACTCACACATTCACACACAGACGGTGGAGGCAACCATGCAAGGTGCCAACCTGCGCATCGGGAGCAGGTAGGGGTTAAGTGTCTTGCTCAAGGACACTTTGACACACTGCCGGGAGGAGCCGAAATCTAACCAGGAACCTTCAGATTACCACATGGCTCCTGAGCCACTGTCTGAACAACGTTACAATGACACGGTACATGTCTAGCTCACTAATTCACCAGGCTGCTCACATGGTGGTCTTTGATTTTTATTTTTTTTATTTTTTTGACTGCCATGAAACGTGTTTAGACGTCATTGCTGGCCATGCTCAAGTTGCCGGAGGACGCTGTACAGCGTCCTTATATCAATATTTCAAAAATCTGCAATCGGATTCATATGTCCCCTCCGCTGGCCTGAGATCCACCAGCAGGACCCACTGAGCTCTCTGGCGGTTCAGGAGCGCCATCTGGTGGCCGATCGGCGCAATCGCTTAACAGGATGTGCCATAGAGGTTGTGCTAGACGTCCGTAGTACTTCCGGGTACTCGCTATAGGTCCTGGGACTCTGGCTCGTCACGCTACACAGTGATCGATTGCCAATAACTCGATAAACAACATGATTTGGACGTATATACCATTATACAAGCTGGAGATGGACCGGGTAAATTTACATCCCATAATGATAAGACTTCTACTCTACGATGATCGCCCAACGGCGCGCGGAGACTGGGGTGAGTTTCAGCGTGTAACGTTACCGTCTTCGATACTAACTGCTATTATCAACATTTGACCCACATTAGATGATTGGTATAACGCTGCCCACGGAATTATAAACGCCCCCTAGCCCATCCGGTCAACATCAGATGACGTGTAGTAACTTCTAGAAGTACGTCTAGTTGGAATTTTTTATATCGCGCTGATTGCCATCAAACTGTATAATATAATGCATTTGGGGCTATAGATCACGTTCTGGAGAAAGCTGCAGAAAGAGATGAAAACATACTTATACATTAGACCATACTTTACTATGAATATGTGAATGAAAAAGTTTAACGTTGCTACACAATGAACAATACATATAGGACTTTGAATGGGCCCTAATAATCGCAATGTAGCAATAGAATTTAAAAAGTTATAGCCATGCAAAGAAGGGGTACTTCTCCATAGACAAATAGAGCCGGCAACCTATGGTATATCATGAATTTAACCCAAGGCAACCAAAGTGTTAACTATGGTCATTTTACACAATTGTATGAATTTTCAGGGTGAAAATAGTTTGGGACAATAACGTGGGATTTGTCAATTCAACTTTTTTTTGTGCATTTTATTCGATCGCAGGTATCAAATAGCAGGTGATGATCATTGAATGATTATCTGTGGCCAACATGCATGGCAATATAAAATAAAAAAGGTTGTATACTTCAGGTACGCTTTGTATAGAGAGGACAACAGGGCAAGGCAGCCCCAATCTCACCAGAGGTCTTCTGTTTTTCACTTTTCATTTCTGTTAAATAAAGTGAGATGGCTGTGCTTAACGGGAGTCACTCACCGGTAGCAATATGAGTGGTTCTGGTTTCAGATGTAGACAGCGTTCTTCCCACGAGCCTCCTGAAGACAAACGTGGCAGACAAAGGTCACCCTCTGCTCTGCCCACATCTGAGTCTTAATGATGACGCCCTGCAGTGTCGCTGGCCCTTTCTAACCAACTTTCTTTTACCAAAACCTCTCCAGACCCCTCTGGTGTGGAGAAGGTGGTTATTCTGGATTAGGGGCAGCCTAATGAAATATCGTCATTGCCCAATAATAATAACTTTATTTGTATAGCACCTTTCATACAGGGGATTGCAGTTCAAAGTGCTTTAAGTGAAATAAGACATAAAAATCTGTGTAAAACAAGCAGCAAGATCAAAGCATAAAGTGGGATATATATTAATCAAATCATAACAGAACCTCATGTTCCAATAGGCTTCTGTAATCTGTTACAAAACATGCTAAAGGTCAGAGTATGCACCCAGCAGATAGTGGGGCGTAGAGATAAAAGTACAAATAAGTAAAATAATAGCAAAGGTAAAATGAGCAGACATATAAAATCACAGTTTTTCACATTAGGATCTAACATCCCAACAACAGGCCTCCCTATTTATGGCTTGATCATCACACATAATTTAGACAATTTTAAAACGAAAAAATAGTATCAAAATAGTGCAATAGTGTAGTGCTGTAGCTTTAGTGATTTTAGATAACAGGGACTCGAACCCATACTGTGTAGAGTGATTTTAGATCACGGGGACTCGAACCCATACGCTGTAGCTTTAGTGATTTTCTGTGGATTTTCAATACAGAAAATATCTATAGCATATAGCTTACAAGAAAACAGCCACCATAGAATCCTATATCCTTAATCCGCTCCTCTGTAAGCTCAGGGGAAGGGGAGGCTCCTCACCGCGGGAGATCTGACAGCAGGCCTGTCACAAGGACAAGGACAACGCCATCCCAGCATGCATGACGGCACAGCCACAAACAATCCTAATGACACCAGGGACTGGCTGTTGGCTCTTGGGCTCAAGACCCCCCTTCGCCCCCCATCCCCTACCACCACACACATCCTTTGCTTTACCGCCGCCACCACCACCACACCACTGCTTGTTAGAGGCGTCGTAATTAGGTGGCTCTCTGCTTGTCGTGCGTGGGCCAGGTCACAGAGGCTTGTCCAACCCCTGTCCTGATTGCTCCTGGGGGATTTATTGACAAAACACCAGGAGCGTTGCTTGTTGGGTTCTAATTATGTGTACAAGACATAGACGGCCCCGGGGAAATTAAATGAAATTCCCAGCTTGATCCTCCACCCCTCATGGGATCCATTCTCGTTCTTATTAAAGCTTGGCTATTGTCTGGCTTTTATGAGGCCACTGCGTTCAGCAAGGAACCAGCTAAATGCTTTTTAAGTTCCTTTCTATTCACAGTGGCAATGCATCAATGGACCCATGATGGAGAATCGCCTGGCGGTCGCGATCTGGGCTGGATAGAATATAAGCAAAAATGAGCATAATAGAGTGTGAAATGGAAAATGCCAATACATAGTGTCACGGGTTGCTTGGTCCAGACACATTCTATACACATGGGCTCTAATTCCCCCTGGCCCCCGATACATCTAAACACCTGGGCTCTAATTCCCCCTGGCCCCCAGATACAGATTCTAAACACCTAGGGCTAGATCCACAAAGAATGGATTGCACGGTGCTAGTTGCACCCTTACTTACAATTCATTATGAATTGAAAATGGGGGACCCTGATGTAAACAACGTCTTTCTCTGGTCTGCATCCCCTTAACAATTGTGTGTATTGAGCCGTACTGTATTGTACCCATTCTGCAATCTGTTAATAAAATGTTCATTCAATCAATCACCGCGCAGATTGATTGATTGAATGAAAATTGTATTAACAGATTGCAGAATGGGTACAATACAGTACGGCTCAATACACACAATTGTTAAGGGGATGCAGACCAGAGAAAGACATTCGTCTTGTTTACATCAGGGTCCCCCATTTTCATTCATAATGAATTGTAAGTAAGGGTGCAACTAGCTCTGTGCAATCCATTCTTTGTGGATCTAGCCCCTAGAGCTCTAATTCCCCCAGGCCCCCGATACATCTAAACACCTGGGCTCTAATTCCCCCTGGCCCCCGATACATCTAAACACCTGGGCTCTAATTCCCCCAGGCCCCCGATACATCTAAACACCTGGGCTCTAATTCCCCCTGGCCCCCGATACATCTAAACACCTGGGCTCTAATTCCCCCAGGCCCCCGATACATCTAAACACCTGGGCTCTAATTCCCCCAGGCCCCCGATACATCTAAACACCTGGGCTCTAATTCCCCCTGGCCCCCGATACATCTAAACACCTGGGCTCTAATTCCCCCTGGCCCCCGATACATCTAAACACCTGGGCTCTAATTCCCCCTGGCCCCCCGATACATCTAAACACATGGGCTCTAATTCCCCCAGGCCCCCCGATGCCGGACAGGAATTGATGGTCCCCTGCTTGTGCAAATGAAGTGATAAGGGGTCTCAGCCAGATTACACGAGGTCTAAGTGGCGCAGAGGAAGCTCATGAAGATGAATGAATTCATGAGGCGACCTGACAGTTTCGTAAGAAGCAACGTAATAAGGGATAAATCACACAGCTACCGTTTTGCCTCTGAATGATTTCAAATTAAAGCCGAGGGAGACGGCAGACCTCCCGGGAGGGCGGCCTGAACCTCGATATCGGAGCCATGACTGACCCTTATGTATATTTCTCTATCATTAGAACACCCAAGTGGCTTGTAAAAAAAAGAAAATAGCGGAAAAAAGAGCTGTATAAGCAGAACATACGCCATTCCTTTTGATCCAACGCGGTAGGATGTAAGCTTTCTTCGAGTTTTGCTGGACTGTGGGGGCAGTTACATCCCAGAGCCGTGGCCATTGATCAATCTTACTGCCATTAATAATTCAGCACACTGTGTTGTATGGCACTGGTGGGCCTTCAAGGATCATTGTGGAGGAATCCATTTGTTGAAGGTCTAAAAGCTTCACCACCAGTTTATGGTGATAAGAATGGAGACACGGTCCTTGTGTCAGTTGGTCAAAACAGCATGAACTTAAACACGCACAAGGGGAATAATGCACTGTATAGACCAGGCATTATTCCTAATCACTCAAGGCTATTACTGAGGAATGCTTTTAAAAGTATACGGTTATTTACATGGCTATTGCAGACCTCCTCTACAAAGCACTCCGCCATTCAATGTATTTTCTTAAATATTGAAGTGGATATTTTTTATAATGTTGTGGTACTATGTGTACTATATATTATGGTTCCTAAAGTCTCTCTTGGAGAACGAAAATAATACAAAGAACTAGACCTATGCCATCGACATTGTGTGTGTGTGTGTGTGTGTGTGTGTGTGTGTGTGTGTGTGTGTGTGTGTGTGTGTGTGTGTGTGTGTGTGTGTGTGTGTGTGTGTGTGTGTGGTGTGTGTGTGTGTGTGTGTGTGTGTGTGTGTGTGTGTGTGTGTGTGTGTGTGTGTGTGTGTGTGTGTGTGTGTGTGTGTGTGTGTGTGTGTGTGTGTGTGTGATTATACTCCATTGATTGCTCATATGAAGGTCTCTCGAGGCGGATGCCAAAAGCCTCCTACAAACACAAGGCTTTACTAAACTGAAATCATGCGTGAAAATGTCAGGGTAGCTCATTGATAGGACCTGTTTCACAGCAACACATTGCTCCTCGGTCAATTAAGCTTGAGCTGTGAGAGAGAGCGCCGTCTCAACCCACCCCACCACATATAGCCGTGCCCCATGGCTGTGTAGCTAGCTAGCTATACAGCGAGAACACACACACTGAGAACGTTATGAAAAACCCAGACATAATGAAAAATAATTGGCAGAAGATGCAGATGTGTGGCTGGCTGGCGTGTTCTTCCAAGGCCGGTGGAGAAAAATAAATAATAATGTGATGTGTGTTTGGAATGGCAAGTGGGAAGAAGGTGAGTCATGCTGGCAGCTCCAACCATAATGATATTTTCTTGTTTGGCAACACTTCAGAAAGCAGGGGAGGAGGGAGACAGACAGACCAGAATGTCAGTGAACAAACCGAATGTGTGAGGAGGACGGCATTAACTGCGTCGACGGCTGATGTTTTATTTTTATTTAATTTTTTATTTAGTATCTGCCGTCGCGGAGGCGCAGGCAATGCATTTTCATCTCACAACATCTTATCTGCTCACGTTCTTCTCTCCTCCGTCTATCCACCCTGTTTATTCTAAATCCTCCCCCTTCCTTCCTTTACTCACACACACACACACACACACACACACACACACACACACACACACACACACACACACACACACACACACACACACACACACACACACACACACACACACACACACACACACACACACACACACACACACACACACACACACACACACACACACACACACACACACACACACCCACACAGACATACGGTTCTAAATAACAAAGCGGAAAAGACGTGTGTGCCCTTTGGGTGGTGAGATAGCTCATTACCTACCGGCGACCTTCCATCTGCACTCATGGCTGCTCTGGGAGCTATTATGATTATGATGGAAATCTCACAAGCCATTACTGGGAGCAGCGCTGCGCGGAGGGCTCACCGCAGACACGCTAATGGACTCATTTGTAATTGGGAGAGGGGGGAAATGACTCCGCGAGCTAGCAGAGCTATGGCAGCGACTTTGTTTGATGGAGTACGGAGAGGAGCGCGTGCTGGATTTGACAAATGAAACTGGGTGGGGTGGGGCGGGGGGCTGGGGCGTTGTTGTCTTTGTGTGTGAGTTTGAATGTGTGCCGTCCTTCCTCTCTGCCCCTACACACACACACACACACACACACACACACACACACACACACACACACAGTAGGCTACGCCACCCTCTTTTCCTGGGTCTAACCTTGAAGGGAGTGTCTGAATCTGTATGTGTGTGGGGGGGGGGGGTGTAAGTAGGGATGGGTACCGATTTATTTAGTAAAACATAATTTTTTATTCAAATATGTGTGTATATATATATATATTAGGGCTGTCAGTTTATCGTGTTAATTAGATTAATTAATTACACAGCAAATTATCACGTTATGAAAATTTACTCAAAATTAATAAATAAAAAAAAGAATAATAATAATTAATATTTATTTTTTAAATTTCTATATTTTTTAATCTCATTCATTCCATAAGAACATAGAATACACATTTACAGACTTTTTTTTTTAATATGGTCCATTTGCATGTTCTTGGTATCTGATTTTAGGGACATCTATGGATCTCAGGGAATGTATTGCCAGTGTCAGAAATACTGTGTCTGTTACTAGGCTTGAGTAAATTGTAATGAACCAAATGAGAATATCAATTACATTTGTTTTATCTTTGACTGTGAATAACACCATGCTAAAATTGACCAGACCTGAAAAATCTAAGCAAATAAATAAATGGAAGATGATTAAACAGAAGGTTTTGTAGATACAGTACTGAATTCTGCCATCCGGACACATGCCATTTGAAATATGATTATAGAATATAGAATATCAGGCCTAAAATGGTTATGCGATTAATTAGATTAATTAATTACAAATCCTATAATTAATTAGATTACTTTTTTGAATCGCCTGACGGCACTAATATATATATATATATATATATATATATATATATATATATATATATATATATATATATATATATATATATATATTAGTGCAGGTATCGATTCACAGGTACCGGTATCGGTTCAAATGTGAACGGTACCCAACCCTAGGTGTAAGTGAAAAGTCAAGTCAAGTCAAGAGTTTTAATTGTCACGGCATACAGGTATACAATGAAATGCGGGTGGTCTTGCCCGCAACGATGTGCAATACAGTGGTACATATAATAGAATCAAAAGAAGAAACAACATTGTGCAGTAACAGATAGCAGGTAACATGGAGTGACATCTCGGTATCTGTACATAGTTATTTACAGCGCATGTGTGACATGCTAGTTAGCTTTGGTAGTGCAATACACTGTTCCTGTTATTCTAATTTAAAGTGTCCTTTCCTTTGGCCATAAGTGTGCGTGTGTGCGACATGAGTGTGTGCCCGCTCATGTTAAAGTGTTAAGTGGCTGCTCGTGTGTGAGCGTGCACAGTGTGCGTGTCGTGTGTGTGTTCATGTGTGCTTGTGTGTGGACAGTTCAATGTTCTGAGCACTCAATGTACATTGTTCATGGCTCTGATGGCCTGGGGGAAGAAGCTGAGCCTAAGCCGCTCTGTCCTAGTAGCTAGGATTTGCAGGCGTCTGCCTGACCTCAGCAGCTGAAACAGGCTGTTATTGGGGTGGTGAGGGTCTTTCATTATCCTGCAGGCTCTGGATTTGCACCTCTTGTTGTATAGAACCTGCAGGGGGGGTAGTGCAATACCCGTGGTACGCTCGGCTGAGCGCACCACTTTCTGTAGGGCCTTCTTGTCCTGTGCCGTGCTGTTTCCATACCAGGCAGTGATGTTTCCGGTCAGGATGCTCTCTACAGCTCCTGAGTAGAAGGACTGGAGTATCTTCCCCGATACTCTGAACTTCCTTAACTGTCTCAGGTGGTAGAGACGCTGTTTCGCCTTCTTTACTACTGTGCCTATGTGTGTTGACCATGTCAGGTCCTCTGAGATGTGGACCCCCAGGTACTTGAAGCTGCTCACCCTGTCCACGGTAGCCCCGTTTATCATCAGTGGTGTGTGTGTCCCCTGCTGTCCTCTCCTATAATCCACGATCAGTTCCTTGGTTTTGCCAATGTTCAGGAGCAGGCTGTTGTCCTGACACCAGCGTTCCAGTACCTCCACCTCCTCCCGGTAGGCCTTCTCGTCGTTGTCCGAGATCAGCCCCACCACCACCGTGTCATCTGCGAACTTCACTATGGAGTTGGAGCTGAACTTGGCCACACAGTCGTGTGTGTAGAGTGAGTACAGCAGGGGGCTCAGAACACAGCCCTGGGGGGACCCGATGCTCAGGGTGATGGTGTTGGAGGTCTGACCCCCCACCCTGACCGCCTGGGGTCTTTCGCTCAGAAAGTCCAGTACCCAGGCGCTCAGGGCGGAGCTCAGACCTAGCTCGATCAGCTTGTCCACCAGTCTGGTGGGGACTATGGTGTTGAACGCTGAGCTGTAGTCAATGAACAACAGTCTCACATAGCCCCCCTTCTGACGGTCAAGGTGCGAGAGGGTGCTGTGCAGTACCTGGGAGACCGCGTCGTCGGTGGACCTGTTTGTCCTGTATGCAAATTGCATAGGGTCCATATCACTGGGGAGGGAGGCACAAATGTGGTCCTTGACCAGCCTCTCGAAACATTTCATGACCACAGAGGTGAGTGCCACCGGTCTGTAGTCATTTGGACATGCTGGGGAGGGTTTCTTCGGCACAGGGATGATGGTAGACCTCTTGAAGCTGAGTGTACTGTAGTGTGAGTGCAGGGTTATTAATGTATCAGTAGTGATGCACGATATATCGGCCGCAGATATAATATCGGCCGATATGGTCATTTTTTTACACATGGGTATCGGTCCGATATCAAGATAGGGCCGATATTAAATTATTATTTATCTTTTTTTATCTTCTTTCTTTTTTTTTGTTTTGGTCTTACAAAATATCATTTCTGAAAATAAGTTACAAAAGTAAAAAAAAAAAAAATGCATTTTGGAAAATAGCTCTTTATTTGATTATCATAAAAAAGTGTTTTCTATACAGAGATATCGACATCGGTAAATATCGGTATCGGCCAGAACAGCAATATTAATATCGGTTATTGGTATCGGCCACAATTTTCACATCGGTGCATCACTATGTATCAGTAAGTGGCAGCAGGCCTCAAACAACAAGAGGGTTAGCGTGCAGCTTTGGGATGAATCTACTTCATTGGTTTGCTTGTTGATTCAAAGTTTAGCGCCTAAACATCAAATCCACATTGATCCACTCTCACTGCTGACTGTCTAGACCGCTTCTCTCACTTCACTTCTCTCTTTTCCCCCACAGTTTTTTTTATTAGCTACATCTGGTTAGTAATCAGCTGTGGCTTTATTTTCATGATCTTTCATGATTTTTTTCCCCCAATCATTTTTAATTGAGTATTCTATTAAAGTTTTGCCCACAGCTTTGCCACATACTGTGGATGTGATTTGCTTATTATGGGCCAATTCCAAGAAGATCAGTATAACCATAAGTTAATCTCCAGGAATACATTTAAAACATGGACTGCACCCGAGTGCTTGGAGAAGCCCAGAGCGCTGCATTAAACAAAGCACACTGACAGAAGTCATGTTAGAAACCATCAAATACTTAGTAATACTTAAATAGTATTTATATGTAGGACAACATTTCATGAAATTAAATGACCATACAAACCATACAAACCCGATACTGATCACATTCTAAACACCTGGGCTCTGTGTGAAACATGTAATAACTTACTCAGTCGATGGATCCGGTTAATAATACAATTTATTAACTCAGAATGAAAGTATAGAATACAGAATAGTCAGAGAATATGGCTTGATGGCTCTCATCCAAGTGACTAGCTAAGAGACCCGGAAGTAAGAGACCGAATCACAGAGAGGGGGCTCCTTTATACTCAGGAGAGGGGAGGGGGGACACCCTAAAACTGGGTAGAGGGGACGTAGGGAGGAGACTATTTCCCCCACACCCCCGATACTGGTCGCTACCAATAGCAAAGGTAGCACAGGGCGTGCAGTCAGATTGTGTTGTTATTCCACTTCCTGGTTTTTCTACCAATAGGGATTCAGCATTCAAATGTACGTTTACGAATGCATCAGGAGAAAAAAAGAAACAGGAGAGAGGGAGGGAGAGAGGGGGGGGGGGGGGGGGGGCTAATAAGATAGGCCCTGACCAGGGGTTGATTTATAGATTCATTTGTGTGCTTGTTTGGGAACCTGGTCTGCATTATTCATGCGCGCACAGAGGAGCAGTGGTGAGGACATTAGCTGGTTAACCCCTGCACAGGTTAGGGCACGTTATTCTAATGGCCAATGTGAGGGCAGGGACTCTCTGCTCTGCACTGTGTGTGTGTGGGTGAGAGAGTGGGGGGGGGGGGTAAGGTGAGAGAGAGGTAGGGAGAGAGGGGGGGTAAGGTGAGAGAGAGGTAGGGAGAGAGAGGGGGGGGTAAGGAGAGAGAGAGGGGGGTAAGGAGAGAGAGGTAGGGAGAGGGGGGGGGTAAGGTGAGAGAGAGGTAGGGAGAGAGAGGGGGGGTAAGGAGAGAGAGAGGGGGTAAGGAGAGAGAGGTAGGGAGAGGGGGGGGGGTAAGGAGAGAGAGAGGTAGGGAGAGAGGGGGGGTAAGGTGAGAGAGAGGTAGGGAGAGAGAGGGGGGGTAAGGAGAGAGAGAGGGGGTAAGGAGAGAGAGGTAGGGAGAGGGGGGGGGGGTAAGGGAGAGAGAGAGGTAGGGAGAGATAGAGGGGGGGTAAGGTGAGAGAGAGGTAGGGAGAGAGAGGGAGAGGTAGGGAGAGAGAGAGAGAGGGATGGTACAGAGAGAGAGAGAGAGAGAGAGAGAGAGAGAGAGAGAGAGAGAGAGAGAGAGAGAGAGAGAGAGAGAGAGAGAGAGAGAGAGAGAGAGAGAGGTGTAGGGAGGAAGAGGGGGGGTAAGGTGAGAGAGAGGGGGGTGTAAGGAGAGAGAGAGAGATAGAGAGAGAGAGGGGGGGGGGTAAGGAGAGAGAGAGGTAGGGAGATAGAGGGGGGTAAGGTGAGAGAGAGGTAGGGAGAGAGAGGGGGTGGGTAAGGAAAGAGAGAGGTGGGGAGAGAGAGAGGGGGGTGGGTAAGGAAAGAGAGAGGTAGGGAGAGAGATAGGTAGGAAGAGAGAGGGGGGTAAGGAAATAGGGAGAGACGGGAGTGGGGGGGATAGGAGGGGGGGATAGGAGAGAGGTTAGGGAGAGATAGGGGGGGGTAAGGAGAGAGAGAGCGAGGGTAGGGAGAGATAGGGGGGGTAAGGAAAGAGAGAGGTAGGGAGAGATAGGGGGGTAAGGAGAGAGAGAGGTAGGGAGAGAGAGAGAGAGAGAGAGAGAGAGAGGAGAGCAAAGCTAATTTTATTCCATCCAGTGCTAGTATCTCAGATATACAGGGGGAACAGACCTGTGTGACCGGGGCATTATTATTAAATTAGGTGTGTTAGCGATGCACATCGCTTTAACGCACGCAAGAGGCAGATCATTGGAAACCGAATGCCCGGTGACTTTTGTCTGCCACGCGTTCTATTATTCATTCCTTTTTCTATTTTTTTTTGTGCAGCAGCTGTCAAGTGCTGAGGCGACCATGTTTGTGCGTTACCGTTGTTGTCTGCGTGTGTGTAATTACTATTCATCCCTTTAATGACTGTGCCCTGTAGCCATAAAGTATAGACGGCACTCGCTTTGACACTCGGCCCACGTTCATCGCGGGTAGATGGATGTGACAGTTATTAGTGCCGCATCAATCTCTTTTTATGAACCGTCGAGTCGTCGAAGACAGCAGTGTACCGGCATCCGTTTAATTTTAGCTGTTATACCCAATTGAATATTATCTAGTGTATAACTTCAGACTCAATGCTGTTAAGAATTTCTTCATTATTGGCCTTGGATCCTGTGATTTGTTTCTACATGCATGACAATTCTGAAAAGGAAAAGAAGGATCAATGGTTTGCCCTCCTCTCTCTCTCTCTCTCTCTCTCTCTCTCTCTCTCTCCTCTCTCTCTCTCTCTTCTCTCTCTCTCTCTCTCTCTCTCGCTCTCTCTTTCACACACACACACACACACACACACACAAACACTTAAGGACGGGGGGAGATGTGATAATGTTTCCTCCATCTTCCTTTTTGAGGATGATCTACCTCTTTCTCTCCTTGCTTCTCTCTCTCTCTCTCTCTCTGTCTCTCTCTGGGGAGTGTGCCATCACCGCATAAACAGAGACAGAGAGAGCGGCAGCAGCATATGTCTGCCGTTGGGTGGATGTGGTTCGCTGACAGGCCGGGCTTATATCGTTTCCTCCGCGGCTCGTCACTATGAGCGTGATTACTGCTGACAGCTCAGCCCGCTGATGAAAGTGGGAACATTAAAGAAAACAGGGGAGCAGACGATGCACTAGTGTGATCTAACCCCCCCCTCCCACACACCACAACACCCTCCCACCCCAACCCCACCCCACCCCCTCTCCCCAACCCACCGTCTTTCTCCACAACCACCACACCAGGGTGTCAGAGAGCTGTCGAGAAAGGGAGGGTGTGGGGGGGTGGTGTGTGGGGGTGACATCACAAAGATTTTGCCAGCAGTCTCGAGGCTCATCATGTCAGCAGCAGCCTGTCTTGTGTCAGCCCCCCCCCCCACACACACAACCCCCCTCCCCACCCCCAGGCAAGCTGTGATCCAACCCTTGTCTTCCTGTACATCAAAACGTCCTCCAAGGGAGAGGACAGAAGGAGGAGAGGGGGGGAGAGAGAAAGAGAGAGGGAGGGGGAGGGGGGGAATTAACAGAATGTTTTTCCATCTTGTTAACTGACAGCCGCCGTTTGTTACAGCGCCGCGTCCTAGAAAAACGTGGAGTTGGTGGAGACTGGTTTCGTCAGATTGACAGTTGGCGGTTGGGAGTAGAGAGAAGTTGGCAGGCGAGTGTGTTGTGTGAACTATGTAGTTCTGGACCGGGCGTCGGAGCTTCCGTGTCGCTGCCTCGCGTCAGCTCCCAGGACGCCCTCAGAGATGTCACACAGATCTCAGAGTGAAGCATGGAAGAGGAGGGGGGGGGGGGGGGGGGGGCGGGGCTTGCAGGTTATCATTTGGGTCTGGCTTGCCGTGCCAGGAAATCTCTGTCTCTTATCTGCATACGACTGCATTGGTGTTCGCATGTTTCCTCGTCTTTGAATGTCTAAGTTCAAGGGAGCGGTATATACCCCTCATCCAAATCACCCGCCACTATCATTTCCACTTCTGCTAGACAGTGACACTCCCACTCTGCATCATGGAAAAGCTGCTATATCTCCTGTACTGGGGACAACTCTCCATCTCGCAGATAGATCCCTGATCTCTATATCTCCTGGGGGTCAACTCTCCATCTCGCAGATAGATCCCTGGCCCTCCTCCATCAGCTCATTTGGACCGAGACTGGAAAGGCCTCGGCGAGGAATGCTTTTGATTCTCTTTTCATTTATTTAAAATGATCCGCTGTGATTAAGAGCTCCGTGTCTCATTATTCTCTCTTGGAGAGGAGCGGGGGGGGGTTCTGCGTTTTGCCAAAATATTTGAACGATTAGGGCCCAGGCACGGGCCTTTTCCAAAGCGACGGGAAGCATTCACTCTCCTTATTAGATTCACTTAAATGCTGTTGTAAATCACGGCTGCCGGTGGGCGCTGCCAGCCTCCGGGCCCCGGGCCCTGGCTCCCGGGTTCTAGAAGCTTCTGCTGCCAAAGCCCAGAGCCCCACAGCGCTGAGCCACGAGAGGCAGCTAAGAAGGTGGCCGTCGGCCCACTATGGCGGTGTTTGTTGTAGTTTTGTACACAGTTTGTTGTTGTTGTCTAGATGTTGTCTAGATATCTCGCAGATTGAGAACTAGAGACTCATATCACTGGACTGACTATCTTGTATTTTTTCTAGAGGCTCATATCACTGGACTCATATCACTGGACTATCTTGTATTTTGTACTTTTTTATATTATATTGTATTTGTATTTATATTTTATATTGTATCTATAGACTATGAAGCTCTATATCCCCCCCCCCCCCCCCCCCCCCATGCTGCTTTGACACCCGAATTTCCCCAAGGGGATTAATAAAGGATCATCTTATCTTATCTTATTTTTTTTATTTTTTATTATTATCTTTTTCCCCCCTCCTTTTTTCCGATTTTACTTCCATCCCACTGTTTAGTCGTTATGCCAATTCCCAACCCCCTTCCTGGTTGTCGCGCACTCCCCCCTACTGTTGGTCCGAGAGGCTGGAGACTGTCACATGCTTTCCTCCGACGCATGTGCAGCCAGCCGGCAGCCAGCCTGGCCGCGCAGATTCTCACCGGGAGAGTGTAACGTGTGGAAGGTCACACTACCTCCCTCCAGATCCTACCCTCGCTGTGCAGGCGCCCCGACCGAACTGTAGGGGTCGCTGTCCACAACGCCCAGGACCCACCCATCAGCTTTCCCACCCCTAACACTGCCAATTGTGTTAGTATGAACGACCAGCCAAGCTGATAGCAACGCCGAGAGCTGGATTCGAACCCAGCGTCTCCAGCGTTGATGGCGAGCGCCTTGCCCACTACACCACCTAGCCGCCTATCTTATCTTATCTTAGATGAATGTGCAAATGGATCAAGCAGGCTTCGAGACACCAGGTGAAGTGATCCGGTTGAACGGGAGGTTATAAGCACCAGACAGCAGCTGGAGACAGTTTATATGTCTCCAAAAAAACTGTTATTTCTTAAGCCATGAGTAATGATGACTTCAACTTGGAGGCGCGGGGGAAACGCTTATTAATTCCAGGACACCGTCTCCCATTGTTTTTGTCGGATCCACCATCTGTCATTTGAAGAAACATTTGGGAGTGTTTTTAAAACATGGCAGGTCATCGTTTGCCTTAGTGATCGTGAGCCCTGAAACTGAAGCGAAAGAGTCGAGAATGGACCAATCTCAAGCCCGCCCTCTTTTCTTGATCTTCTAATCACTGAACGGTCACTTCCCTCGGAATCACCCTTCCATCAAATGTATGATTATAGATTCAGAGGGAAAGAAAAGGGGAAGAAGACGAGACTTTGGTCTTTCACAAGACCCCCAGGAAGCTCAATCAGACCTGCAATTTAGCACATTGTCATGGAGCAAAAAAACAACAAATCACAACACATTGTTCGCATGGGAGGAAGAATGGAGGCCTCAGAACTGATGCCCTGTTGCTGTTGGAAGTGAAAACCTTGTATCTCCAAAAAAAAAAGGCAGCTTATCAGCAGGCAGAACAAACAACAACCTGACAACTATCAGAAAAAAATCTGATTTTTCCGCATTGTAATTTGCAATCATGTAATTACACATGTATACACCATGTCATTTGGGTTTTGTGTGCGCTACGGTCATCAAACACTCCCAAGGAAGGTTGAACCATTGTGGAAAAACAAAGGTTCAAAGGTGGAGTTACACCAATTTTCACAGGACATCAAGGAATGCTCAACACATGCTCTACACAGTATACCAGCGTGATGACAAGGCCGCTCTAGTGCTCAACACATGCTCTACAGCAGCAGTTCTCAAACTACGGGTCACAACCCAAAGTGGGTCGTGGGTAGGTGACAGTGGCAAGTAAAAAAAAAAATCAAATATATATATTTTTTCTTTTTTAATGTTCTGGCAACATATTTTGGCTAAATATGCCTTGTTTTATAAATGTGTATTGATAACATAGTGCTGTAATTACATCTTCTAATAAATATGCATGATCAAGTTCAACAACGTGTGCTTTTATTTTGATATTCCTTAATTCCACGTTGAAATTGTGTGATTAAGTGTGGGGTTGCCAAAAAAATATCCTAAATAAAATGGGGTCGTGGTATAAAAAAGTTTGAGAACCCCTGCTCTACCTCCTGAGCCACTGTCGCCCCTGGGTGACTATATAAAGACACACACTTTTCATTTCAAACCTGTATTTAAGTGTCAAAGACGAGTGTGTAGTCCACATTTACATTAGCATATAGAGAGTACATAATAATAATACATACAATCGGGAACAAAGACGTGAGACTGTCCAAAATGTATTTGAATATGGATGCAGTGTTAATTTAGTCAACGAAAATGATGACTAAATAGGGTCGTCAATGAAGCTTTTTCCCCTGACGAAAACGAGACGAGACGCCACGTTAATGGAGATCATGTGACACTAACGTGATGAAATTATTCATGCATGTCGTTGACTAAAAACGACGACAGAAAATGTAGTTTGCAAAATAAAATCTTGCTAAATGTTTATTCAACTTCAACGTCAACACTGTTTACTTGCTACTTGCTAGCTAACAGGAACTCGTTTGCCGACAGGAAAGTAACAAACATAATTGTCAGTGCGGAACCCTTATCCCCAACATATCGTTCCGTGAGTGAATTATTGTAATGTTCTGGGGTATTGTGTGTCGCTCTAGTTGTATGGTCTTAGGGGCACCACTGTTATCCTGGGGGTGTTGTTTCCCCACGGGAGATATGGGAGGACGGACCGGATGTTACGTTGTTGTGAAGCTAGCGTATTATATATCTATGTATTAGCAGTTAGCTGTGTTGTGTATGAGAAGGGAAGTATCAACTTGTAAAACCCCATATTGAGCTGGAAATAAAGCACCATACAGAAAAGGAAACTTTCCTCTTTCTTCCCTACATTACTGCATGACGGATCGCTACATTATGTTGATCCACCACAATAGAACACATTAAATAGCTTACATAAGTCTAACCAGCTAGCACTAACGTTAGCTTTTTTTATTTAGAAAAAGCTCACGCCAACTTATGAGGCTGTCACTGAGTGGCGAGACTAAACAAAATAGACTAAATGGAAACTAAACAAAAAAGACTAAAACTAAAATGCTCAGACCTGTAGTTGACTAAAACTTGACTAAACGAAAAATAGATAAAGGTGACTAAATACGATGAAAACGAAAAAGAGCATTTGCAACATGACTAAGACTAAAACGAAAAAAATAAATAGCTGACAAAATTAACACTGTATGGATGTATGTTTCATTTAGATTGCGTTTTATCTGACTTTGGCTCTGGCAACGCCGTGCCCTCTTAAATAAATGCTGTTGCGTTTGCCCCAGTGGAAGATGGATGAGGACCGTGAGCTGTGACTTTGGGGGGAGGGGGATGGAGGAGGGGGATAGGGGAGGGGAAGGGCAGCCGGGTGTGGGAACGAGGATGAAAAGAGGGCAGGTGATTTAACACGAGGGCCGCGGCGGCGCAGGAGGGGAGGAGGAGATGTATGGCGGCCGGCCAGTGGAGCGGCAGAAAACAGTGGTCCGGACTAATGATCCGCGACCTCGTCGTTATGGCCACAGAACGCGTTGTGGCACGAGGTGCAGAGTCCCCCCTGGACATCTATCCTCCCAGGGAAGCCTCATGACTCCTGGCTGTAAATCATGGGAGTGTGAAAGGGTTAGGTTGTGTGGGCTGAGGGATGACTGAGGAAGGTGGTAGTGGATGGAGGAGGAGAGGGGGGGGGGTCTTCAGAGAGTGAAGAAGTAGAGAGCATGAAGAGAGAGCACTCTTTCCATCATAAACCCTGAAGGTAAAATTACTTGTGCCCCCCCACCAACCCCCTACCTACATACCTCCAACCCCCGCCAAAGCAAACCAATGATGTGGATCTTCCAGCTCACACTTGCCCCCCCTCCCCCCACTAGATGGCTCCATTGGAGCCGGGGGTTTGGGGAGAGAGAGAGCGTTCTCAAATTGATTTATATCCCCCAGCAGAGCCCCCATCAATCCTAATACGACTCTAATGAAATCGTTGGGTGTTGAGAGGAGAGGTCTAGGTGTGTGTGTGTGTGGTGGTGGTGGGGTGGGCGGGGGGTGGGGGTGGGGGGGGGGGTCATAAGTCACTTTAGTAACATATCATGATAAAGAAGGCATTGATCAAGGGGAGTTCAATGATGACAAAATGCCACAGCTCTCCAGGAAAACAGCCCATAAGCAACAGCGGAGTGCTCTCAGATACTATCGGCTCACGCGACTCAAGGCTGCCATAAATAAGACTCACGCTGAGGTTTGACTTGCTGTTTACACTTCCTCTTCACGTGGTGTTTGGTTTTATTTGTTTGTTTTTTTCTTCGTGGATCATCTGCAGGACGTGTGGAATAATGATCTGACCGCACCAAGTTGCATGACCCCTCTGTGTTTGTGTACACTATGAATTTTGAAATTGTTGTCTTTTGAGAGGCCTCATTCAATACATTGGCCCTCCTGCCTGGAAGATGGAACATCTGGCCATGCACTCATCTCGTTAGTCGTTCTTGCCCTTAACCCTTTCACTACCATAGTGTGGTTGTGAAAGGGTTAACATTCTGTAGTGTGTTTGTGAAAGGGTTAACCTTCTGTAATGAGTGGTAGTGAAAGGGTTAAGTCCCTTCCTTTTAGTCCTGTTTACTTTTAACTGGGACTTTGGCACAACTGCTGTGAGACTTTGGCACAGAGTTACTCACTGGTCTAGAACTAGGATATTTGGTGCCATTAAGGGGCCTTTAGGAGCAACAACCCATGTATCAACAAGCACAAAGTGATACCTAAATGAGAAAACTCTCACAAAATGTAAACAAGATCGCAATAGGCGCCGAATTTTCCCTATGGGAAGTGTGCATCTTGCAGGAGACATTGCATATTCCTGTGCTTATCTTCAAGGTTGAAATGTACATGGGGTGTATATGCATAAAACCTTGAATCAAGCACCATTGTGTGCTGTACGTTATGGTCTCAGTTGTGGCTGAATCAATGACATTATTGTTATATTAACAATACAATGGGTTAATGTTAATGACACAGTTCCGATTTTCTGACTGAAACTCACTGAAAGTGACACTTTGTACACAAAGTAGATTTCAGTGAGCTTCAGTCAATTTGTATGGACAGGAGCTTGTCCCCATTGACTTTGCCTTAGTTTGTGGCTAACTATCAACAAGCACAAACTGATACCTAAATGAGAAAACTCTCACAAAATGTAAACAAGATCTCAATAAGCGCCGAATTTGAACTTGTAAGTCGCTTTGGATAAAAGCGTCAGCTAAAGGACTAAATTTAAATGTATTTGCATTACAATAAATATAGTTACAATAGACACTATAATCTAAATATACTATGAGTAAGTAAGTATACAGTATACACAGGTGCAGTATGCACCTATGCACATGTGTTCCCTGGAAGCGGGAACTGATCACCAATCACGGTCAGCTGGTGTTTCAGAGGGGAGAAGCAGTGTGACACGCCGGCGGAGCGGATAGAGTGTGACGCAAGGCAATGATGTGAGATTTCCCCATGGAGATGAAAAGCTACCAATGGACCTTTGTGTGATGATAAAACCGGTATTCTAAATTGTCAGTGAACCAACCAAGCTATATAAAAAAAAAAAACTGAACTTAGCCCAGACGGTGCTTGTCTTGGCTGCAGACCTTGTGGTGGTTAAACTAATCTACAGTATGATTCTTTATTTTGTTCATTGGAAACCTGACCCTCTTGTTGTTCTGCTCTTTCATCTTGTCTTCATTACTAGACTGGATGTTAGGGCTAGAGCTCACACACACACACACACAAAATACTATTAGAATAGAATAGAAATACTTTATTTATCCCGAGGGAAATTCAGTCCAAAACCAAGTCACGAATAAGAATACAATAGAGATGTAGAACTAGATGAAATGTACAGAAACGGGTAGAGCTATCTGCAGCGGCAGCCGTCTCAGGCGACAAATTAAACCAGTCCCCCTTTTCTATTGTCCCCATGGCGCACAGAAGGGGCTCTGCACGGCAAACTGGTCACTCACTCTCTCTCTCACCCTCATTTTTATTTACTCCAATTAGTTACTTTATTTTGCATAGAAGATAAAGATGGCAAAAATGTATAATGATGATTTCAAATTTTAAGCCTGCCGACTTCAAGAGGACGTAATCAGAGCAACATAACTGGACCGCATACCACTTTAACATAACCTTTAATAAGAGCATGCAGCATAACTGGAGCATATACCACTTTAACATGACCTTTAGAGGTCAACAGATCGAGGATCGACCACGCCAAAGCACTGGAATATATAAGAAATTGTACTTTTATTTTGTATACACATTCAGTACTATTTAGGGATGTTCGATATTGGCTTTTTTACTGATATCCGATATACCGATATTGTCCAACTCTTAATTTCCGATACCGATATCAACCGATACCGATATATGCAGGGTTCCCCCCCCCCCCCCCCCAAAACGGAATAATTTCAGGTAATTAACATTACATATCTCTTGTCGTGGAATTAACACAACATTATGCATACTTTTGACAATAAATAAAATAAGAATTTGTTCTTACCTGCTTGCCTGGGTAAATAAAGGTTAAATAAATGTGGGGGAAAAAGAATTTAATGATTTTTTAGTTTTTTTGAAAACCGATACAGATAATTTCCGATATTACATTTTAATGTCAATATCGGCCGATAATATCGGTAGGGCGATAATATCGGACATCCCTAGTACTCATTTATCTGGGTATTTCTACTTCTTGAGTAAAGGAACTGTGTACTTCTGCCACCACTGCATACAGTATAGTATAGAGTGTTGTTGGCTCCACCGAGCAGTAATTATTGTCCTCTCTCCCAGACACATGCTCCTAAGAACACAGACGGCTCCCCAGATCAGTCTCTAGAGAGCTGTAAATTAGCTTAGCGAAGAAGCAAACACATGGACTGAAGGGAAAGCATCAGGTCTGGAAAGCGCTGCATAACTAATTTGTAGGTTAATGGGGGGCGACAGTGGCTCGGGAGGTAGAGCAGTCGTCTGGTATTCCGGAGGTTCCCGGTTCGATTCCCGCTCCTCCCGGGGCAGCGTGTCGAAGTGTCCTTGAGCAAGACACTTAACCCCCTAATTGCTCCAGATGAGCAGGTTGCCACCTTGCATGGTTGCCTCTGCCGTCACAGTGTGTGGATGTGTGAGTGGATGGGTAAAATGTGAGGAACAAATTGTAAAGCGCTTTGGATAAAAGCTGCTATATGAATGCAGCCATTTACCATTTACCATTTAATGTTGTCATGGGCTTATTTATCTGGGTTTAGCCCTGTTCTCGTTAAGTGCAGATGTAGACTTGAGGACAATGTCAACAAAGCCTTCGCCAATGTCTGGCAGCTGTGGATTTGTCTGTCTCTCTCACCTGTCTGTCATGGGATATCAAAGAGATTAATGTCACCATCAGTACAGTATGTCAGTATTATATTGACGTCGGATGGCCATGGTTGCTTAAAGGGGACCTATTGTGAAAATCGCCTTTTCCTGTGTTTTGCATAGTTTTTTACAGAATGAGGGGTTGTCTGCAGTTCAGCTGTGACAAGATATGGTACATGATGGTGCCCGGACTACACTTGAGAAACACTGTTGCGGCTGACAACTGTATTGCACATTGCATTTTGCACTGCAAAAAAAATTGCACATTACTCATTACACACATTTTTTACAGCCAACCAAAGTGCTGTACAATCAAAGCTTAAAATCAATGTCCTAATATAAAATACACAAATACAAAAATACAAAAAGGCACAGCAGGACAAGACAGTACATTCAGAGAATAGGACAGTAGGACAACACACGGATAGGGGAACACAAAGTACAGTAGCACACAGGGGACAGAGGAGCATAAGAAGAGATACAAGAGGGAGGGGGCAGGATAAAATTACATGGGAGTGTGTGAGTTAGGGTGTGGGAGAATCAGGGTTTATTGAAGGCCAGGGAATAGAAGTGGGTTTTTAGACGGGCCTTAAATGTCTCCAGCGAGGGGGCAGATCGGATCTCCAGGGGAAGCTGGTTCCATAGCTTGGGGGCCACGGCCTTGAAGGAGCGATCGCCTCTCTTTTTGAGTCTGGTGCGGGGGGGGGACCAGCCGAGCCTGGTTGGAGGATCTTAGTGACCTGGGTGCTGCGTAGGGGGTGATGAGCTCGGTGATGTATAGGGGTGCTGCACCCGATAGTGCCTTAAATGTGAGGAGGAGGATTTTGAAGTCTATTCTAAGTGGGACTGGGAGCCAGTGTAGGGAGGCTAGGACTGGTGTGATGTGCTCTCTCTTTCTGGTGCCGGTAAGGAACCTAGCTGCAGAGTGCTGGACCATTTTGAGGCGGGACATGGCTGCCTGACTGATGCCGGTGTAGAGGGCATTGCAGTAGTCAAGGCGTGAAGTGACAATAAAATGTCAATAACACACATTTAGTTGTTTATTTGACTTCATTTTGCCTGATTGCATCCATAAATGTGCACATATTTAATGGGGAAGTGCCTCATTTTTTCCATATATAAACATAAAATTCAGAAAACTTTCAATATATTTTTTCTTAGTTTATATGTACATAACAAACTGGGAAAGTTTCATAGTGATATCTATTCAATTATTTGTTTGCCTATTAGAGGGTACTACACTTACTACACTGTTACTACACTGTTTGTAGCCTGTGTGTAGTTCTGTTCAGTTCAATAACATCATTATTATTATTCAGTTATCAGGCATGTGTTTAGGTTGTCTATTACTAATGGTTTGATTGGGTGTTGTGTTTGTAAATAGCAGTTTCAAAAAAAATTAGGGCATTTTATAATACAAAACTTTGAAGTTGTTTTCTGAAAAACTCGTTTTTATGCATTTTACTTACACACAAAAAGTTGGAACTCCATTTCCCTAGTACCTACACACACCAAACTTTCCACATTTCTTCCCATCCATATTATGCTTCTTTCTATAGAAAGTTTTGTTGATATATATCATTCATAGCCAGGTTTATAGTACATTTTATACCAAAACTAGGCGATTTTTTTTTCATGACAGTAGACAGTATTTGCATATATAAACATAAAATTCAGAAAACTTGTAATATATTTTTTCTTAGTTTATATGTACATAACAAACTGGGAAAGTTTCATAGTGATATCTATTCAAGTATTTTTTCCCCCTATTACGGGGTGCTGTCCCCCCTTAACACATCCTGCGCCATTCACGTTGTACGGCGTGTTTCAAGTTCATGCTAATTCTGCCAATCCACGGCGTACAACGTTATTTTGATCATATTTAATTTTTTCGCCATGGTATTCATATTTCCCTCACGGAGCCTGGTCTGATGCTGTGTGAGCCGGCACAACTCTGCAACGCTTCAATACTGCCCCCTGGTGGATGATCGACGAGTTGCCAAACCGGAAATGGCCGGTTGGATCTCGGTGTGTCTCCTAAATCCGTCCGGCCACTCGCATATCGTCGCGGGACTCTAGCCACACACCGTGGATATGGATCGCTGCCATAACTCAATAATCGACATGATTTGGGCGTGTATTATACAAACCGGAAATGGATCGACTCGATCCCCATCAAATAACTCGGATCTTTTTGCTCCAGTCTCATCGCCCAACGGTAAGAGGAGGCTGACGTTACTTTCAGCCTGTTTGTTTATTATTATCCATGCAAACTGCTCTGATCTATATATCACCCATACTACATAAAGCATTTAACGACGATCACAGAATTATAAACGACCCCCCCCCCCCCCTCCGTTCATCCGCGCATGATCAGTCATAACGTTTAGGACCATGTACAGTTGAAATTTTTAATATAGCGTGGATCGGCAACAAACGGCATTTGATAATCTATATTTGATATTGCTCTGATCTATATATCACCCATACCACATAAAGCATTCAACGACGATCACGGAATTATAAACGCCATTTGATAATGTATATATGCATTTATGCCTATATCTCACGTTCTAGGAATTACTGCAGAAAATGATAAAAACAGATTTATATTCTAGACGGTATTTTCGTATGAATGTGTGAATGAAAAAGTAAAACGTTCCTACATCCTGAACAATAGATAATCGATGTTGAATGGGCCATAGTAATGTCAATTTAGCAATACAATTTAAAAAGTTATAGCCCTGCAAAGAAGGTGAACATCTCCATAGACTTACAGTACTGGCAGAGAA
>NC_140172.1:96524421-96626921 GCF_963971535.1 Notolepis coatsorum | reverse complement strand
CAGCGACTGATTGCGGCGATGCGCTCATCAGCCGTGGCCTTCGAGCCAAGTTGTTTACTGTTAACTAATCAAGGGGAAATATTTTAATCAAGCGCCTGCAACTGTCTTAATCATTAACATTAGCCGAACCGTGTATGTTAATTGCCGCGTAGCTCAAGGTGATGATAGTCAATCGTAAAAGTGCAAATGATGAAATTACCACCATCAAGGTCTAGACATGAGCAAATGGATCCTAATCACGGTGTTGGATCGGGGAGCGTAGGAAACATGAAAGCGTCTCTTGACAAGCTTTTTGGTTATGTATTAATTCCATTCCTTTCCACTTAGAGACTACTATACACACAGTATCAAATAATGTGTGTCTCTTGGTATAAAGAAGGAATAAACAGTTTAGCGCAAGATTATTTCACTTATCATCTACTTATGTTCAATTTCAAATGAATTAAGACTAAATTTAACAGAACGCACTTTGACCAACACTTCAATGACTAGTCGATGTATAGTATTAGTATCTTGAGTAGATTGTGGATAGATAAAGAGTCCTATTCTAGAAAAACTCTATATATTATGGACACAGGATTGACTGGATTGGCAAGGTTTCAAAATACATGTATAAAAACATTTGCATTCCTCTGCATGAATAATATGTGCCTCTTATGAAGACAGACAGCTAATTCATTAAGTTAACGTTCTTCAAATTACGATGAAGGGTATATTCTATATGCATGCAGCCCCTAGAGTCCACTGCCGGGGTTAGGGGGCACATTCCCACTGGGGCTACCCATGCTAGAAAAGAAAAAAAGGTAAACACTCAAGGTACTGTGGTATAAGGTGCTTTGGATAAAATGGCATATTTCAAACCTTTATTTATTCTCGAAAAGTACAATATTGAGGTCACCCTCATTTTCAATGTCGTCGAGACTATATGTTGGTGGCTATGTTCCCTACATGTTATTAATTATGTCCCACACTATTGTTTTAGTCTTGTAAATCAGTTGAGAACTTAAAAGTTAACCCTTTCACTGCCACACTACCAAATGGTTATCCCTTACACTGTGACAATAAGGCAGGTTAACCCTTTCACTGCCACACGACAAAGGGTTAAACCTTTCACTGTCACACGACAAAGGGTTAACCCTTTCACAACCACACTACAGAAGGTTAACCCTTTCACTACCACACTAAACACCCCATGAAAGGTTAGCAAAGTGCAGTGTGCCAAGGATTGTTCCGCAAAGCACAGGACCACAGGGCTGCCATATGGACAGGCCAAGCCACACCGTCCCCCTGGTGTACTGAAGAGAATGTCCGTTGGATTATAATAAATACTTGCATTTATATTTTTATAAAAGCGTTTTTAATGTAGGGTGGAAATGGCCTCCTTCACCGCCACTGGTAGCACCCAACCTTGGGCTACGCAGGCTCAATGGCTACCATACACTGGCACCCCGGCACATATCACACTACACAATGGCTGAATGGTTCAGGAGACAGGGATTGATATCAGTCAATTAAGGGGAAGGGATGATTAGGTGGCCTTGATGTCAGAGAGCTGATTGGGAATTTGACCAGGAACATCGGGGAACCCCCTACTCTTTACGATATTCGTCTTGGGTTCTTTAACGACGAGATTCAGTCAGGACCTCGGTTTAGCGTCTCATCCGAAGGACGGCACTCACAGCTGTATGGTGTCCCTAATTATCACCGTAACAGGGGAATTGTCCAGAGGACAGAGTGCCCCCTGCTGGACAACAACACAATTTTTTCCGACAGCAGCCTTGACCGGGGCTCGAACCAGTGATCCTCCGATCATGAGTCCGGAGCTCTACTCATGTAGCCACGCATTATGGGGATGCGATTAGTTGATACCTCTTACCTCTAGCGTAGATGTAGTCATTTGAACATGTATTATCAGCTCAGCTGAAAAATAATTTGGAAATCTTATGCTTATTGGTGCTCAGAAAAAAATCTTTTAAAATAACCTTATTTCATGCCTACTAAGCCCCAGACCATCTTTCACCTTCATCTTCTGCTTCTTATGCTTCTTCATCATCTCTCTCTCTCTCTCACTCAAAGGGCCTTTATCACTCATAAATTCAGTATGATCAGTATTTTAGTGGTGCTTTAAGGTGATTGAGGGTGTGTGTGTGTGTGTGTGCGTATGCACGCTCGTGTGTGCCTGCGTGCATGTGTGGAAAGTGGTCATCAGTGGTCACTCGCTGCCATGTTGAAGAAAAAATAAACAAATACAAAAAAAATTTCATACTATAGTGAATCACTATAGAAATCTTATGCTAAACCATATACTGTACGTAGTATTTCTGTGGTAAATATTTGTATGTATGTATGTATGTATGTATGTATGTATGTATGTATGTATGTATGTATGTATGTATGTATGTATGTATGTATGTATGTATGTATGTATGTATGTATGTATGTATGTAAGAAAAACATTTAAATACTGTAAATCACTACTGTATTTCTATGGTAAATCCGTCACATACCTGACCTGTCCGACATACGAGATAACAAAAGGTGAAATAAAGTCATATTTTCAATCATAGTACATGGTAATGGGGGGGGGGGGGGGGGCGTTTAATTTAACACTAGGATCTTTATCCAACTGCAGTGTAATTATTCTGCAGTGAAGTTGCTGACATAATGTGCCGGGTGAGCAGCGGTGTAAGTAGTTACTAGTTTTAAATTATTGCTAATGCCGTTCCTATTACCGGCAGAGAAAGATTAGAATGATGAGTCACTGACAATAAAACTGGAATTACCTGCAGTGGCGTAGTCTGCAGTAGTGGGCATATTGTGAATTCATGCAACCTGCTCAGTTGTCCCAGGCGCTGTTCTAGAGTCCCTACACATGATCTGTTGCCATCGCCGTCCTGGACAACACCCCTCTCATCAAGGAGACATTCAATGACATACCCTCACAGAAAAGTGTCCTAAGGTATTTTCAAAGAAGTACAGTATCATGGTATTTCCATATATATAATATATTTTTTTTTCTTTTTTCTTTTTTTTACTGAAATTACCATCAAACTACCCCTTGAATCCCTTTTGGTCCCACAGTAGATGAACTCACACCTGAAGGGCTCTACATGCTCAAGCAACTGCAATGCGACTGCGACACAACTGCAACACACAATCAGATGTCGCAGAGGGTGTTGCAGAGGGTGTTGCGAGGATGTTGCGTACCTATCACAACCATTTTACCAGAGCGACTGCAACACAACCGTTGCGTTGATGTTGTGTAGCATTGATTGGTTGGTTAGTGAATGCGGGCGGGGCTGTCATATAATAATATTGGTTCCGCAGGCAGGAATACTATCCTCGATAGTTAACGTAATTTATACAAATGGAAGTATTGATTTCTTCGTAAAAAATAATTCAAAAAATATACAGTCAACTGGAATATGTTTGTTTTTTTACACATATGTTGGATTATGTAATTGGTTTGTCATGACAAACCAATAAAAATCGCGAATTAACCGGTGGTTATCCTATAGCCCTAGTTATATGTACATTTCAACAAAGTGGACTGCAGGGGAAGACTTCCATAGCATACGCCTTCAAATCCTCTTACCTTGACGATTATAAGCCTCCACAATTTAGTAAACAGTATTCCCATGGCTGGTGTTGATATTTTACGATGCCAGCTTGTGAGAATTTGTGGTAGCCAAGTTCAAGTTCAAGTTCAAGTTCTTTAATAGTTGTCATACAGAAGTACAGAATACTTTCATACAAAATGCTTCTTACTGTTACGCTCCAGAGACTGTGCTAGACAAGATAGTATCAAATAACATAATAACATAATATAGCATGAATTTAGAAGAAGAAAAATGAGGTCACAGTGTTCGGTATAGACATATGTACAATGTTCTGAGTTACCATATAATATACAATACACAATACTATGCAGTGTACTAACTAGTGCAAAGCAGAAATGGGATGAGGTACAATTTTAGGTACAATTTACAGTAAGGTGTACGAGTTGTAGTGCAATCCTTCATCCATAAATATAAAGTGTGGGGAGTGGGTGCTACAGTGTGTTTGTTTAAAGTGGGTGTGTGCTATAAAGTGTGTGGAGTGGGTGCTACAGTGTGTTTGTTTAAAGTGAGTGTGTGCGTGTGGATGTGTGTGCTATGTGCGTTTGGTGGTTGTTGTTGTGTAGTGTTCATTCATTGTTCGTTTAGCAGCCTGATGGCCTGGGGATAGAAGCTTCTTCTGAGTCTTTCTGTGCTCGCCTTGAGACTCCGGTATCGCTTGCCTGACCGCAGCAGTTCAAAGAGGCAGTTGTTCGGGTGACTGGAGTCTTTAATGATTCTCTTAGCCTTGCCCTTGCAACGCTTGTTGTAAATGTTCTGGAGGGTGGGGAGCCCCCCTCCAATTGTGCGTTCGGCTGAACGTGTCACTCTTTGTAGTCTGCTTCGGTCTTGTGCAGTGCTATTCCCAAACCAGGAGGTGATGTTGCCGGTCAAGATGCTCTCTATTGTACATGAGTAGAAGTTCTTAAGGATCTTCTGGCTGACTTGGAACTTCCTTAGGCGCCTGAGGAAGTAGAGGCGTTGTCGTGCCTTCTTCACAACACTGTCAATGTGTGTGGTCCATGTCAAGTCCTCGGATATGTAGGCTCCGAGGTACTTAAAGCTGTTGACTCTCTCAACCGGTGCCCCGTCGATGCTGAGCCAGCCAGCTAGCGTTGATGCTATTCAATGCTATCATACCCAACTAACGTTAATGCCATTCAGAATTTATTAACATAGCTAGAACACACAGTAACTTTAATATAATTACATGCATCATTGTTTACAATGAACAGGTGGGGCTAATCGAAAGGACTGGACACAGGGACAAGTTAAACAGCAATCAATTAATTTAATACAACAGTCAACAGGTAGTTTTGAGCTGCATTTTCGTGCCTACGACCGCGCCATAGGGATATAAGGCTTTGACAAGCTCTCTCTCTCCTGCCGATTAAAATCAGCAGCTCTTCCTCGAGTGCCTGTAGCTGCCTGCATTTACACAACAGCGTCCATCCCTGCTGCTAGCTAACGTTAAAACTAACCTAAAGTTAGTTGTTCACCAACAATCTCAGCATTTGTATTTAGCGTCAGCTCAAAAACACTGAACCGGCAGCAGCAATAATACTTCTGGTCGGGGGGTTTCAAAATAAAAGAGCGACGTTTAAAAAAAACAGGAAAGACGTTTATTTTGTACATTAATTTGACATTTATTTGTACAATGTTGCATAAGCTACTCGTGGATGTTGCAGTTGCTCGAGCATGTAGAGCCCTTAACTGAGAGGCCAAGGGCTCCAACCCCACCCCTCTCTATACTTAAGATCAAGTGTCTCTGCCTCTTCTTCAGTGTCTCCTAGCTGGCCAGAGGAGAGCACTCCTCTTCTTCACTGTGTCTCCTAGCTGGCCAGAGGAGAGCACTCCTCTATTTAAGTGTCTCCTAGCTGGCCAGATTAGAGCACTCCTCTTCTTCAGTGTCTCCTAGCTGGTCAGAGGAGAGCACTCCTCTTCAGTGTCTCCTAGCTGGCCAGAGGAGAGCACTCCTCTTCTTCAGTGTCTCCTAGCTGGCCAGAGGAGAGCACTCCTCTTCTTCACTGTGTCTCCTAGCTGGCCAGAGGAGAGCACTCCTCTTCTTCAGTGTCTCCTAGCTGGTCAGAGGAGAGCACTCCTCTATTTCAGTGTCTCCTAGCTGGCCAGATTAGAGCACTCCTCTTCTTCAGTGTATCCTAGCTGGTCAGAGGAGAGCACTCCTATTCAGTGTATCCTAGCTGGCCAGAGGAGAGCACTCCTCTTCTTCAGTGTCTCCTAGCTGGGCAGAGGAGAGCATTCCTCTATTTCAGTGTCTCCTAGCTGGCCAGAGGAGAGCACTCCTCTTCTTCAGTGTCTCCTAGCTGGGCAGAGGAGAGCATTCCTCTATTTCAGTGTATCCTAGCTGGCCAGAGGAGAGCACTCCTCTTCTTCAGTGTCTCCTATAGCTGGTCAGAAGATCTGTCTACGATATAATCAATGAGGCCGGTTTCCACCACAATACCCAATTACAATTGATACCCAACTACCCACAATAGTAAGGGTACACTGTAAAAAAAAAGTGTTCACAGGAAATTCACTGTATTATTTTACAGATTACTTTTGTTTGTCTACTTCTAAGTGTAAATGCCATAAAAATACAGTAAATTACGTTTTATCAAAATATGAACCATTAAATAAAGGTTGTAATCTGTAAATGTATTTGATTGTACTGTAATTTGACAGTAAGTATTTGGCAACAGTTGCTGCCAGACATTTACGTTTTTTTTACAGTTTCATTTTTTACAGTGTGGGTTGAGGGTGATAAGAAATGCATTTGAATGTACTTTTATATCCATCAGGTATATTTGGCTTGTTTCACCAGTATAATATAGAGATAATATCAAAAGCAAAGAGGTGTAGATCAGTGAACACAACACAGAACCCACACGCATTAGTGATGCAAACGAGCGCTAACTCCCCGAGTCCCCATTAGAATGGGAACAAAGTAAGAAAGGGCCTCGCAGGCAAACGGAGAGACGGGAGAAGAGAGAGAAACGAAAGCCGCGCTCACAAACAAGGCATTATTATTAACCACGTTTTCTTTATGCTGCTTTCTGAAGAGCGCCAGGCCTAGAGCACTTTTTACTTGCCAAAAACAAGTTGTTGTTTTTTTTTGCTTTGAAACAGGGAGGTATAGGATTGCCTCGGGATGAAAGGCTCAACACACAGGAAGGCAGGAGCGCTTTATTTGTTTACCGTGCGGCAGGCCGAGGGCGATATAGTCAGACTCCTCTCTTCATCCGCAGGAGAGCTCCCGCTTTGGCGGTGGCGACGACGCAGCGCATTGCCTCCCACCGGCACCCACCGCGCGTTAGTGCCATCTGCCAGGACCTGTTGGCTTGTTTGTTTTCCAGAGCAAACAGCAAATCACTTCTTTCCTGTTCCTGCTTTTTACCATATGCCACCGCCGGTGTATCAGAGCGAGGCATGTATATTAATGAAGTTAATCAAAGACGCACGCGGCCACATCTGCCAGGGGAATTTGCGAACGATCGCACACCCGCCGGTTGATTCATCGCTTGTGCCCCCCCCACCCCCACCTGTCACCGTGACTACATTTTCTATGTAGGTGAGACGTTTCTTGGAGGTGACACAAATCTATCGGCGGTGAAGCGTGTTCAAAAAGTTGCTCACTATTTTGCTATAATAAATTGTTTTATTAATAACCTCCTCTATAGACCAGTCTGTAACACTGAAATGTGGTATAGGAAAAAAATATATATCTTTGTGTATTTGATAATTGAGAACGCATACGTTTACAAAACGATGAAGCCATTACATCTACAGAATGATATTTTAGAAGTGATTTAGAATCCCCCTTCTCTTGTTGCATAACCCATTAAACAGTGAGAAAACTGCTATTATACCAGTCAACATCATGTACACTGGAAAGACAGCTACATATTGTAAATGGCTCTGTCTCCCCCCCCCCCCCCCCTCAAAGTCTTGGTCTTGACTATGTCCCCCCCCCCCCCCCCCCCCCCCATTAAAGTCTTGGTCTTGACTCATCTCCCCCCCCCCCTCAAAGCCTTGGTCTTGACTCTGTGTGTGTGTGTGTCCCCCTCAAAGCCTTGACTCAGTCTCCCCCCCCTCAATGTCTTGGTCTGTCTCCCCCCCTCAAAGTCTTGGTCTTGACTCTGTCTCCCGACCCCCCCCCCCCCTCAAAGTCTTGGTCTTGACTCTGCCTTACCCCCCCCCCCCCCCTCAAAGTCCCAGTCCTGACTCGGTCTCGCCCCCCTTCATAGTCTTGGTCTTGACCCTGTGTCCCCCCCCCCTCAAGGTCTTGGTCTTGACTTTGTCTCTCCCCCCCCCCCCTCAAAGTCTTGGTCTTGACTCTGTCCCCCCCCCCCCCCCCCCCCTCAAAGTCTTGGTATTTTCATTTTTCATTTCAACCTTTATTTAAAATCATAAGCTTCTGAGGTTTTCCCTCATTTACAGAAACGACGATTCTCGATCAGTCTCGATCCGATGGGTTCTCGTGGCGCCGGTAGACCCCCTAATTGTCACGATGGGGTTAGGTAGAATGCAATAATACAGAAAGGGAAGGAATGGAGGAGGCAGAGGCGAGGAGTGAAGCTTGGAGAATGATGTTTACTGTAGAATCCAGTGCAATACAAGGAAAATACAGAAACTAAATAACAAACTTCACAATACAAAACAACAAACACTAAGACTTACTAGAGGGAGAACGGTGCAACACGACGTGGAGGAACAGGGGGTAACTGGAGGAATGTCGCCACAACGAAGGGGAGACAGACAGACACCTAAATACCCAGACTAATTAACAATTAAGAACACCTGGCCAACACAGAATCACAAACAACACCTAGACAATAAGCAAAGAACAACTAAACACAACTAAACACAAAAGCAACTCCTAACAACCCAAAACAGTGTATGACATCACACCAGGGAAGGGAAAGACAATGACAGTACACACCATGACACCACATTAATCAAACTATTAATTATAGTTAACACAGTAGTCAGGATGTCCAGTGTACTGGAGCGCACCGATTGTTTGTCACCACTAGAGGGTGGTAGGGCGCCAATGTCAGATAGAGGGCATTGCCCAAAGTTAGGTGGAGGGTACTGCCCAGTGTTACCATCCTGCCCAGTCCAGCCAGGACCGGGCCTAGGATCCTGACAGTACCCCCCCCTCAACGGGTGGCTTCCAGACACCCGAAAACAACGTCCATAAGCAGGTGAGGGAGGAAGCCGGAACCCCGGAGAGGACCCAGGGAGAGGACCCGAAGACGAGGGACCAGGAGGCTGAACAAAAAACCCAGGAGGGGCATAGCAGCCAGGGGGGTAGAAAACGGGCGCAGATGCCCGGAGAGGGGGGGTGGGGATGGGAACAGAGGCCCGGGGAGGAGGACTGGACCTGGGAACAGAGGTCCGACGAGGGGGGGTGGGGATGGGCACCGAGACCCGGGGAGGGGGGCAGAACCTGAGAACCGAGGCCCGACGAGGAGGGCTGGACCTGGGAAGCGAGGCCCGACGAGGGGGGGTGGGTACAGGTGTAGAAGCCCGGGAAGGGGAGCTGGACCCTGGAGCCGGATCCCGGATGAGAGGCCCTCCAGCCGCCGGACTAGGGACCGGTTCAGGAGAGCCGGAATGGAGGTGCGGCGGCGACGACCCCCGGAGCAGGATCCCACGCAGGCCCCGGCGAAGACCACGGCGAAGACCCCGGCGGAGACCACGGCGAGGACCAGGACGCCGATCACGGCGCAGAGCTGGACCAGACGGGGAGCCAGGATCCGTCGAAGAGCCGGGAGCCGGCACGGCAGCCGGACCAGGTGGAGAGGCCGGGCAGGGCGTGGAGACCGGATCGGTCTCGGCGGCGAGGCGTGGTGTAGGATCCGGGGATGAGGAGCCAGGACCCAGAGCTGAGGCTGGACTGGGCGTGGAAGCTGGACCAGCTGTGGAGGCCTTACTAGCCATACTAGCCTCGGGGGCTAGGCTAACTGTGGGCCCTGGACTCACTGTGGGAACTGTGCTAGCTGAAAATGCCTGGCTAGCTTGGGACATCTGGTCCGTCTCAGGTACTAGGCTCACCCTGAACCTGGAGCCTAGTCTGGCAGTGGAGACTGTGCTAGCTGGAGACATCTGGTCTGTCTCCGCTACCAGGCTCACCCTGAACCTGGAGCCTAGGTTGGCAGTGGGCGTCTGGTTAGCTACTGTAGCGGGGCTAACAGGCGGGGCTGTGCTAACTGGGGACGGCCGGTTAGCTATTGGGACGGGGCTAACGGGCGGAGCTATGTTAGCTGGGGATGCCTGGCTAGCTTGGGACATCTGGTCCGTCTCCGGTACTAGGCTCACCCTGAACCTGGAGCCTAGTCTGGCAGTGGAGACTGTGCTAGCTGGAGACATCTGGTCTGTCTCAGATACTAGGCTCACCCTGAACCTGGAGCCTAGTCTGGCAGTGGAGACTGTGCTAGCTTGAAACGGCCGGTTAGCTATTGAAACGGAGCTAACGGGCGGAGCTAGGTTAGCTGGGAGTGGCTGGTTAGCTCTTGACACTAAGCTAACCGGCGGAGCTATGTTAGCTGTGGACGTCTGGTTAGCTGTATGAGCGGAGCTAACGGGTAGAGCTGTACCAACTGGGGACGTCTGGCCATCTATAGTGGCGGAGCTAACAGGAGGAGCTGTGCTAACGGGGAACAGCCGGTCAGCAATTGGCACGAAGCTAACGGGCGGAGCTAGGTTAGCTGGGAGTGGCTGGTTAGCTATTGGCATGAAGCTAACGGGCGGAGCTAGGTTAGCTGGGAGTGGCTGGTTAGCTCTTGACACTAAGCTAACCGGCGGAGCTAGGTTAGCTGTGGACGTCCGACCGGCGATGGACATCCGAGCAACCTCAGCGGCTGTGGGAGGATCTAGGCTGACCGTAAGCCTGAGAACAGTCGGCAGGCTAGCTACACTAGCCTTCGGCTTATGCTTCTCCATGAGGACAGCAACATGTTCAGCCATCTCCCACATCGCCGTCTGCAGTGTCGGGTTCTCAGTGGCGACCTGGTCGATCTTCCGGAGTAGGAACCCCCATTTGGCCAGTGAGTAACTCTTCATGTCACCGGCCATCAGGGCCAGGACAACGGTGATGGTATCGCTTGCCTTTCCTGCTGCATTCGTTAATGTTGGTGGCGACATTCTGTCACGATGGGGTTAGGTAGAATGCAATAATACAGAAAGGGAAGGAATGGAGGAGGCAGAGGCGAGGAGTGAAGCTTGGAGAATGATGTTTACTGTAGAATCCAGTGCAATACAAGGAAAATACAGAAACTAAATAACAAACTTCACAATACAAAACAACAAACACTAAGACTTACTAGAGGGAGAACGGTGCAACACGACGTGGAGGAACAGGGGGTAACTGGAGGAATGTCGCCACAACGAAGGGGAGACAGACAGACACCTAAATACCCCGACTAATTAACAATTAAGAACACCTGGCCAACACAGAATCACAAACAACACCTAGACAATAAGCAAAGAACAACTAAACACAACTAAACACAAAAGCAACTCCTAACAACCCAAAACAGTGTATGACATCACACCAGGGAAGGGAAAGACAATGACAGTACACACCATGACACCACATTAATCAAACTATTAATTATAGTTAACACAGTAGTCAGGATGTCCAGTGTACTGGAGCGCACCGATTGTTTGTCACCACTAGAGGGTGGTAGGGCGCCAATGTCAGGCCGAGGGCCAATGTCAGATAGAGGGCATTGCCCAAAGTTAGGTGGAGGGTACTGCCCAGTGTTACCATCCTGCCCAGTCCAGCCAGGACCGGGCCTAGGATCCTGACACCTAATGTCTTAAATCTAAAAAATATTCACATTAGTGCCACTCTGCTCTGGTCCTGGTGGTCGAGAATCACTAAACCGTGTAAAATAGCTTCTGGAGTAATGAGATGCAGAAACCGTGAACCAACCTGAGCCATTCTAGCATGTCCTCCACAGTGAGCCATCCAAGAGCTTTAACCCTTTCACTACCACACTACAGAAGGTTAACCTTTCACTACCACACTACAGAAGGTTCTGTATCGTATCGCTCTCGCTCGGCATCGCTCTCTGCACTATCTCGCATACGTGCACGCGCACTGAATAAAGACCACAATGTACCTTTAATCCCAATATTTGTCTGACCACACCCCTATCAGCTTACCCATATAAGCAGGGGTGGGGCCACCCACTCTCCTCCTTCTCGCTTTCACCACAAGGAAGAAGTGCCTCGGTAGATCCCCACACTTGACACCATGATGGAAGAAAGGTTTAGGAGCAGTTTTGGGAAACAAGGATACGTTGACATCATATCTTTATTTTCTCTCTCACTATTTTCGAGAAAATACGGCGATATTGTCTTCGTACTGGAGTGTCTGGAAGATGATGATCATTCTAAAAACCCTCCACCGGTTTTCGTATTGGGAGCACGCCGCTGCATGCTTCTCAACTGCAGTTCCTTGCTGTGTTTGTTGGGGTGAAACCTGTCAGGCCACAGCTGAACTGTCGGACATGCCGCTGTTGTGAGAAGCGGTGCGTTCCAGGTTGGGTGAGTAGTGTTTGCTGGCGGGCTCCACTTGTCTGTTAGTGCTATGGGGGCTACTTGACAACGTTTATGGAAACCGGCCCCAGGCTAGGGTCCTTTGTTTAGCCACCTAGGCGACAGAAGGCCTTGGTCTGAAGACCATTATAGTTTTAACTAGTGGGCCGCGACCATTGACACTGGTGATCCCTGTGTGTTCTGGACGAGTGGATTCTCTCTGTCACCGTGTTAAGGCCCCATCTTTCATATCCAAATGAGAGTATTCCTTCACGAGGGGATATGTGCATGTAATGTGCGATAGCGGCAGATTCATGTTCAAAGTCAGCTACACAGGCCAGTTGGTACTGTGCTGATTCCGTCGGATGTGGTAAAGTCACCGTTGTGAAGCGGTGTTGACATCTTGTTTTCTCTTTTCTCTTAAAAAGTGAGGAGAGGTTCAGAACGGCGGCCTGTCTGGGTGAGTGTTATGTCATTGTTTACATGTTCATAGCTTACGGTTAGCCAGTCAGCTGTTAACTGCTGCGTTAGCCTGCTGGATCGCTGCATGGCCTGCTTAGGGCCTACTATTAGCCAGTCAGCTGTTAGCTGCGGGGCTAGCATGTCGTGGTCGCTAGGTAACGTTAGCTTGCTGCTATGGGCCATGGCTGGCGCGGGGTAGCTTAGCTTCTCGCGCGCCGCCGTGAGCTCGCTTCTGATCGCGTGCGTCGTTAGCTTGGCGTCTCGCAAGAGAAGCAGTAGCACCCGAACGGTTGGAGCGGTCGTTAGCTTGATGCTATTCTGTTGAACGTGCTTTGATTTTAACATGTTTTACACTCTTGACCGCGACGTCATCCTTGACAGGGGATGTTTCGTCGACCCTGCCCTGAGCCTGGACGGCAAGGTTGCATCAACGGGGGACTGTAGTACGGGTTGGGGCGGTGACGCTACCCAGTTCGGACAACACAGGAGCGACTGTGTTCCTACGGTGTCTGTGACTGCACTTCGCTGATCTGCGTTCCGGGTAGGTACGGGGTTGACCAGACCTCATAACACGTCTTCTGGTTTTACTTTGCTAAATGTATTGTGAATAACGGTGTTTTTTCCCAAAACGTGTGTTGTTGCAATGCATTTAGGATACGTTGCGGGTTATGTGTGAGCTGTTTTTTGTCACTGGCAGTTAGCTTCTCCGTGCAAATCGGATCTGGTTGTTGTGTGAGAAACATCATGGTGTTTATATGCTCACAACTAAGGTAACTAACCTATGAAGCTATGCTTGGTGACAAGTGAGTAAAAGAATGTTCTTTCTCAGACTGTAATGACAATGAACAGTGTGTTCACACATTAACAGGTTTTCCTGTTTTAACTGGCCGTATTGAGGGTAAAATAGGAGGATTGTGTTTCCCCCCCGGTTCCCTGGGGACTTTTTCATCCTCCTATCAGACATGTTGTGCATTAATTGTGTCTTTTGTGTGGTAGGGATACGATGTAACTCTTAGCTTGATTGCTGAGGTTGTGCTAAATCTGCTGGAGAAACTTATTTCCTAAAGGGAAATTGGTTTGGTTGCTGTCATGTGTGCTTAGCAAGGCCTGTGGTCGATACTAATCAAGAATGATGTATTCTCTCATTGTGAAAAAAACGGCGTTCCTCTGTTGAGTGTTTTTGCCATTTTTTGTAGGTGATGATGGGTTGTGTGTGTCATGTGACCTACAACTGGGTTGTACTGGCCACAGAAGCACATGTGTATGTTGGACCGGGGTTCTTAGAGCCCTCTCTATTCTGTGTTTTTCCTTAGTAAAAATCAGATAGCAGGTTAGCTCATGCGCTGTGTGGAGCTGTGAAACGCTTCATAGAGCTGACTATGACTGTGTCATATTCTCTTTTTGTCGTTACATCGTATCATGGGTGTGGGGTCGTAAAGGGGTGAACTGGTAACCTTTCCTCTCCCCATTGTTCTGTCGGTCAGGGGTACACCCCCTGTCCTTCAAGGTTCCCGTCACGTGGCGGTTCGGCACGTTACGGGGGGGGGGGGGGGGGGGGAGGGAGTTCCTGGTCCCACGGCCTGGTATATTGGGCGTGTGCACCGCAGGAATCCCCCCGCCATAGAGTACGTCACCGTGCGCGTCTCTGTTGGTAGGACTTCCGTGTGCTGTTCAGGTCCATGTGATGGATCTGTTTTCAGGGGGGGGTGGTCAGGGCTCCTCCTCACCAAAGCCTATTCAGGCCTTCTGTGAGTTCGGACTCCTTCTTCCATGTGAGGAAGCCTCCATCAGAGTACAGAGCCTTCCTCCTCAGATTGTCAAAGTGAGTGGACCCTCTAGAAGGGTCCTTTTCTATTGTATGTATATTCGATTCAATTCGTTTATTGAGTGTGTATGGGTTCAGTGCCTCTTCCCCGGAGGCCCTAAAACCAGTTTTTTACATGGCTCAAGGTGCAATATATTCTTTTCAATCTGTAGAGCTCGCGTGGGAAGTCTCTCTGGGGATCCCCGTCTCTTTCCTATGGGAGGGTGGTGGGATGTAAAAATGTGAACATTTTTTACCCCGGCTGTGTAGACTGGGATACATACTGTTGATGCTTCCTTCTTTCTATTCCAGAAGTGTTGGAGTTAGGGAGTGTCACACCCCTCTTGTCGTTCCCCTGGGCGCCTTGGGGATTCAATGACAGGTCTAATTAGCCTGTTCATTGATGGGGGTGTGTCCCGACGCACGTATAGTGCTAGCTCGCTGTAAACAGGCGATTGACTGGCACGCCTTGGTTGCTTGTGGTTCAAACAGCGTTTTTATAAAGCAACTGAGATGGGGGTTTTTCCTCTTCCGACGACCACATCCCATGACCTGGGTGGGTTGTCGACGGATTCTCGTTCATGTCTGGGGGATGATGACGGGATGGATCTGAACATATGTGGTGGGGTCTCACGCCCTTGGGGTGGGCCACCAGGCGCGGTTCGTCCGAACGTCTGGGTGGCGCCTTCTTTTCATGTTAAGATCAACACGCATATCTGCCCTTCTCCTGGAGTAGGCATGTCGGCGTGGTTAGGGCACGGGACTGGTTCTGGTCACGCTGGTCCAGATCAGTTGAACCCGTTGTCCGCCGGGGATGCAGATCTGCTGTTCTGGTACCCTGAGGGACTTGGGCTTTTTTCAGGGGGAAAAATGCCAGGTCGGTCTGGGTGTCACAGGGTTAAGCGCTATGGAGACCCTGGTTGGGTATGTTTTTACTCAGCACTGTCGTCATGGCTTACAGCCATGCCATTCTGTACGCGCTCGATCTCGTCGGATCTCGGCCGCTACACAGGTTGGTCCTGGTTAGTACTTGGTTGGGAGACCGCCGGGGAATACCAGGTACGGTGTGCTTAGGGGCTGGTTCTCCATTATTTTTCGCTCCTCTCTCACGCATGGCGAAGAGGGGCCTGTGGGGGTGGTTTTTTGACCTCCTCTGGTGACCCTGTGCTTCCCGTACCGCCAGGCCCGGTCCGAAGTGATGTTTGCGACCCGTAGGCCTGGGTTAACCCTTTTTGGAAACTGAAACACTTGTACTGCGGTATAGCCGGTGTATACCCGCAGGTGTGTTTTGGAGTTTTTTCTTGAGGGGTTATAGGAACAACCACCGCATTGGGTAACACCGAGGTGGTTGATTCCCTGGTGTGTTGGAGCAGTGTCAACTCCCGGGTTCACCGTTTGAGGGTGCCCCTGCACGTTCATGACGTCTGCCAATCGTGTCAGCCTTCTCTGCCTCGACCCCTCTGGGTGGGGGTTTTTAAATGGAGGCTTGGTCATGCAACACCGCCAGCTTACGCTCCTTCCGCCGGGGCGGCTGTGTTCAGCTGTCCCCTCTGGCGCCTGTCTCGTCCGCAGTCTCCAGGCTAGGGTTAACAGCCTGTTGCCTGGTTTTTCCCCGGTGCGCTGCCTGCTTACGTTGGTTAACCTTTTTTGTGTGCTTACGGCCATGCTGACTGCCTGTTCTGCAGGGTCAGTGTGCCAGGCGGTGTACTATTGGGGGGACGGGGCCCGCTCGGCTTACGGCCATACCAACCTGAACACGCCCGATCTCGTCCGATCTCGGAAGCTAAGCAGGTTCTGGCCTGGTTAGTACTTGGATGGGATTCCGCCTGGGAATACCAGGTGCAGTAACTGAGGGGCCTTTGTCCGAATACGCTGGCGATGTGGGGGGCGGGGCACTACGTGCCCACCTGGTGGGGTCTTGATGCTGGCATCATGGACTTCTCCGGGCCCCCATTCTAGGGAGTCCAGTCCTTTTGGTGGGTCTGGGTCTTCCTTCGTGCTCCGCTGCTACGGCCTTGCCACGGGGTTGGGTTTGCCCTTGACCCCGTGATTCTGGGGGCAGTAACGAGGTTGTTCCTCTGTTCGTTCCCGGGTGGCATGCGGGTTGTGCGTGTGTGTAGTCGTGGGGTCAAGCCACGGTCTGCTCACCCTGTGCGTTGAGTTGCTTGAGTGCCTCTTCGCACGGTCGGGTCCGTCGCCCTCCCGTGAAGCCCCTAATAGGGGGGGTGCCCGCCATTAGGGTGGGTCGGGGGGGCTCGGCCCTCCCTGTTCTGATGGTTTGTGGGGGGCTGTCAGCGGGGTGTATTTGTCGGCCGTTGGCTCTCGCTCGGCCTCCCTTGTGCAGAGAGCGATGCCGAGCGAGAGCGATACGATACAGAACGTTAGGTTATGACTATAACCAAGTTCTGTTAGTATAGCGACGCTCGGCATCCGACGCCGCTGCAGCCTTTGACCTCGCCTTGTGGCGAAAGCTTGGGAAGGAGGAGAGTGGGTGGCCCCACCCCTGCTTATATGGGTAAGCTGATAGGGGTGTGGTCAGACAAATATTGGGATTAAAGGTACATTGTGGTCTTTATTCAGTGCGCGTGCACGTATGCGAGATAGTGCAGAGAGCGATGCCGAGCGTCGCTATACTAACAGAACTTGGTTATAGTCATAACCTAACGTTAACCTTTCACCACACTACAGAAGGTTAACCTTTCACTACCACACTACAGAAGGTTAACCTTTCACTACCACACTACAGAAGGTTAACCTTTCACTACCACACTACAGACGGTTTCTTAATCACTGTTACTTAATCATTTTGTAAATGCTGCATGATAAAAAATTGCTTTGGACCAGGAACTACTAGCATCTAGGAACATCTAGGACGTGTATTATTTTTGGTGAACCTTTTCTAAAACATAATAATAATAACTGGACTTTTGAAGAAGTCTTTATTCATCATGCAGTGACACACACATGCGATGGGCGGCACACACAGGCAATTTTTGGGTTGCCGATGAAATTGAGTCTCTGCGCTTGACCCATCCCGTCATCCTTCCCCCCAAGTGCAGTCGGGGAGGGGCTGTGGTGTGGGGGGGGGGGGGGGGGGCATGCCCCGGGGACCAATCCAAGTGCTCCTGCCCGTCTTCGTCAGGGACGCGACAGCGTTAGCGATCTGTTGTGCATGTTTTTCCATTGGGTTTATCTTATCTGGGGGGGAAACCCTTGCGAGCACGGGGAGAACATGCAAACTCCACACAGAAAGGCCCGGGAGATACCCCACCTGGGTACCTGGCAACGCGGAAACCTGGTCCCCAAGCGGGAATCGAACCCTGGATCTTCTAGCTGTGATGCGACAGTGTTAACCACTACACCACCATGCCACCTGTTACCACCCTGCACTGTGTACAATGTGCTTTTTGTTCTGATATGTACATAAGTCATCACCTAATCTCTCAGACTTTTCACTCCTCTCCAAATTTCATATTTTTACATTCCACCCACACAAACCGGAACATGGCTTCACAATTCCATCAAATTTGACAAAATGAAAGGAAGGGCCTTTTCACAAATCTCATTGGAAGTCAAGGCAGCGCTCTTCATCTAATAGTAGATGTTCTTGGAGAGTTTTGAATACGAGGTTTGAATGTTCTTGGAGAGTTTCATTCATGAAGGCTTGGCTTATACAGTTCCAAATTCTTAGCGAGGGAGAAAATGTGTTTTTCTTTTGTGTGAAATATTCGATTAAATTCTCTTTGTTTCTCAATAGTATTGTGTGTCACCCAGTAATACATTGTAGTGTCTTGTGTTGATTTGTTCCTCCTTTGCACATAAATTACACTGGTGGGTTTGTGAAAGTGAAATGTAATTTCATTGTTCATTCTGTCACTCCATATGACAACACACAAACATGAAATGACACAAATGTGGTCATTAATCATCTTCCCTTTATTCATTTGCTTAGATTTTTTGTACGTGTGATCTCAAGAAGGTGCTGAACGAGCTCAGTGGCAGTTCAGTTTTTCATGTCTGGTCATTTTTAGCATGGTGTTATTCACCGTCAAAGATGCAAAGAAAAATCATAATTTATATTTTCCTTTGTTTCATCACACTTTACTCAAGCCTAGTAACAGACACAATATTTGACACTGGGAATACATTCCCTAAGACCCATAGATGTCCCTAGATACCAAGAACATGCAAATGGACCTTTTAGAAGTGGAGCAAACTTCCATTTACTTAGGTATGTATTTTTAGGCGGATTTTCAGAAAATAGGGCTAGAGCTTAACTGGTTAAATTATTTGGCCAGACATAATGAAGTGCATATTTCCGAAAGTCTGCCCCATAGCTTTAAATACTCCACTCTCAACTCGTGCTGTCAACTTCTTAGCCATATCTTCACTTTAATGCATCTTTAATGCATTTTGTCTGCAAGTGGTTTGTTTTGTTTGGAGCTCTGTTTTTTTTTTATGCAGCAGCTGTTTTTCTGAGGTATTTGCCAAGGCTTTCCTGTCCTGTCTCGTCCAATAAAGTCTGCTGACAGACAGACAGCGATTCCCAGGGCTTATGGGCCTGTAGACGGTAGAGCTGGACCCACATGTCGATGCCTCTGGCAGTGTCATGCATGGTTTAAGCTGCTTTGTACATGCCTACAGGAATGTTAGGAGAGAGATGGGGCAACAAATCACAGGACACAAATCTGGCAGGGCTTACCCCGACAAACCAAATGTGGTTGGGGCAACGTACTATTAACCTGTTAAGCTCTAGCCCTATTTTCTGAAAATCCGCCTAAAAGTGCATGCCCAAGTAAATTGAAGATTGCTCCACTTCTACAAGGTCAATTTGCATGTTTCTGGTATCTAGGAACATCTATGGACCTCAGGGAATGTATTCCCAGTGTCTGTTCCTATGCTTGAGTAATTCGTAATGAAACAAAGGAGAATATACATTTGATTATTATTATTATTTCTTTCATCTTTGACGGTGAATAACACCATGCTAAAATTTACCCGACACTGAGCTCATTCAGCACCTTCTTGAGATCACATGTACAACAAATCTAAGCAAATGAATAAAGGGCAGATGATTAACAGGAGGTTTTGTAGATACAGTACTGAATTCTTCCATCCCGACACATGCAATTTGAAATATGATTATAGAATATAGAATATTAGGCCTATAAATGACCTTATTATGGCCAAGTCACACATCTATGGATCGGGCCAAATCTCCCCTGTCCAATGGCAGAGATCAATCTGGATTTATTATCACCAGGCGTCCCTGACAGGGCAGCAAAAACTGTGAATGAAATCTACTTTAAGTACAGTTACTTTTTTATAATGTAAATGTATCCGCCATTTCTCATCAGATTGCAACGTCGTTTTTTGCTAGACGTTCACGGAAAGGTAGAGAAACTAACTGCGTTCTATTTTATGGCAATAACGTTCAGGTTTGTTCCACCCATGAACCCATGCCTCAGGGCAGCTCTGGCTGCAATTGTAGCTTACCACCACCGGTATGACTGTGTATGAACGAATAATGGACTCTGTGAAGCGCTCTGAGTCAGAGCAACAGTCAGTCAGAGAAGAGCGCTATATAAATCCAATCCATTATTATTATGAGATATGATCCAGAAAAAAAAAAGAACGAAAAAAGCTTGTTTTTTTATTGACAGGGGCTGGCGTGAGCTGGGAAGTGTCGTTTTTGGGAATTAGAAAGCCCTAGGTCTTTTCTCTCATATTTCACTAATAACACTTAAAATCATTGGTAAACAAACATAGTGCTGAAAATATACACTTTGACTGCTGTTTTGACAGGGTTAGGGTCTTTACTCTTGGCTAGATTTGAAAGAAAAAAAACGCAACATTAATTCATACATTCTGTAGAGATGGATTTATGGCGCAATATCAATCTTTACCGGATTGCTCAGGCTTAAGAGGTTAAAGGGTTTGGAATCCCCCCACCATAGTTTCACAAAATAGGGGCCCCCAAACAACATTTCACCTAGGGACAACAAAAAGCTAGAAACGGCCCTGAAACCACCACATTTGCAATTCTACAACCACTCACTTGTTAAGTGGCAAACTGGTTAAGTGTAAACTCCAGCATGTCGTCGTATTACCTTTGGTCAGTTTGGTGTGCTAAGCCTCTTCTGTCCCCTCTGGACTCAGGGATGTTGGGATGTTGGAAGATCAACTGCTTATCAAAAGTCTGAAAAGTATACAAAAATGTGTCAAAACAGGGAAAATACTGCATCACTTATCTGAACATCACCATAGTTAGATATCTAACTAGCAACCAGGAAAAATGGAGAACCAGTGATGGGAAGGTGCTGACCACGACCAATAGTACAGTGGATACATTACTGTATAAAGATATAGAATATGAAAACAACACAAATCTAAAATACTAAATCTAAAATATAGCATTCTCTGCTCCGTGCACTATCAAGCGCGCTTCTACCAACACTGAGATTGTGAACCAGAGGATGCCTGGATGTTGGCGGGATGCTCAAGGGATCATAATGTTTTGGTCAAAGGCCTGCATCTGAAGTGTGTGCCATAGACATCAAGGTCCAGTTAGAGAAAGATTCCGTAAGCAAAGGTCCGAAACGTCATAATGTCTAACTTGCCTTATGATTCAGTGCCATATTGAAGTAGCCTAGTAGTCAACAACTGACTGTCAAATCAAAAAAATAAAGTACAATTCAATAATATTTTCACAATATTTATTGTCAGTTGTGACATTGAACTGGAGGGATTATAAATAAGAATATAATAATAATAATAATAATAATAATAATAATAATAATAATAATAATAATAATAATAATAATAATAATAATAATAATAATAATAATAATAATAATAATAATAATAATAATAATAATAATAATAATAATAATAATAATAATAATAATAATAATAATAGTGAACTGTTGAAAAATGTGCATCTTAAAATAAAATGCTTCATTTTAGAAAAGTGTAGCTTGACTCATTTGGCCATGAATTAATGTGTCTGTGATGATTCTGGTGGATCCATCATATTGGGCTCTTCAATCGTTTATTTTCTGTACCCTCAGTGGGTATGTTTTCTCAAAAGATGTGTGCTTCACATAGTCACTTTTAATAATCGTCACAGTCTCTGAACATATGAGACATACTGGTTTAGAATGGTCCGTGGGAAGAATGAACATGTACGAGTCATTCTTGAATACCCCCTCTATGTAACACTTTATAATAACACTCAGTTATAAGACATTCATAAGGTATTTGTAGATAATGAACTGATCATGAACAAACCATTTATATACATTCGTAAATTATAATTAAATCATTTATAACTATTTGTATAACATTTACAAATGATTTATAACTCATTATCAACATTGTTTGTACTAGATTTGTTCATCATTAAATAATGTTATTTAATGTGTAGTAACAGATGCTTTAAAAGATTGATATGAGAAAACTATTATACCTCCATTTATTTGTTCATGTTCAACAAATGATTTGTAAAACATTCTTAAAAGATCTATAAATAATTTGCAGATGTTATTGTGTGCCCTAATCTAAAGTGAAGACTATTCATCATTAACACTTTAACTGCCGAAAACGCCGGAACTCGTCATTCCCCGCCATGCTCAAGTTGCAGAGGACGGCGTAACTCGTCTTTGATATCAATATTTCAAAAATCTGTGATCTAAATCATATTTCCCCTCCGCAGCCTTGACACACAGTGCTGATCTCCTCTCAACCCTCTAGCGGTTCAAGAGCGCCATCTGGTGGCCGATCGGCAGATCGAAACCGGATATCAACCTTTGAACCGGCAGGACTCACTCCATATGTGGTCCGGGCACTCGCTAAAGTTAGAAAGACTCCGTCTTCACACAGTGAACATCGATCGGTGGAAATAACTCGAAAAAACAACATGATTTGGACGTATATACTATTATACAACCTGGAAATGAATCGGGTATTTCGACATCCCATAATGGAAAACTGTCTACTCCACGCTGATCGCCCAACGGCCCGAGGAGACTGGGGTGAGTTTTAGTGTGTAGTATTACCGTGTTCGATATAAACTGCTATGATGAACATATGACCCACATTAGATGAATGGTATAACGTTGCCCACGGAATTATAAATGCCCCCTCGCCCATCCGGTCAACATCAGATGACGTGTAGTAACTCCTAGAAGTACATCCAGTTGACATTTTTTATCTCGCACAGATTCCTACCAAACTGTATTTGATCATCAATATAATGCATTTGGGGCTATACATCACGTTCTGGAGAAAGCTGCAGAAAGAGATGAAATCATACTTATACTTTAGACCATATTTTAGTATGAATATGTGAATGAAAAAGTTTAACGTTGCTACACCATGAACAATACATATAGGACATTGAATGGGCCCTAATAGTGGCAATCTAGCAATAGAATTTAGAAAGTTATAGCCCTGCAAAGAAGGGGAACTTCTCCATGTTAAATAGAGCTGGCAAGGGATGGTATATCATGAATTTAACCCATGGCAATCAAAGTGTTAATAAATGTCTAATGGCTTGTTTATTATTTGTGGACTTTTTACTCACCTGTTATGAACGGCTTTTATGAATACAGACACGAAGCAATTACCAGAATTGTCTTTTCATGTTTAACAAATGATTTGTTAGACATTCATAAATCCACCCGTCACTATCAGGCAATCAGCACTCTTCAGAGGAGGGACGGGCGGCACCTGGTAAAGGGAAAAAGAAAAGGGAATTAGTACAATAGTACCAAGACACACACCACATATAAACTAAAGTACAACCTAAGCACAATCTAAGTACAGTGAAGAAGTGAGTCATTGAGCATCCTGATGGCCTGGGGATAGAAGCTCCTTAGCTCCTTCTGAGTCTCTCTCTGTACTGGCCATGAGACTCCGGTAGCGCTTGCCTGACCACAGCAGTGCAAAGAGGCAGTTGTTTGGGTGGCTAGAGTCTTTGGTTATTCTCTTAGCCTTGGCCCTGCAACGCTTGGTATAAACAGCCAATGAGAGAGAGGTATAAATAGCCAATGAGAGAGAGAGAGAGAGAGAGAGAGAGAGAGAGAGAGAGAGAGAGAGAGAGAGAGAGAGAGAGAGAGAGAGAGAGAGAGAGAGAGAGAGAGAGAGGAGAGAAAGAGAGAGAGAGAGAGAGAGAGAGAGAGAGAGAGAGAGAGAGAGAGAGAGAGAGAGAGAGAGAGAGAGTCACTGAGGAGCCTTGGCGAGTCTCCAGGAGCCCGATTCTATATCCCTTTTTAAACCCACCTCCCCTCCCCTGATGTCATCCTATCACCAGGCCTGGCTCTGGGCAGCAGTCTATAGCTACAGGCGATGCTCTGATCAGGCATGGTGGGGTGAGCTAACAACCCCTGCTCAGACAGGATACTGCCTGCTGGAGTCTGGGAGCCACACTGACCTGGTGGTGTGGTTTATACCTTTTTCTACAAAAGAAAGTTGGGCTTTTTTTGACAACTACATTTGAAATACTGAAATACTCAAATCTCTCTCTCACTCTCTCTCTCTCTCTCTCTCTCTCTCTATCGCTCTCTCTCTCTCCCTTTCCCTCTCAATTCAATTTAATTCAATTCAAAGGGTCTTTATTGACATGGGAAACATACGTTTACAATGCCAAAGCCAGTGTTAAAACAAACAAAACAAAGAAAAACAGTCAAACAAAGAAATCAGAAGAAATCAGTACAGTACAGAAGGAATTTTGTGTGTGATTGACAGTCTTTATGGCGGTTGTATTTCATTGGATGTCCTTTTCTTGTCACAGCAGCTCACAAATCTTGCTGCTGTGTTTGCACATTGTTTGTATTTCTCCCAGTAGGTATGGGAGTTTTGAGTTATTTGCCATGTTTTCAAAGTCTCGTTGGGTGTTTGCAATTTGTGGGAAGTGTCTCTGATGTCTTGGCATAGTGGGCAGGTTGTTAAGAAGTGTAGCTCGGTTTCCACCTCTTCTTATGTGCAGTGGGTGCACAGTCTGTCTTCGCTTGGGAGCTAGGTCTGCCTATGGCGGCCTTTCTCGATGGCTAGTTCCTCTCTCTCTCTCTCTCTCTCTCTCTCACTCTCTCTCTCTCTCTCTCTCACATGCACACGCACACACACTAACACAGGCACAGCATAGACACACACGCAACGCACACTAGGACGTTGGCTATGTCACACATTCCCTAAAGAGCGGGCCCATAGCAGTCAGCCCACTTGAGTAGAAGCCCAGTAGGCTCTCTCAGCAGGGAGACAGATGGGCCCTTCCCCTCCTCCACAGCCAGGATCGCAGCCCTGTCTGTCTGTCGCCACCACACCGCCCTGAGCCAGGTCGCATGGCTGATAACCCTGGGGTCAATGGTCAAGGCGGGCCAGCCCAGCCCATTGTCAGGACCCTGTGGTGGAAACCTATAGCACTCAATTAATTGTTTATATGGTTACCTGCAATCTGTTAATAAACTTTTCAATCAATCAATCAAACCTTTCCTTTTTATGGTTTTCTTTTTATCATCATTTGCAAAGTAAGTGATGCACAAAAACATGCAGTAGCCAAACATTCCTCTGTTCTCTCTCTATCTCTCTTGAGCTGATCTATGTTGTCCCTCTCTCTCTCTCTCTCTCTCTCAACACACCTATAATACAACATAACTCCAGCTACCAGACACTGGAACATCATGCATGATTTAACACTGCTCCTCATCATCACAGCACAGCGCTTGCCCAGCGCTTGCCAGTGCATCATGTTAACTACAGAAATACACTACGCCTGCATGACAAATGTAATTTTACTCACCATTAGTAGAGACACTTTGGAGAGACACAATGGATGACACTTTCTGAGAACAACTTTGTTCCGACACTTTTCAGTCCTGTCTCACATGCAGCTCACTGCCCCTGGCCTGTGTTCTGATGACACGTTTTCTGAATAAGGAATTTTCACAAGGCGAATACCAAGGCTATATCCATCTCATCTCTCTCACTCTTTCTTTCAGAATGCGTGAGGTTGGCACCAGAATGTACTGTCTCTCTGAGCCAGATCAAGTGAATGATTCATAATACAGATACTAGTACTGTTCATACTGGTATAAACAATTTGAGTGTACCGTATTTCAAATTTCTGCTGAGCAAGCGTTTGTGCAAAGGGAATTAAAGGCCAGTCCCATAGACACCTGTCCCAAATCTAGACTGGTTGTGTTCAATAATTGAAGCTAATCAAATAATAATTTTAGTTTTATGCTACTGTAAGTTTTGTTTTATTACTGCTGTTGTGCTGTTTTATTACTTCATATTGATTGTTGTATGCAGTTTGCATTTATTTTTATTATATTTCTATATAAAGTGTGAGGTAATGCTTCTGTGCAAGGAATTCTAAATTAGAATATTGGCCCACCAACATTACTATATTTCACAGGCTAAATTTTAAAGCAAGAGCCGAAATATTAGGTATCATATGAAACTAGAGATTGCATCAAATTCATAGATACAAACAATGCCATGCTAGCTGACTAGAAAGGTTTAAGTCAAAATCAAAAGTGTCCATTGGACATCAGTCTTATATACAGTATCAGCTATCGGCTAATCCACAGATAACCAGTATCAGCTGTGAAAGATCCATAATGGTCAGTTGTGAATGTCTGTGTGAAATGCCCTTTAAATAAATGTGATTTGATTGAACAAAATTGTACCATGTATGTGTGTGACATTTATCCATTTTTAGGCTATAAGCTAATTACTGTGGTCATTCACCGCTCTGGTGTAGAGGAATTATTGTCTGTGGTAATCTTTCATGCCTACATTTATGGCTAACATGCTAACATGTCAGACTGACACTATATCCATCTACCACAGCATTTCCTGCTTTGTGAATTTACCCAAAGTGAGGTTTTTTTTGTGTTCTTCTTTATTTCTGTGCTCCTCCTTGTTTTTTATTATTATTATTATTATTATTATTATTATTATTATTATTATTATTATTATTATTATTATTATTATTATTATTATTATTATTATTATTATTATTATTATTATTATTAAATGTTTTACTTACCTCCTAATCGATTCATACACAGGCGGCTATCTTAAGCGAAAACCTTTCTTGAAGCAACTCAATCATTTGACAGCTAACATGAAAATAGCAACAGCTCCTGTTACTGTCTAATCTGATCAAACGGCAGCAACAAGTAATTACATAGCGGACCTTTAAATCTTAAGAAATATCCTTTATGAATGCTAAACACAACTGGTTTACAGCCTCTACTGTAGCCTAGTACAATCACAACAACACACTTGTGGCTCTTCACAGGCTATATGCTATGGTAAAGGCTCGTTAAACAACCCAGATGGTGTTCTCTAGTGTCATTCTAATAATAGCACGCTTTTTTAGTTATCATCACCCCGAAGGCCTCTGTGCCATGTTTCTCTATACCTCTCTCCCCTAACACACACACACGCACGCGCACACACACACACACACACACACACACACACACACACACACACACACACACACACACACACACACACACACACACACACACACCTTCTCCCCCTGCTTTGACAGGCTGAACAGAACAATAACCACGCGCCAGCTGATGCATGATCCATGGGTTTGACCTGCTGACCCCAGGACACATTGTTACAGCCTGTTTACATTGTGCAAATTGCTGCATGTTTTCATGAGGCCTCTTTGCTGTCTCCCACGGAATATCTCTGACACTTCTATCCCTCCCTCCCTCCCCTTCCTCTCTCTCTCCCTCCTCTCTTTAGATACCAGTAAGTGGTAAGCCGAAGGTGGCAGAGATGGAGGGGGGGAGGGAGGGAGGGAGAGGAGAGCAACGTTTTGTATTCCACTCGCGTCCAGAGACATTAGGAGGGCATCAGGGTGCAAATATGAGTCAGACAGCTCTCATAATGAAAGATCGAGACGCATTACGAAATAAGTGGAAGTGACCGACGAAGAGAGACGTGGCACTAGCCGCTTTGAATTCCAATTATTACAGGTGCTGGAGGGAGAGCGAAGTACCCTGCTAATGCCTCCTGAGGTGTTACAGGGGGGGGGGGGATAGACTGGGGGTATAGAGTCTCTAGTAAAGGTCAGTGTGGCAGAGGCTGGCAGACCACAGAGTAGCTCCTCAGATAGATCAGATATTCAAGATTCAAGAGATTTATTTGTCACGTACATACACAAGACATGTAGTGAAATGAAGGTGGCCATGCCCGCCTCGATTGTACAAAAATACGAATAATAAAATAGAATAATAAAATAGATGGATAATAAAATAGACATGCTAAAAAGTAATAAGAATAAAATACAATACAATGCTAAGCTTAAGAATTTAAGTACTATACAACGGACGGCTGGGGGGGGGGGGGGGGGGCAGAGGTGAAAGGGGAAGTGGTGTGGGACCCGCTATATATAGAGTGGATTATCTCATGAGGGGGGGAAATCAAAGGGGTGAACTGTGAACATTTATCCCTTTTAGCTTGACCACTATTGAGTTTCCACGTGATGATGGGCTTTTGACTCCTCGGAGCAGCGAGGAGATCAGAGTTAATGGCGATTGTTTCTGCCCTCCTCCAAATGTATTGTATTCTGCCTTATTCAATGGGAGACACTTCATCAAAACCGGCGAGGGGCCCTGCGGCCTATTGATAGATGGGCTTTGTGTGGGGTTTGTGTCGGAGGCCCGGGGGGGGGGGGGGGGGGGGGGGGGGGGGGGGGGGCGGGGGCAGAGAGGGGGGTTGTCACAGATGTCCAGCCCTCTTTGAAAGAAAAGTAAACAAGTACCTCATTAGCCAACGCTCCAGTGAATCCCTGGAGAGGTGCATTAGCCAACGCTCCAGTGAATCCCTGGAGGTGACCACCGAGACAGGCTTTTTAATGAGCTGGGAACTTAAACGCTGCCAAAGTTTACCCCGGCCATTCCTTTCTCTCCACCAGGGCCACTGGGAAGAGCCGTGGTCCCCCCCATCCCCGCCTCACCCTGGCCCTCCTCTAGCCATTCAGGGCCACTCATGCAGAGGAGCGAAGCACCACGCTGGTTCGCTTGCCTTTCAGCTCCAGAGAAGGGGATAATGCTGTTTTTGTACCACACATCCAGAGGAATTATGTGCACTAATTTGATTAGGGGGAGATTTGATTAACTGGAAAATGAGGGCTTTGCTTAGGACTTTCACACGCTTAAAGTCGAAATGGAAATGGGAAAAATTTCTTTTTTACCTTGTTAGCCAGGTTCCCTGGTCATATTGTGCACCTACTTATCTGCCCGCCAAAAAATCACATTATATTTATTTTTTATCTTATATCAAAATCCTATCTCTTTTTCCCGCCTGTAAAACTAAATGTTTTTAGTGCTTACATCGGCACGTTTGCACAAATACCAACCAATAGTATGGAGACATATTTTTATACGTTCCCCATGTCAAGATAGCTAACACTAGAGCCAAGTGGCGCCTGTTTTTTCGGCTAGAATAAAGAAATACTGCCATGTGGTATTTCCACGACTGCCTAAATATTCCACCAAACACAAAACTGCTTAGCAAGAATACTTAGCAAAAACGAGCCTTCTTGTAACCGAGATATTTGCTGAAAAACCATTTACGTCATACAAAGATTTAGAATAGTCGCTAGGTCTGTATGAAGACTAGTCTAGCAAAAAACTGGGACACTTAAAATAATATGAAAAAGTGTATGACTTACCTGGGATTGATGTGTTTATAGAGACCGTGGGAAACAACCTTCTTTTGTGTGTGTTTCCCACAGGTTGACAATTGACTTGTGATGGTGGAGCAGCATGATGTCGCCATATGAGATGTTGTGAGGAAATATCATGGTTATCATGTTTTAGGGCCAGTGTGGTGTTCTTTAATTGACCTTACAAATGAGGAAGAGAGTTTAACAGTTTCAAAGGTTTATTCCAGAGTGAATGAACAATGTTAAGGATATCATATCACAGCTGTGGACAACACTTCCATTGCGCATGGGGAGGGTTGTGTGTGTCAGAACAAGTATACAGTGGTTCTTTATACTGTTACAAACAGCATACCGTCAGCACTGGTGGCCGATATGGTCAGGAATCACGCTGAGCTGGAGAGACGTCTCCGATGGCAGTTGCATATGTGTAGGAATGTCTTCAGGAATTCATCACTTGTGAAACTGTGTAATTCTCCTCTGTCAAGTCAAGTCAAGAGTTTTATTTGTCACGGCATACAAGTATACAGTGAAATGCGGGGGGTCTTGCCCGCAACGATTGTGCATAATACAATTATAATAATATAATAAGAATCCAATAGAACGACATTGTGCAATAATACAAGTAATCAAAGTCACAGGACTAGAGGAGTTGTCACAGGACTAGAGGAGTTGTCACAGGACTAGAGGAGTTGTCACAGGACTAGAGGAGTTGTCACAGGAAGAGGAGTTGTCACAGGACTAGAGGAGTTGTCACAGGACTAGAGGAGTTGTCACAGGACTAGAGGAGTTGTCACAGGACTAGATGAGTTGTCACAGGACTAGAGGAGTTGTCACAGGAAGAGGAGTTGTCACAGGACTAGAGGAGTTGTCACAGGACTAGAGGAGTTGTCACAGGACTAGAGGAGTTGTCACAGGACTAGAGGGGTTGTCACAGGACTAGAGGAGTTGTCACAGGACTAGAGGAGTTGTCACAGGACTAGAGGAGTTGTCACAGGACTAGAGGAGTTGTCACAGGACTAGAGGAGTTGTCACAGGGCTAAAGGAGTTGTCACAGGACTAGAGGAGTTGTCACAGGGCTAAAGGAGTTGTCACAGGACTAGAGGAGTTGTCACAGGACTAGAGGAGTTGTCACAGGACTAGGAGTTGTCACAGGAGTTGTCACAGGACTAGAGGAGTTGTCACAGGACTAGAGGAGTTGTCACAGGGCTAGAGGAGTTGTCACAGGACTAGAGGAGTTGTCACAGGGCTAGGGGAGTTGTCACAGGACTAGAGGAGTTGTCACAGGACTAGAGGAGTTGTCACAGGGCTAAAGGAGTTGTCACAGGACTAGAGGAGTTGTCACAGGACTAGAGGAGTTGTCACAGGACTAGAGGAGTTGTCACAGGACTAGAGGAGTTGTCACAGGGCTGGAGGAGTTGTCACAGGACTAGAGGAGTTGTCACAGGACTAGAGGAGTTGTCACAGGGCTAGAGGAGTTGTCACAGGGCTGGATGAGTTGTCACAGGGCTAGAGGAGTTGTCACAGGACTAGAGGAGTTGTCACAGGACTAGAGGAGTTGTCACAGGACTAGAGGAGTTGTCACAGGGTTAGAGGAGTTGTCACAGGACTAGAGGAGTTGTCACAGGACTAGAGGAGTTGTCACAGGACTAGAGGAGTTGTCACAGGACTAGAGGAGTTGTCACAGAGCTAAAGGAGTTGTCACAGGGTTAGAGGAGTTGTCACAGGACTAGATGAGTTGTCACAGGACTAGAGGAGTTGTCACAGGACTAGAGGAGTTGTCACAGGACTAGAGGAGTTGTCACAGGAAGAGGAGTTGTCACAGGACTAGAGGAGTTGTCACAGGGCTAGAGGAGTTGTCACAGGACTAGAGGGGTTGTCACAGGGCTAAAGGAGTTGTCACAGGACTAGAGGAGTTGTCACAGGACTAGAGGAGTTGTCACAGGGCTAGAGGAGTTGTCACAGGACTAGAGGAGTTGTCACAGGACTAGAGGAGTTGTCACAGGGCTAGAGGAGTTGTCACAGGACTAGAGGAGTTGTCACAGGACTAGAGGAGTTGTCACAGGGCTAGAGGAGTTGTCACAGGACTAGAGGAGTTGTCACAGGACTAGAGGAGTTGTCACAGGGCTAGAGGAGTTGTCACAGGACTAGAGGAGTTGTCACAGGACTAGAGGAGTTGTCACAGGACTAGAGGAGTTGTCACAGGACTAGAGGAGTTGTCACAGGGCTGGAGGAGTTGTCACAGGACTAGAGGAGTTGTCACAGGACTAGAGGAGTTGTCACAGGGCTAGAGGAGTTGTCACAGGACTAGAGGAGTTGTCACAGGACTAGAGGAGTTGTCACAGGACTAGAGGAGTTGTCACAGGACTAGAGGAGTTGTCACAGGGCTGGAGGAGTTGTCACAGGACTAGAGGAGTTGTCACAGGGCTAGAGGAGTTGTCCACTTTCACAACGGGCTGCTTTGTGGTGCTGAAATGTGTGGGATCTCATCAGCATTTGCTTCACTTAGCTAAACAATTATCTGTCAACTGTGTCGTGAGTTTTCAATAATAAGAAACACTTACCAATGGAGCTTAACACAAGCTACAGTAGGCTAGATACTGAATTAAGGAACAAACTTGTTTTTGTCTAATTACTCGGTTAACAACCTCCTCTGTTATAGATGTTACAGCTTTCATTTGCAGGCCTTGATTTCAGACGACAACATGTTCTCATCAGAAAAAGTACAATGAGTACGTAATGACCACCTCAAATGAATAGGCGGCTACACGGGTCATAGCAACAGCCGGACATTGTTGACACACATACTGACAAATCAGTGTTCAATTCAGGTGCATTGTTGATGTTTTTTAATTGGTTATTAAAACAGCAAGGCTTTGACAACGACATTGATTGACATATATACAGACAAATCAGTGTTGAATTCTCAATTTTTCTATTGATTAAAACCGGGACAGTGAATGTTGAAAACCAGGACATATTGGCATTTTACACAGGATACAAAGTTTGAAACGGGGACAATCCCGGAAAAACCAGGATGTCTGGTCACCATAACCTAGCATCTAGCAGGCACCTAGTATTCTTTGGCTAACCTACCATCTAACCTGCAGGTGTCCTAACAATTCCCAGTTGAGTTGAATATACCAGCAATAGAAGAGAAGGCTTATTTGATTGAGCAGGTGAAGTCAGTTTTGCTAATGACGTGAATGATGTTTTCAGTGAGGACATCGCCTCCTATTCATTTTCACAGCTGAGTGCCCTCTTCCTATATTTACATTTACATTTACATTTAGTCATTTAGCTGACGCTTTTACCCAAAGCGACTTACAAGTTCTGTACGACAAGTCATCAGGAAGGGCACATCTCTATCAGCTGAGTAACAATGTTCATCAAAGTGTTGAGTGCTACAGTGTAGGTTAGTATATTAGGACAAGTGCATGACGGTAAGGTTAGTTAGGGTTAGATTTTTTTTTAAATTCTCATTTCAGATATTGGTTGAAGAAGAGTGTCTTTAGTCGACGGCGAAAGATTATATTATATATATATTAACTAAGGCTGTCAAAGTTACAATTCTATTAACGCCACTATTTTTTTTAACTCACAATCAACTTTTTAGAAAAAATAAAACGATTATTATTATTTTTTTTATACTTATATATATATTTTTTGATACTCTCATTGATACTATGTTTGTTTCTGACTCAAAGTGTGTGTGTGTGTGTGTGTGTGTGTGTGTGTGTGTGTGTGTGTGTGTGTGTGTGTGTGTGTGTGTGTGTGTGTGTGTGTGTGTGTGTGTGTGTGTGTGTGTGTGTGTGTGTGTGTGTGTGTGTGTGTGTGTGTGTGTGTGTGTGTGTGTGTGTGTGTGTGTGAGAGAGAGAGAGAGAGAGAGAGGTGAGAGAGATGAGGAAGGGGCAAGAGAGAAAGAGAGCTAGGAGAGTGTGTGTGATAGAGAGAGGGGGGGGGCAGGGGGGGGGGGTGAGTCCTCAGCCCTTGTGTGGTTGAATGTAACAAGTTCCTAACGTTTTCTTTCCCCTATTATTTCATGCACACTTTATTCATTGTTTTAAATTATTATTTTGTTATTTTGTGCATCACTCTGTATTTTATGCAAATTTGCAATGCATGGGGGTCATCCTTTTGTGTTAAATGGCTGCATAAAGCAAGCATTTGTTGACTCTCATGTTGATAAGAGTATTACAACTTGGAACTTGAAAAAGATCTGTTTAAGGTAGATAACAAAACAAAAAAACAAAAAATGCGATTAATTTGCGATTAATCGCGAGTTAACTATGGACAATCATGCGATTAATCAATTAAATATTTTAATCGATTGACAGCACTACTATTAACCTTTGAACCAGTGTTGTTATAGTAACACCACGCCCACTTTTTGAACGATCAAATCAAATCCTTCCTGACATCAGGTCCCGCCTGTCCCTCCAGTTTCACTCGGAGAGACGTAGCGTTAAGGAAGCTTGATGGCTCTAAAATTCCATTTTCATTGTGACTTAATTGATCCCTTTGCAAAGCAGGCACAACACTGTGTCACGATGAGACTCAGGAGGCATGAGAACCCCATTCAGTAGCGAGATGAGCCCTTTCAGACTCAACAATATCGAGGATTGCCACGGTTCATGTCGGGATAATCAGTTTAGAGCTTCAGAATACAAATTGCATTTAGCGTTTACCAGTGAAAAGGATTCAAAGGATAATGAGATTAATGTAGCGGGGAATTGAGCTAAAGGGAGAAAAATTAAGCAGAAACTAGAGAATGACTTGCATTGTTGCATGAACCGGTTGTTATGATTTACCCCCCCTTCTCTATATAACTTACGTTTGTGCCCTTCTCACTGTGGTTCCTAGATTCTTTGATGATAATCATCCTGTGAAGAATGCCATTCAAAGACACGGGAAGTTATAGTGCTGATGATTATTGTTGGTGGCGTTGAAAATATGCACTGCCATGTGCATTTTACAAGAGAAAGAGGCCATTATTCCACCCTGCTTTGAATTCACTTAGTGGTTTTTGGGCTTGTCTGTATGATCCCTTTGTATACTCTGGGATGGTGGCCACAGGGACCGAGGGGGTGACGGCTTTGCTTTGGCTCCTTTTAACATGCAGCCATGAAGGTCATATTACCGTTCGGTGATGATTACATTTGAATGAAAAGTGGCTTCTTCTTGTGGAACAGAGGGGGGAGAAAAGAGGGTCAGCCACGACTTGGATCTTTGTTTCCGACCCAAAAACCTGACTCTATACACTGAATGGCCTCCCCCTCGCCCGTCTGGCTGTGGCTCTCTCTGTTTTAAACAAATAGCTTGTTTTATTTATTTTCTTGGGATTACCTTTTAATAAGGGATTAACCACTTTCCAGCACCAACATCCCTGGCCCAGCTCTACCTCCGGCCAGTAATTACTCAGAGCAAATTTAGGGAAGAGCCAAGGTGAGCTGACGGCCTGTTTTCTTTTGTCGTCTGTCAGGGTGGAAGACTTCGAATTAGGACAGTCTCGAAGCCAAGATTTTTTTTAAAGGTTGGGATGAAAGAGGGAGGCGGGGGGGTGGTAGAGAGAGAAGTGTGGAAACCCAGACAGATGAGCTGTCTGCTGTTGGACTTCCTTCCATCTTCCCCATCTGTTCACCCCACTTTTAATTAAATCTACTGAGATGAGGATTTTTTCCCTCTTTTTCTCTCTCTAATACACCTATCTCTCTCTCTATCTCTCTCTCTAATACACCTATCGCTCTCTCTCATACACCTATATCTCTCTCTCATACACCTATATATCTCCCTCTCCCTCCATCTCTCTCTCTCTCTCTCTCTCTCTCACTCTCCCTCCCCTCTCCCCTTCCTATATTTGAGTGCAGGTGGGTCGATGCCAATGCCTGCCTGCCTTGCGCCAGGCAGGGTGGCGCAAAGCCTCTCGGCCAGCCATTAGGAGCTGTTAATGAGGAGGCTTTCTAGAAAGGCCCAAGCCCAGGTCTTCTGCCCAACAGCCACCAGAGATCCGCCTCTACATCTGCAGACGTGTGGGCACGCAAACACACAGCAACACATACACACATATCCTCACATAATATGCATAAATGGAATGCATCAGCATCAATGGAAGTCTTCACACTGTGTTCTCTCACATGCCGTCTCTTTATACCCACCACACAAGGCACAAAGCTACAACATTTAATGAGCTATTCCATGTGTGAGGAGCTCATCATATTTAGCTAGATGAGATTAATACCTCACATACAGTATGTAGCTTCTAGGCCTGTCCCCGACTAAGGATTTGTATAGTCGACTTTGATTGGCCGAAATTTGCCGATAGTCGACTGGTAGTCGACTACCCCTCTGCGAAAGCATGCAATTGGTCCACTGATGGATACATCTTGATAATTGTCTAGTATGTACGTGTGTTAATTAGAATTGTAAAGCGCTTTCAGTGCCTCTATGCCCGTTTTCTTAGGCAGTTAGCCTCGCTGGTATGCGCGCCATTAGCGTTAGCCACACTTCCTCTTTGCTTTTGAGGTAAAAAAATATATATATATATATATTATCTAATATATATAATTTATTTTTATTTTATTTTTAGATAAAAGGTTAAGAGGTTGGCAGTTGACTACGGCTCCTTTCGATCGATTAGTCGACTTATTCGACTAATCGAGGTCAGCCCTAGTAGCTTCTATATCCACACTATTGACACACCCTTTCGCATGCTACTTTGCTGTCACTGTAATGGTACAGTATTGTAACGTTCGAGGTTTCCAACATTATCGACGACTCTCGAGGCAGATGTATTTCTCAGTCACTTATTTATTATCACAGTTCTCCATTACAGGTTGCAGTATCAGACTCATTGCTACCATTTCCCATGCCCCGAGAGAGAGCACGCTGGGTGCCCCACCCACTTATACCTCCGCAGGTTGCGTGTAGACTTTTACCAACAAACTTGCAGTTCCGCGTTCGCGTTCTGCGATCTGATTGGCCACTGACGTACGCTAGTTCTGCCCCCCCGGTAAGTTCCCTACGCCAGTTCTGCACGCCCAACTCGCACAACTAACAGCCTGCTCGCTAGTTCTGCCTCTACTAACAGCCTGCATTATCCAATTCATATCAATCGAAATAACGTATTGTTTTCATCTCTCTATATTAACGGCTCGCTAGTTCTGCCTCTACTAACAGCCTGCATTATCCAATTCATATCAATCGAAATAACGTATTGTTTTCATCTCTTTGGCAATGCTGTTGTGTTGAATCGCTTGATGATGGTAGTGTCATGTTTAAAGACAAGGTGGTTGTCATAATCCCTAAAAAGTTGTCTGTGTGCTTTGGTGTGGCCTTCAGTGGCGTTGCGCTCTATAATAACAGTTAATTTAATCCATCACAAAGTGCAAAAGAAATCAGAATGCAATAAATATGGTGTTTTTTTACACTAAAAACTTCTGCTTTCACCCCCATGCCTACCGCCAGGCCAGAAAAAAATCATTGCCCCACCAACATTTTACATATAAAAAACGCCACTGTACACTCCACAGTCTCTTCCGGTGAAATGGAACCATCAGTCTGTTTCTTTGTCTCGCTACCAGTAGCCCTACTGTACACCAGATAGTTTGTGCTGTCGAGGATGAGGGTGCCACTCCCTTTCCCCTTCTGGAGCACCTCGCTAACACTTCATTTGCACGGTGGTAAAAGTGTGGCGGCACTCAAACGGGTGTAAACGCTTTAACAGCTTGCCATTTTTACGGTGCATGAGGAGAGGCGGGGGGGGGGGGGGGGGGGGGGCACGTTTTCACCAGGGTTGGAAAAAGCCACGTCGCACCTCTTGAGCTGTGGCCACACTTCTCTTTGCACGTGACGAAGGAGACGCGGTCGCATCACGGGGTGTCACTCGTGTGTTTAAAGTGCATTGTTATTAGCCCTAATGCACAGGCACTTACTATAAGGGCTAGCACTAGCCGACAGGCACTATGCACTTTTATGCACTGTAGCATTTTTTTTTTATGTTTGTGAAATACTTCTACTTCAGGGATTACATTGTATGTATTCTTGTATGTTTTTATATTGTATGTTTTTTTCACCGTTTTATGATGAAATGAGCATTGCACCGAGACAAATCCCAATCAACCATGTGTTGAAATGGCAATAAAGTATAAAGTATCTATCTATTACAGTAGGCGTCATGGGTTGTGCATGAGGGAGTGACAGTGGCTCAGGAGGTATAGAGCAGTTGTCAGGTAATCTGGAGGTTCCCGGTTAGATTCCTACGAACTGTCCTTGAGCTAAGATAGATAATTAAGCCCTATTTTTCCCGATGAGCAGGTTGGCACCTTGCATGGTTGCCTCTGCCGTCGGTGTGTGAATGGGTCAAATGTGAGGAACAAATTGTAAAGCGCTTTGGATAAAAGCTGTTATATAAATGCACCATTTACCAATTATCAGTATACAAGCAGGGCCCTATTCCCCGTACCTGGTTCAACTAAGTCGATCAAGAGTCCCATTATCCAGATTCAATTAACCCGATGTTTGAATCCGGGATTTTCCTGTTCCTCGAAGGTGGATTCAGTCTCGTTCATTTGAACCAGACTTGAGACCCAGGATAATTGCGCGCGCCCGCCTCAGCTGCAAAGACAGCAAGTGTCGATAGCAGAAATCCTGATTTTCTAACGGCATTGATTGATTGATTGATTGATTTAAAACTTTATTAACAGATTGCAGAATGGGTACAATGCAGTACGGCTCATAGCCTCGCCGACAAGTTAAATGCATAATCTATAGGCTAATTTTAAATCCCTCATTACCCCAATCAATCAGATTATATTTCTTTAAACGTACCTGCTGGCAGTATAGGCTTATGGAATGAATAATCAAATGAGATCTTGCTAGCGAAAATAATTAGTTCAGCTCTTTCAGAATAACGATAAAAACAAGCCCAAATAGTAGGCTATATCTAATTGATACGAATGATATCATGAGGATATCTGTATGTGCTTAATGTACTAAATACATGGTTTCCAAAGAGAGGCTTGGAGGGAGGCTTGCAGTTACACTATTAATCAGGTTTTAATCTGTTTCGGACCTAATCCATACATGCATTGAATTGATTACCATTTAGTTTATACCAGTGACACCTCATGTTCATCATCAGATAACAGTGCTTGAAAAGATAAATGCATTTTCTCGAATTCATTCATCAAAAACGTCAAAGGCTCATTCAATTTATCAAGTCACGTCACGTCATCAAATCCATCAAACAGCGCATCTCCTCATATATTTTAATCCCAGTTACAATATCACAATAACGTGTGACACTATCACAGTGATACAATTAAATACTCCACAGATTCAGATTCCTCATAATTCATATCCACAATCCGTGCATAGACGCTTCAGCTTGAATGAAACGCATCCGGGTGCTCCGTTAAGCAAATACACAGCGAAGAATATTAAACTAATCAGAGCCAAACACCCGATAGGTTTCATTCATTAAAAATATCCCAGCGGGATTCACATTTGCAATGATCCGTTTAGTCCGTTATTAAAATAACTGTGTGTGTCGCGACTCGCGAGCGCCGTATCCGTATAAATATGACGTGCATTATATAGGACAAAGTAAATTCATAGGCTGAATATGATTTATTATCAGCGTTACTGCAGACATATTATTTTACATTTCAAACGAAGCACAAAAACATAATTCAGAATGGTATAATGCAGATCTAGACTGTGAGAATCATTTCAGGAAGCGAGCTGGCATTTCTTTGCGGGGGCGTGGCCATGGTTCATCCAGCTAACTGAACTTAACCCTGCTCTCGACCAGGCTCAAACTTTTTGATCTGTTGTCATAGTGATTTAGACAATCGAGCGTCGGGGAATGGAAAGGTCTGGCTTAAGTCAGGCTATGCTGGATATTATCCGGCTAACTCAGTTAGCCAGGTACGGGGAACGGGGCCCAGGTTAGGAATAGAATGTTGTTGTTGTTGTTGTTGTTGTTTTTGAAGTATACCACTTTACTACTTGTCTGATATGTTTGAGAACATTGCTGTTACAGTTGGGTAGGTGACGTGTTGGACCCAGGTGCAGTGCAGAACAGAAATGACGAGAGACAGATGTTGCTTTTTACAAACAATACTCTTTATATTGAGTAGCGAGTGAACATGTATACGAAATACGACAGTAAGGTGAATCACGAAACAATAACATAAACAGGGGGGAAATAAAGGTAAAGAAAGCAAGTCATCAAAAACGGATTTAGATAAACGGAATACAAAACTAACAATAGCGCGGGGAAAGCTACAATTTCCAAAACACGTTAAACACGGCACGGTATCAATGATAACTTTGAGCAAACACATCCTACTTATCTCCCGTGGCAACGAGGGGCGATAAGACTCTAACATGAATGCATAGTATTTACTCACGGCAAGGTTCAGTGATCGACTGACAGTCTCAATGGTAACCAGGAAGAGCATATAAAGCCAACCTACCAGGTGCCAATGAATGCAATCAGGGCAGATAGACAGGTTAATTACCACCAGGTAACGCTAGGGCTTTGCTCCCTGAGGAGAGCAATATCCCAAACGTTACACATTGCATGTTTACTTGGCACATTATGGTAGAGTAATTAAGGCTTCCATAGGCCTGTTGTCTGTTGGATGTGTGCAGTATTCCTGTCATAGCTGTTGTCGGTGTCAGAGCTGACTCCCCCCACAGTGGTGATTAATACTGAGCGTGGCAGGACAGAGGGAGAGATACATTATACCACGTGACAATAAAACAAGTGTTTTCCGCATCGCCCAGACAGCCGCCCCCGGGCCAAAACAACCTACATGTCATGTGATCATAACCTGCCGGATTATTAAACCCATCAGGACCGCAAGAGTTTTCACAGTAAACTCTGCGGTCATGCAAATGAGATCGCTCGGCATGCATAATTAATTTATCAGCAGAAGCGTTTATTTATGTCTTTTTTTTCTTTTTTTTAAAGTAAACTGACATGGTATGCAATGCATGGATGTTTGCAGTGCTTTTTGAATTCAGCTCACCTTTTGTGTGCAAGAGTTAACTATATGGAAATGATATACAGTACGTGTTGAGACATTCATAAGGAATAAAAGCCCCAGGTGTCAATGAGAGTAGCAAGGTAACACCACCGCTGCACTTTGTAACGTCAGGTTTTCAATTCACCTGGGAGGCAGCATCCGTTTAGATGAGTCTAGACTGGGCAACGTGGGACTTATTCATCCATGTCTGCCTGAATGTCTGCACACACACACACTCTGGCTCGGTAGAAAGTTTAAAGGGGACATCTTGAGGGAAATGGTTTTGCCTATAGTCTTGGTATTGTAATCGGAAAATATTATCATGTCCGTAGATCTGTGTTAAATACATATTCTCTGTACAGTCTTGATTAATATGTTTAACTAGTATACAGCTAGTATTTTGTGTCCTGTACTGTGCAGGACAGTGATGCAACAGTAGCAGGACAGTGGATCACAGTGATTAAACAGTAGCAGGACAGTGATGTAGCAGGACAGTGGATAACAGTGATGTAGCAGGACAGTGGATCACAGTGATGTAGCAGGACAGTGGATCACAGTGATGTAGCAGGACAGTGGATCACAGTGATGTAGCAGGACAGTGGATCACAGTGATGTAGCAGGACAGTGGATCACAGTGATGTAGCAGGACAGTGCAGGACAGTGATGTAGCAGGACAGTGGATCACAGTGATGTAGCAGGACAGTGGATCACAGTGATGTAGCAGGACAGTACATCACAGTGATGTAGCAGGACAGTGCATCACAGTGATGTAGAAGGACAGTGCAGGACAGTGCAGGACAGTGATGTAGCAGGACAGTGGATCACAGTGATGTAGCAGGACAGTACATCACAGTGGTGTAGCAGGACAGTGGATCACAGTGATGTAGCAGGACAGTGATGTAGCAGGACAGTGGATCACAGTGATGTAGCAGGACAGTGGATCACAGTGATGTAGCAGGACAGTACATCACAGTGATGTAGCAGGACAGTGATGTAGCAGGACAGTGGATCACAGTGATGTAGCAGGACAGTGGATCACAGTGATGTAGCAGGACAGTACATCACAGTGATGTAGCAGGACAGTGCATCACAGTGATGTAGAAGGACAGTGGATCACAGTGATGTAGCAGGACAGTACATCACAGTGATGTAGCAGGACAGTACATCACAGTGATGTAGCAGGACAGTACATCACAGTGATGTAGCAGGACAGTACATCACAGTGATGTAGCAGGACAGTGGATCACAGTGATGTAGCAGGACAGTACATCACAGTGATGTAGCAGGACAGTGGATCACAGTGATGTAGCAGGACAGTGGATCACAGTGATGTAGCAGGACAGTACATCACAGTGATGTAGCAGGACAGTGGATCACAGTGATGTAGCAGGACAGTGGATCACAGTGATGTAGCAGGACAGTGGATCACAGTGATGTAGCAGGACAGTACATCATAGTGATGTAGCAGGACAGTACACCACAGTGATGTAGCAGGACAGTACATCACAGTGATGTAGCAGGACAGTACATCACAGTGATGTAGCAGGACAGTACATCACAGTGATGTAGCAGGACACTACATCACAGTGATGTAGCAGGACAGTGATGTAGCAGGACAGTACATCACAGTGATGTAGCAGGACAGTACATCACAGTGATGTAGCAGGACAGTACATCACAGTGATGTAGCAGGACAGTACATCACAGTGATGTAGCAGGACAGTACATCACAGTGATGTAGCAGGACAGTGGATCACAGTGATGTAGCAGGACAGTGGATCACAGTGATGTAGCAGGACAGTACATCACAGTGATGTAGCAGGACAGTACATCACAGTGATGTAGCAGGACAGTACATCACAGTGATGTAGCAGGACAGTGGATCACAGTGATGTAGCAGGACAGTACATCACAGTGATGTAGCAGGACAGTGGATCACAGTGATGTAGCAGGACAGTGGATCACAGTGATGTAGCAGGACAGTGGATCACAGTGATGTAGCAGGACAGTTCATCACAGTGATGTAGCAGGACAGTGGATCACAGTGATGTAGCAGGACAGTGGATCACAGTGATGTAGCAGGACAGTACATCATAGTGATGTAGCAGGACAGTACACCACAGTGATGTAGCAGGACAGTACATCACAGTGATGTAGCAGGACAATACATCACAGTGATGTAGCAGGACAGTACATCACAGTGATGTAGCAGGACAGTACATCACAGTGATGTAGCAGGACAGTGATGTAGCAGGACAGTACATCACAGTGATGTAGCAGGACAGTACATCACAGTGATGTAGCAGGACAGTACATCACAGTGATGTAGCAGGACAGTGGATCACAGTGATGTAGCAGGACAGTGGATCACAGTGATGTAGCAGGACAGTACATCACAGTGATGTAGCAGGACAGTACATCACAGTGATGTAGCAGGACAGTACATCACAGTGATGTAGCAGGACAGTGGATCACAGTGATGTAGCAGGACAGTACATCACGGTGATGTAGCAGGACAGTGGATCACAGTGATGTAGCAGGACAGTGGATCACAGTGATGTAAAAGGTGTATTCCACCCAAATTGTCTTAAAGGTTCTAATACCCAAATGTGTCTTCCCCGAATAATTTTAAAGGTGTATTCCACCCAAATGGTTTTAAAGGTTCTAATACCAAAATGTGTCTTCCCCGAATCATTTTAAAGGTGTATTCCACCCAAATGGTTTTAAAGGTTCTAATACCCAAATGTGTCTTCCACGAATAATTTTAAAGGTGTATTCCACCCAAATGGTTTTAAAGGTTCTAATACCAAAATGTGTCTTCCCCGAATCATTTTAAAGGTGTATTCCACCCAAATGGTTTTAAAGGTTCTAATACCCAAATGTGTCTTCCCCGAATCATTTTAAAGGTGTATTCCACCCAAATGGTTTTAAAGGTTCGAATACCCAATTGTGTTATGGTGTCTTCCCCAAATCCTTTTAAAGCTTATAACCCCAAATAGTTTGAATGAATAAATGAATGAAATGGGACTATGAAGTCTTTATTTGTAACACATGTGAGATGGGCAGCACACACGCATTCCTTTGGGGGGGTTGCCATTGAAATGTCATCTGCGCTTGACCCATCCTGTCGTGGGTCCGCACCAATACAATACCTTGCCAATCCAAGTGCTCCTGTTCATCTTCATCAGGGACGTGACAGCATTAGCGATCAGTTCTGCATGTTTTTCCATTCTTTCGTTTTTATTTTTGTATGTGTCGAGAATGCAGCTGTGACCGCGTCCCCGACCGCCAAGAACCTTGGTGTTGTCCTCGACGACCAGTTGAACTTCTCTGCTCACATCGCAGCGACAACCAGAACCTGCCGATTCCTCCTGAGCAACGTCAGAAGGATCCGCCCCTTCCTGACAAAAGAAGCCACCCAACTCCTCGTCCAATCAACAGTCATCTCCCGCCTCGACTACTGCAACGCACTGCTCGCTGGCCTCCCGGCCACTGCCACTAAGCCTCTTCAACTCATTCAGAACGCAGCGGCCCGCCTGATCTCAAACCTACCGAAGTCGGCCCATGTCACCCCACTTCTTAGGGACCTGCACTGGCTCCCCATTGCTGCACGAATCCGCTTCAAGGCCCTCGACCTAACATACCGTGCGGCAAAGGGAACTGCTCCCGCCTACCTCCGGTCAATGGTCTCTAACTACACACCCTCAAGACCCCTACGCTCTGCATCTTCTGGCCGCCTCAGACCTACTCCTATCCAAGCTCCGGGAGGGTCATCAAAGAGAAGTCGCCTATTCTCAGTCCTTGCCCCACAATGGTGGAATGAACTACCCACCCCAGTTAGGACAGCCGAAACACATCCAATCTTTCGCCGTCGACTAAAGACGCACTTCTTCAACCATTATCTGAATTAAAAAAAGAAAAAAAGAAGAAAAAAAATCTAACCCTAACTAACCATACTGTCATGCACTTGTCCTAATAAACTAACCTACACTGTAGCACTCAACACTTTGATGAACATTGTTACTCAGCTGATAGAGTTGTGCCCTTCCTGATGGCTTGTCGTACAGAACTTGTAAGTCGCTTTGGATAAAAGCGTCAGCTAAATGACTAAATGTAAAATGTAAATGTATGTGTATTCCCACAAATAGCTTTAAAGGTGTATTCATCCCAAATGTTTCTAAAACTTTATTCCACCCAAAGTTAAAATACTACTTCATGTTCAACTCCTAAAGGTATATATGCTTGAATTACATGCAAGTAATCTCATGACTTTCAGCTTGCTAGCCCATACAATTCCTTCAGGAAAATGTTTGCTGTTTTAAGGAATGCCAGGTGACAACTTAATAGTAAAAAACGTGTATTTAAGGAATGACAGGTGACAACTTAATAGTAAAAAACTTTTATTTAACATGAAACATCATAAACACCTCCCAAAAAATCCTCGGTCTCCCCCTGCCCACACTGGATGACATATTAAGAACATGCTGCCTCCGCAGAGCTAGCAGAATCCTGAAGGATGAAACGCATGAAATCGTTCTAAATGTGTATGTGTCCGGGACATCTACTACTGTTCGATACAACAGAGAATTACTTCTCCGAATCCGCAACGATGTTCGGGAGGTTTCCCACGTTAATCCCGAGCTCAGATGCAAGGACTTCGCTGCATGTCCCTCGGCAGGTGACGGTGGTATCGGTGGTGTACCGATACTACGGTCATGAACAAGACCTGCAATACTAATCTTGAATGCCTAGTCATTAAATGTCGCCCCTTTTATCTCCCTAGAGAATTCCCAGCCATCTTTCTTATTGCTGTTTATATACACCCTCAGTGTATTTTTAGCATTTGTCCTTTTTATACTGTCTGTTTTTACATATTTTTCCTGTACTGTTTACACAGTGTTTGCTCATGTACCCGTATTCCAATGTGGATTCGTCCATACATGGCAATAAAAATCTTTGACTTGACTTTTTTTACTTTGACTTGACCCCTCTCACCACCTCTTCTCCCTGTTGCCATCTGGGAGGCGATAGGCCTACAGGGCCTTCAATGCCCGCACCTCGAGGATGCAGAACAGCTTCTTCCCAAGAACCATCACTGAACTGATCAAACCCCCCCCCCCCCCCCTATTGCGACCACATCTACATCTACCATGTAGCAGCTTTCTACTTCTACCTCCTGAGCCACTGTCGCCCACCATCTGTCTATCTATCTATATATTATCTTTTTGTATTTTCTAGCCGCTACTGGTGTTCCGATGAGTTCTTCTCCTTGGTATCGGTTCATGCCTTCATATTTATTCAATATATAAAGACATGCCTAAGGGAAGGAGGGACAGACATTAGTAATACAAAATAATATCATAACAATTCATAAATGATGGGCAAACTAACTATTATACAAACAAATTATTTGGGATGGGTATCAAATCTCTGCACATTCCAGTAACATAATGCTGCTTGCTAAATCACAGCAAAAATGTGGCAACAGATTTTGGTTCCAAGGAGAGCACATAATAAATTCCACAATTCCATGTGTGCCTACAAGTAATTAGTAGGTGTTTTTGTTACCAAATAATAAGGTATATTAACCTATAGCTTTTTAATTATAATTGTTAACATTGATCAGAATTAATGCATATACCGGTAGACAAATTAGATGTATAACAGCTACATTATCTATAATCCATATTTTTTATAAGATTGTAAATATTCCATTAATTTGGAACAAATAGCTAAACACAAATTCAATATCTGGAATTCAAACAATACACATTGAAATGTATTCCAACCTCTGCAATTAGTACATTGAACACGTAGTCTATCTCCATATTTTTCTTTATGCTTGGGAGAGTTTTAATGATAGTGTCTGCCAATTCTTCAGTCTAGATAGATAAAAAAGGACAAGAGTCAGATGCAAAGCATTTATCATGATACAAGGTGTACTTATACCCAAATTAGCTTTATTCTAAAGTAGTGTTCTCAGTTCTGAAAAAGGTTTTACTGTATAAAGCATAAAATAATTCAGCAGAGCATCCCCTCCTTCCCTTGTTCGAAAAGAGGAGTATTTTTCTGGTCTTCATCCTCTTAGCAGTTGTTAGTATTGAGCTGTACTATATTGTACCCATTCTGCAATCTGTTAATACAGTTTTCAATCAATCAATGTTATCCTCAATTAGTTTTTCATCCATAAAGGTATCCTTACAGCATCAGAACCAAAAATGGAGTATTCAGCTTTCTTCTTGAAAAGCAGTTCCTGGGGGAGCTCCAGTAGCTCACCGCGTACCTCGAGCGCTATTTCGGCGCCGGGGACAACCGTGCTCGTCACGGATCTGGGGTAGCAAGTTCGATTCCCGGACAAAGCCGTAACTTTCTCAGAGTGTCTTCCCCCCATCTGTACCCCCATTCAACCTGTTTCTGTCGGTCATTCTTGACCAGAGAAAATGCGATAAACGCAAAAAAGAGCCAGCGGAATGGCCAAAGTAAAAAAATAAAAAATAAAAAACAGTTCCTGATGCGACGCCAACCCTGACTGCTGTAGGACCATTCTTTGAGAAATGAGGGTTCCATTTCTCAGGTCTCTATCAATTCCCTGCATGAGAACATAAAAGACTATTTCAAATAAACATACCTACATTTACAAATGTACAATAGCAGTCCAAAACAGTATTCTAATCATGGCAGACATGAAGAAATATTGAATTGGATCTACAATACCCTTATTTCGTCTGCAGTCAGTAGACTTGCCACACTGTTTCCTCTGACAGCATTTCTCAGTCTGTAAAAAAGTCAAGGATATGTTGAAAAATTATCACTGTTAGTAAGTAGACTCACATAGTCAACAGAAGAGGGTGAAACGATCCCAATCCATTGTGACAGCTTTTGACAAGGCCCCCAATATGGTAAATAGTGTGGCCATCTGACTTTGTGCAGCCTTGTGTCTATCTTTTTCAATCTAGAAAGCATCTGTCTTATGCCAGGATCAGATTACACAATATTTTTGTCTTCACCAGACACCACATCGCTGTTCTTTGATTATGTCACACTACAAGGGGTAAAGACACCCATTTGTCGTTGTTCAAATTGTGTAAAGGTCAAATCAAATCAAATCAAATTTATTTGTAAGGCCCGACAACACACGTTAATGTCCCCATGGGCCGTACACGTCTTCTTTAAACAAGTCAAGAAGAAACATAACAATAAGTCAAGAACAGAACAACATAAGGTCCAACAAATTTAAAATAAATGCAAATAAATGAAAGAATGCAAGCACTCCCAGACATACCCCACGCGAAGGTAAGGAAAAACCAGTAGGAGTTAGATCATTTTGTGTACTGTACTGTGTAGGGACTGTCCTGCTCCACTAGGGGCAGGCTTTTCTCATTCACTAGGCTGGGGGCGGGGCTGGCTTTTCTAATTCACAGGAGCGATCTTTTCTACTCTACGTTGGCTTTGAGAGTTGTGAATGAATGAATGAATGAAAACTTTATTTAACAGATTGCAGAATGGGTACATAACAGTACGGCTCAATACATACAATTGTTAAGGGGATGCAGACCTGAGAAAGACGTTTGTCTTGTTTCCATCAGGGTCCCCCATTTTCAATTCATATAGACATTTTGACATACACAACATACATGACATTTATGGCATAGGGTATTAGGGACATATAGGTATTTAGTACTGATACATTTGTAAATTGTGACATAACCGGTATTCAAATATACAGTACTGTTACCCCTAGATCCTGACAGAGTATATACATATGATGGGGAGGGGACTGTACATTAGGAGGGGGTGGGTGGGTGGGAGAGAAATATACATACGGCGGGGAGGGAATATATACATGTTTGATTGATTGAATTGATTGAAAACTTTATTAACAGATTGCAGAATGGGTACAGTACAGTACATAGATGTAGCAGTAGGCCTACTGTCTATCTGTATGTCATGTATGGGGACCCTGATGTAAACAAGACGAAAGTCTTTCTCTGGTCTGCATCCCCTTAACAATTGTGTGTATTGAGCTGTACTGTACCCATTCTGCAATCTGTTAATAAAGTTTTCAATCAATCAATCAAAACAGCTCAATACATACAATTGTTAAGGGGATGCAGACCAGAGAAAGACGTTTGTCTTGTTTACATCAGGGTCCCCCATTTTCAATTCATCATAAACTGTACTGTGCAGGACAGTGATGCAACAGTAGCAGGACAGTACATCACAGTGATGTAGCAGGACAGTGATGCAACAGTAGCAGGACAGTACATCACAGTGATGTAGCAGGACAGTGATGTAGCAGGAGTCAGGACATTGGATCACAGTGATGTAGGATCACAGTGATCATTTTGTGTAGTGTACTGTGTAGGGACTGTCCTGCTCCACTAGGGGCAGGCTTTTCTCATTCACTAGGCTGGGGGCGGGGCTTGCTTTTCAATTCACAGGAGCGATCTTTTCTACCACATTGTACAACAGAACTGCCGAGTCCCGAGGCTGGTAAGTGCTAGTTAAAATGTACAGTAGTGCACAAACTCTACGTTGGCTTTGAGAGTTGTATTATACTGATATAAAAGTTATGCTGTAGGTTGTATGTGGGAGGGGGGCGGGGGGCTGCGTCGCCCACAGTATTTGGTTAACGTTACTGTGGGAAGTTATGCTGTAGGTTGTGTATGGGGGCGGGGGGGGGGGGTACGTCGTCCACGGTCTATTTAACGTTATGTACAGTAGTTGTGTTTGATTGATTGAAAACTTTATTAACAGATTGCAGAATGGGTACAGTACAGTACATAGATGTAGCAGTACTGTCTATCTGTATGTCATGTATGTCTGTCCTGATGAATTGAAAATGGGGGACCCTGATGTAAACAAGACGAAAGTATTTCTCTGGTCTGCATCCCCTTAACAATTGTGTGTATTGAGCTGTACTATATTGTACCCATTCTGCAATCTGTTAATAAAGTTTTCAATCAATCAATCAAAACAGCTCAATACATACAATTGTTAAGGGGATGCAGACCAGAGAAAGACGTTTGTCTTGTTTACATCAGGGTCCCCCATTTTCAATTCATCATAAACAGGGGTGTAAAAAGTACCCAGAAATTATACTTTACTACTACTATTATACTAAGTACACTGTACAACTGTACAAGCAAAACTGTACATTGGAATATTGACGAAACCATACTTGGTCATTTACTGTACATTGGAGGGGGTTGGGTTAGGACATTTACAGGGTCCAGTTTCGAATTGCAGTCTCCCGTAGTTGCTCTTTGAGAGTGGTTTTGAAAGTGGGTAGTGATTCACATTCCTTTACAGCAGGGATCAGCAACCTTTTTGATACGAAGTGCCATTTTAAAATGTTCTTGTTAACCAGTGTGCCATATCAATGTTAAGGTTAATTATGAAACCACATCACAATGTAAATCTCCAACAGATCTGTAATTCTATTCCATCCATATAGGCAACGTGCATAGCAATAGTTTTAATAACCATTTTCCTCTCATAAATATATAAGAGAATGCTGCCGTCTTTATGAGATGCTTGCTTGCCATACCTGGACACATTCAGCCTTGTCTGCCTCATCCTTTAAAGTTCTCATGTTTGGTCTCAAAATGGCGTTTAACACTCAATGTTCGGCAAACAACAACAGACTGACCCTTCTCATTGGCTCTGACCATGAAATATCCCTGGTATATCAGTCAACCTACAGTACCATAAATAACAGGCTGTGCAACTGTCAATGGCTGTGAAAGAGGTAACTGCATGGGAGGTAACTCAACATTTCCAAAAAGGTTCCTCTTACACATTTGCTAGTGTGCCATGTTGGTTTAGATAATGTGTACCAATGGTGGCACTCGTGCCTAAGGTTGCTGACCCCTGCTTTACAGCTTTGGGTAGGGCGTTCCACATCGATGTGGCATAATTGCGAACGTGTTTAGTCCCTTGTTTGAGCCGAATCTGGGTTTAACATGATTTGTGGAGCTCCCTCTGGTGTTGTGATCGTGGTATTCACTGACCTTTGGGAAGTATTTTGACATGTACATGGGTACCTTAGTCGTATAGTGTATCTTGTTGACCAGGCCCATTGCAAGTTGCTGTACTCTGTCGTCTACTCTAAGCCATCCTAGGTTGTCAAAGTGGGCAGGGGTGAGGTGGGTTCTAGGAGTAAGGTCAAGCAGTAGTCTGACCAGTTTGTTTTGAGATCTGCCAGGTTATGACATTTATGCTTCTACCTAAAACCAGGTTATGTGAGTAGCTGGGATTGGTTCAGGTTCTGATATTGCTGTACAGGCCAAGATTTCACTGATCGCTTTAGTACTTAGAAACATAGCACTATGTTGTATCCTCTCACCAGGCTCCAATGCAATGGGGCACATTTTCACATGATGTTGCTGTCAATGACGCATTATACAAAATGGTCATCAGTAGTGGCCACAGAAATAAACCCATATTCCATAATGGGACTTGAGTATACTGAATATTTGGCCTTCTAGTAGGCTAGTTGACTAACTCACATAATTAGCATCATATAGCCACAATACTAACTAACAATGCTTTACTTTTTCTCTTTCCTTGGCATGTCTCCCAGGGGGCCCGGAATCACTACTTACTGGTCTGTTTAGTCCTATCTCATTCCTCATCTCTCCTGCTCCATCCCTCATCTGCTGACTGTGGTCAACCTGTCCTGGGTGTGTTTGGTCTCCTGCTCCACTCTTCTTCAGGCTCTGTGATCCTGCACCTTTTTAGGGTGGAGGATATCGGCAGCCATTGGACGTGGTTGGCTGCCTGAATTTAGCTTAAGTCTATTGCTCTTTTTGCCCAACAAAGTAACTGCAATTTTTTTTAGGACCAGCACCATGAAAGGACAAAACAATCTGAATGTGTGCACATAACCTCACCATGCTCACTGAGAACACCTGCACAATGAGGATTACAGTTGATCACAAATGATGTGCTTGTTTATGTGTTGTGCTTGTAGTAGTAGTGTTAGCTTGTGTGCTATTTGATTGTTATTATTTACACTGTTTCTAAACAACTCCTAACTGATCAGAAAAAGATACTGGAATATGTTGTTTCTTTACACATATGTTGGATTATGTAATTGGTTTGTCTTTTTTATTGGTTTGTCATGACAAACCAATTACATAATCCAACATATGTGTAAAGAAACAACATATTCCAGTTAACGGTATATCTTCATTACGGCGAAATCAATACTTCCATTTGTATAAATTGCATTAAGCGGACCTTAGTATTGCTGCCTGGCTGAGGGGCTTGTTGCGGCTCATGTGCATGCGCACGCTCGGCCAATCAGAGCAACGCGGAAGGGCTTGTTGCTTACCGAAAGTATTCACGCGGTTGGGGCTCCTTTTGCACAAATTACTGCATCAATACAGCTAAATATATACTTTTCCACGATATTCTAATTTATTGAGCTGCACCTGTACATCACTGTGCTCAGGAGGCAAAACGATGTCTAACATGCCTGCCATGTATCACAAACTGTACTGTATTTGCAAATCTGGTATGTCATAAATGTATAGATGTAGCAGTACTGTCTATCTGTATGTCATGTATCAAGTTTCAAGTTCAAGTTTCTTTAATAGTTGTCATACAGAAGTACAGAATACTTTTATACAAAATGCTTCTTTCTGTTACGCTCCAGAGACTGTGCTAGACAAAAGATAAGTGAAATAAAATAGTATAGCATGTAAAAAAAATAGAAGTCACGTACGTAGACACAGTGTAAGGGCCATATGAGTGTTTTGATTATGTCGGTAGCTTCTCCGATATATATATATATATATTGTAATTGTGTTTAGTTTAAGGCACAATTAGGCGCCGGTGTGTAGAGGCCAAGGCCGACTTGTTGGATTTTTATTGCTAGAATATTAGAATTCATTTTGTCTAGAATAGTGTCTTATTTATGTTTGAACACTAGAGGGCTCACCGCCTCCATTATAGCCAGCTGGAAGTCATGAGATTACTTGAATGTAATTCAAGCATATATACCTTTAGGAGTTGAACATGAAGTAGTATTTTAACTTTGGGTGGAATAAAGTTTTAGAAACATTTGGGATGAATACACCTTTAAAGCTATTTGTGGGAATACACATACAAAAATAAAAACGAAAGAATGGAAAAACATGCAGAACTGATCGCTAATGCTGTCACGTCCCTGATGAAGATGAACAGGAGCACTTGGATTGGCAAGGTATTGTATTGGAGCGGACCCACGACAGGATGACAGGATGGGTCAAGCGCAGATGACATTTCAATGGCAACCCCCCCAAAGGAATGCGTGTGTGCTGCCCATCTCACATGTGTTACAAATAAAGACTTCATAGTCCCATTTCATTCATTTATTCATTCAAACTATTTGGGGTTATAAGCTTTAAAAGGATTTGGGGAAGACACCATAACACAATTGGGTATTCGAACCTTTAAAACCATTTGGGTGGAATACACCTTTAAAATTATTCGGGAAGACACATTTGGGTATTAGAACCTTTAAGACCATTTGGGTGGAATACACCTTTAAAATGATTCGGGAAGACACATTTGGGTATTAGAACCTTTAAAACCATTTGGGTGGAATACACCTTTAAAATGATTCGGGAAGACACATTTGGGTATTAGAACCTTTAAAACCATTTGGGTGGAATACACCTTTAAAATTATTCGGGAAGACACATTTGGGTATTAGAACCTTTAAGACCATTTGGGTGGAATACACCTTTAAAATGATTCGGGAAGACACATTTGGGTATTAGAACCTTTAAAACCATTTGGGTGGAATACACCTTTAACTGTCCTGCTACTGTTGCATCACTGTGATGTACTGTCCTGCTAACCATTTGGGTGGAATACACCTTTAACTGTCCTGCGACTGTACACCTACTGTACTGCTACTGTACACACACTGTACTGCTACTGTACACCCACTGTACTGCTACTGTACACCTACTGTACTGCTACTGTACACCTACTGTACTGCTACTGTACACACCTCCTGCACATTGTGATGGACCACTGTCCACTGTACTGTACTGTACAGTCCTGCTACATCACTGTCCTGCTAACCATTTGGGTGGAATACACCTTTAACTGTCCTGCTACTGTTGCATCACTGTGATCCACTGTACTGCTACTGTATTATAACCTTTAAAACAATTTGGGTGGAATACACCTTTAAAATCATTCGATTTGGGTTATAACCTTTAACACTATTTGGGTGGAATACACCTTTAACTGTCCTGCAGCCATTTTACCACTGTCCACTGTACTGTACTGTACAGTCCTGCTACATCACTGTCCTGCTAACCATTTGGGTGGAATACACCTTTAACTGTCCTGCTACATCACTGTGATGTACTGTCCTGCTACATCACTGTAATGTACTGTCCTGCTACATCACTGTAATGTACTGTCCTGCTACATCACTGTCCTGCTACATCACTGTGATGTACTGTCCTGCTACATCACTGTCCTGCTACATCACTGTCCTGCTACATCACTGTAATGTACTGTCCTGCTACATCACTGTCTTGCTACATCACTGTGATGTACTGTCCTGCTACATCACTGTCCTGCTACATCACTGTGATGTACTGTCCTGCTACATCACTGTCCTGCTACATCACTGTGATGTACTGTCCTGCTACATCACTGTCCTGCTACATCACTGTCCTGCTACATCACTGTGATGTACTGTCCTGCTACATCACTGTCCTGCTACATCACTTTGATGTACTGTCCTGCTACATCACTGTCCTGCTACATCACTGTGATGTATTGTCCTGCTACATCACTGTGATGCTACATCACTGTCCTGCTACATCACTGTCCTGCTACATCACTGTGATGTATTGTCCTGCTACATCACTGTGATGCTACATCACTGTCCTGCTACATCACTGTCCTGCTACATCACTGTGATGTATTGTCCTGCTACATCACTGTCCTGCTACATCACTGTGATGTACTGTCCTGCTACATCACTGTCCTGCTACATCACTGTCCTGCTACATCACTGTCCTGCTACATCACTGTCCTGCTACATCACTGTGATGTATTGTCCTGCTACATCACTGTGATGCTACATCACTGTCCTGCTACACCACTGTCCTGCTACTGTTGCATCACTGTCCTGCACAGTACAGGACACAAAATGATTTAACTGCCTCTCTGAAAAACTCACTAAAACCTAACAATAGGGAAAAATGCTCCACAGGCAGTGTGGAGGAGAGAAACCTTAGAAGGGCCGTTCAAGGGGGGATCTCCCTTCTTAGATGTCGGTAGTGTTGCAGACTAACAGTTGGTAAGCATGCACTCAAGTGTGTAGTGAAACACAGATCGGGCTGAATTAATGTAGTCTGATCCTGGCATCAAATGTTGTACAGCACATTTTCCAACTGAACAATGACAAATCACACAGCAAAGCAGTGGTACAACATCGGCATGTTTGGTGTGCAAATGGCGAAATAATTTCAATAAACCACCAAATAAGTGAGATGATGAGCTAATCGGTCAGACCTAAACTCACCTATGTACTGGACGAATTGTCAACTGGTCACAGCCACAACTGAACAATTCTTTCACACCAGCACATTCTGTATGGATGTCCACATCTCAGAGGACCTGACATGGTCAACACACATAGACACAGTAGTAAAGAAGGCGAAACAGCGCCTCTACCACCTGAGACAGTTAAGGAAGTTCAGAGTATCGGGGAAGATACTCCAGTCCTTCTACTCAGGAGCTGTAGAGAGCATCCTGACCGGAAACATCACTGCCTGGTATGGAAACAGCACGGCACAGGACAAGAAGGCCCTACAGAGAGTGGTGCGCTCAGCCGAGCGTACCACAGGTATTGCACTACCTCCCCTGCAGGTTCTATACAACAAGAGGTGCAAATCCAGAGCCTGCAGAATAATGAAAGACCCCCACCACCCCAATAACAGCCTGTTTCAGCTGCTGAGGTCAGGCAGACGCCTGCGAACCCCAGCTACTAGGACAGAGAGGCTTAGGCTTAGCTTCTTCCCCCAGGCCATCAGAGTCCTGAACAATGAACATTGAGTACCACAGAACACTGAACTATCCACACATAAGCACACATGAGCACACACACGACACGCACGCTGTGCACGCTCACACACTAGCAGCCACTTTAACACTTCAACATGAGCGGGCACACACTCATGCGCACACACTCACACTTATTGCCAAAAGGAAAGGCCACTTTAAATCAGTATTAGCAACAGTAACAGTGTATTGCACTACCAAAGCTACCTAGCATGTCCTATATGCTCTGTAAATAACTATGTACAGATACCGATTTTGATGTCACACCATGTTACCCGTTACCTGTTATTGCACAATTTTTTTTTGTATTGGATTCTATTATATGTTGTACCCACTGTATTGCACATCGTTGCGGGTAAGACCACCCGCATTTCATTGTATACTCGTATGCCGTGACAAATATAACTCTTGACTTGACTTGACTTCTTTGCACGTGCGACACTGGATCATGTGTTTTGACCTATATACACAATAAAAGAAAGAATGAATAATTAGTGACAACAAATTGTCTTTATCATCCCATCGGAAAAATCGGGTGTAGGGGGTATCTTACTCTAATTGACCGTGCATGAACACACATTGCTTCTTCTTTTCAGCCATGCATGTGGCTTTGGTGAGTTGGCTCACAGAAGATTTTATCTGCAGAAGAAAGAGAAATAGACATTTAGGTCTGTAGCAAGAACATTCAATTACTTAAAATGTCCAGCTGGTTTGATAACTGCCATGGTACACCTTTGTTCTTCAATGCATTGAGGAATTTCATTCTGGGCCTCTATATTGTACTATATTTACTAAAGATAATAATAAGCACAAGTCAGCTCTGTACATATTGTCAAGCCAGAGATATGGCCCTAAACTCCAGCTCCCTGCTTTACAAAGGACTACACTGAGGTGAAATGGGGTGGGCGTACTGGGCCTTTTTATTTGTATTTGAATCAAATATGACATGCTCACACGAAGGCAATGCACAATTACAGTATATTTTCTTTTATGTTTTTTTTTTTTATTATTATTATTGCAAAACAAAAATCATTAAAAGTCAGTACTCAACACATAATGCATAATGAAACTCCATTTGTACATTGGGAGCATTTTGAGTCTTGTTTAAGGCCCATTCTGTTCAGTCTTACAGGAGTCAAGTATGTCCTGTGAATATAGTTAAGATTGATTTGTTGATGGTCCGGGTTCCTTGATGTAAGACGGACATTTGCCCATGCTTCTTGCCAATCAAAGTCACTTTCCAGGTCTGGTATATCCCTCCTCCAGACAGAGTCTAGTTGGAGGGTTTCATACGAGGACGTTAGTAATTGATAATAAAAACCTGATACAAAACCTCTCAATGTTTCTCTTTCATAGAAGAATTTGTGGTATCTGTGGTGTTCAACTGGTATGTCTAATGGAACACCGTGAGACCTCAAACATAGGTGTAACTGTATGTAAAAAAGCCATGTGGACTCCATGTGGACTCTGTGAGGTTAAACTGCATATTTCTCCATAACTACAAAAACCCTGGTTATTAAAAATATCCCCTAATGAGTGTATGCCTTGCTCTTCCCATATAGGGAATCTTATAGGACGTTTTTCCATTAAGAGTGCATTGTTATTGAATATGGGAGTATGATTATGCCATTTTTGAGGGTTAGGATATTTTTTTTGTGTTTCACGCCATATCCGGATTGCATGGGAAATTATGGGGCCAAATTTCCGCTCACAGTGCTTGATTGGTAGTTTAGTGTGTGTCCTTCAGTCTATGTGGGGCTACTATGTTTTCTTCCAATTTTCTCCAGGATACCAATGCCTGGGGATCAAACCATATTGTCAATGGTCTTAATGTGTATGCCTTAAAATATTGGAAAAAATCTGGAACTGCCAAGCCACCGTCTGCTTTATTTCTCTGTGCGGTGGATCTTTTTATGCGAGGTGGTTTGTTATTCCAAATAAATTTGTATGTGGAGGAGTGTAATCTTTTCCAGTAACCCTCTGGAGGGGGTAACGGTAGCATTGAACTGATGAAGTTGATTCTTGGTAGTACATCCATCTTAACTATTGATACCCTTGCCTGTACTGAGTTTTTAAGTTTTGCCCACCTGTCCAGGTCGTCTTTGATTTTGTTCTGTATTTTTGTGTAATTGTGCTTCACCGTTTGTCTTATGGTGGGAAATATTTCCACACCCAAGCATCTAAAATGTTTTACCATGGGTATCTCACCTGGGAGGGTTGTGTCTTTTTTTGCATGGGTGTTAAGTGGAAGGAAAGCCGACTTCGGCCAATTTATTTTAAATCCCGATAAATCACCAAAGTTCTCTATCAACTTGAGTAGATGAGGCAATGTGGTGTTGGGGCTTTGCATGAACAATATTACGTCGTCCGCATATAAACTAATTTTATGTTGTGTGCCCTTGATTACGATTGGTTCTATGTATTGGGATTGTCTTATATATTGTGCTAAAGGCTCTAATGATAGATCGAATAGTCCGGGACTAAGAGGGCAACCCTGTCTGGCTGAGCGTGATACCGGAAAGATTTTGGAGATGAATGTACCCGTTGTAATCATGGCCGATGGGTCTTTGTATAATACTTTAATCATATCAATGAATCCTTTTCCTAACCCCATCCTTTCTAATACTGCCCATAGAAACGACCATTCCAGCCTGTCAAAGGCTTTCATAGCATCCAGGGACAGCATCGCCTTAGGTATGGTGTCTTCTTTGTCTGCATCTAGTACGTGCAGTATTCGTCTTATGTTATCATTTATCAGGCGACCTCTTATGAAGCCAGTTTGGTCCGGATGAACTAAAGACGTCATATGCTTTTGTAATCTGATGGCTAATACCTTAGAGTACAGTTTGACATCGGTTCCGAGGAGGCTTAAGGGTCTGTAACTACCGCACTCGGTGGGGTCTTTGTCTTTTTTGAGAAGGACTGAAATTAGTGCAATATTGTCGTGTTTATGGAAGCTCCCCTCCTTGACTGAGTATAAGATCATATTTAGTAATAAGGGTCCAAATATGTCCCAACAATTTATGTATTGTATACTTATGGTATACATATAAAATAGTATAACCTTTTTTGATGTTGATCCTTTTTCCTTTGGAAAGAAAACAAAAACAAACACACTACAATGACACTTAGAGATGCACAAGTGAGCAAAGCATGCAAGTGTTGCTCTCCCCCATCAATTATGTAAGTGGCCCACAACTGTTATTTGCTGTATGCCAATGCACTGAATGAGGATGAACTTGCTCATCAGCCAGAGGATTTAAATCTCAGTGATTCTTGAGGAGTGGGCTGAGCAGGACAGACAGCAATGCGCAACCTCTGACTATACAACTTTGTAATATTAAAGCAAAGATGAATCCGTTTTAGGAGAGGCTGACGAGGCAAATTAACTGTACCCAACATTTGTATTATATGTAAAGTTGTATTTATTACTATGTATTATTATTATTATGGAGGTTCACGTTCTGACCATTAACTGACATTTCAGTTTATAAACCATAACAGCATGAATGAATGAATGAATGAATGAATGAATGAAAACTTTATTAACAGATTGCAGAATGGGTACTGTTGTGAAGGGCCAGATTAAACCGAATATATATATTTATTTATATATATATATTTAATTGTATTTGTATATTCTCTAATATTCCCTGATATCCCTTGTATATTCCTTGTCCAATATGCATTGAATATCCATTCTAGCCTACTGAACATCCCATAATAGTCTCCATTCTACTATTGGTCGAGACCTTGGTGCCAGGCTGCCATACCCCTCAGACCCAGTTCAAACGTACCGCTCGACATGTACGAACAAGTCCTAGTTCCGCGTAGGAATTTGGCTACCGCACCACTAATGGGACTATTTGTTCATAGTGCGTATATATACTGCGCTACTAAAGTAGGACTTTCTTTTCAGTCCAGTTTCTTACCCTCCAATAGAGTCACAGACGTAAAGCCTCCCCGCGACGCCACGTGTGGGAGTAAGGCCAAGTTCGCCTACCATCGGTATTGAGACATCGTGTATATTAATATTTGAATAGTCATATTTGGCACTATATCGTCGAGTTGGACGTAGTCTATTAAGCTAATAATAGTCTGTTAATATATAGTGCTTCGTGCGGTGAGAATACTACCGTAGTCAGTACCCCATCGTTTCGGGCAGAGAACTGGCTGCTTACCCAGGGTGGTTGACCCTATGTGAAGCTGCACCCGAGGAGCCCCAGAGCCGACGAGCGAGTGGACCTGTATACCGGATTATTCTACCGACGACAGCCCGCCTTCCCAGGCACGGATTATGCTTTGGATACTTTGATTATTCCATGGATAAAGACCCCCGACACTGCCGTGTGTTGGAACCCCCCCCCTGGAGAGGACGCAAGGTGAGGAGACGCTCTGCAAGACGAGGTCTCTTCACGTCTCTCCCCCGTGGACCGGAGAGAGCCGGCCCACAAAGAGTCCACCTGCTTTCATCTGTGGTCCAAGGATCGCCGGCGCATTGAACGGCACTACAGTGGGTTCACCTGGGATACCCTTGGCCGGACGAGGCAGCTGGATTCTACCCCCCCCCCCCCCCCCTCCTACTCCTGTCGGCTTACAAGCGACCGGATTAACCCCCTCTAGTGTATCCAGCCTATAATCATTAAAGTATCATTGCTGTTATTCCTTAACTATTCCAGGTCGTATATTTACCACCTGCGCCTTCAGAGATTGGACATTCTCTATTGATATACCGACGAATACTCCTTGCCATAAAAGTGCATACTATTTCAATTCATAAATGTAATTAAGTGATTAAGTGCTTATTCTACACACCATCGCTGTGTAGGAAATAAAGACCCGTTTCTAATTCGTACATTTGTGTTGGATCCGTTTCATCTACGTGAGAGTGTTCATGATAATATATTTATGCCGTGTACTGGGTGGCCGAATATTAAGTACAAAGGTAGTGGTAGTAAGTATCATATCTAGTAATACAGTCAGGGAATTGTACCCCTCAGTTACAATTGGTCCTTCGAGCCGGAGGGTAATTAGTGTAATATTAATATAGTGTTATTAATATTGAAATGGCCTATGATGAACACTCCACGAAACGATCCTCCTAACCAACGCCCGCAGCGCGAACGACGGCTCCCTCAGTACTTAGAGGCTTACGCTGTCAGTCAACAACCTAGTCTTCTACTAACAGTAAACGCGGTAAAACTAGAAAGTAAAAGTATGTCTAACCCCAACGCCCAGACTACCCCGACCATAGAGGCCCCTACGGGCTCTAATGTAACTGACCAAGTTCACGGTGGGGACCAGTGGGAACCAGACATGACTTCACACCCCGCCAGTACTGAAGAAGTAGTCCCCGATGAGTCCCGGGAGGAATACAACGCTACCGAGAGAGAACTCGGCACGGAAGAAGACGGGGAGAGCACCGTGGAGATAGAGCTCCAAGGCTCCGCAAGGAGTACCCCGAGGGAAGGCTCCCCTATACAACCGCCTTCTCCCAGCGAGGCAGAGAGGACCCTACAGCAGGCATTCCTCGTCAGCCTGAAAGCCTCTACTGAACGCGATAGACTCCAGGGTGAACGCGATCGATTGCAGCTACAGCAACGGAGCGAAGAAGAGCACATACGCCTGGAAATAAGACGCATTCAGATGGAAGAGAATGTGGCCCGAGACCGAGCAGACAGCCAGCGAGCAGCTGCTGGTGCTCTACGGGACGCAGAGCGCGATAGACAGCAAGCGCAACTAATAGAACAGCTGATCAGACGGACAACACCCTCTCCCTCCGCCAGAGGCTCCAGGAACTCGTCTAGACACACCTCCAGGGCGGCATCCCCTAGCCGAGTAAACAACCCTGAACTTGACCAACAGACGAGGTCTATACCCCCCACAGACCACCTCCCCCCACCGGTCCAAGCGAGACCTAGCAACCGGGAAGGAGCAGCATATCCTGTGGAGAGGCTAAACCAGAGACTACAAGCACTGGATGACCTAACTGAAGACGAAGAGGAAGAGGAGGAGAAACACGCCCGAAGACAGCACAGTACTCTACCGGACCAGGAGGTCCGGTACAGCCCAGGCTATACTCCCGCGGAGCTGCGCTACAGACCTCCGACTCTATACCCGGGTGAGCACGACGCACGACCCGCACCGAGGAACAGCACCTGGACAAGCGGGCCATGGTACACTGCCGGTACCAGCCCATACCAAGGAGCGGGAGGAGACTCGCCTCGGAGGCCTCTCCCCCAACGCTCGCCGATGTATCCACAGTCAGCGTCATACATTGGCACGCCTATGGTACCCGACTTCACCCAAGAGAACCGGGCCCAGTATACAGAACTCCGCATGTGTCTGGAGACCATGTTGGTGGATGTATTGGATGAACGCCACAAATACGCCATCCTACTGCAGCACTTAAAGGTGCCCCGCGCACATAATATAGCGCTCGCCTACGCGACTTCCACTACCCCATACACAGCAGCGCTGGTAGCATTGGACCAGAGGTATGGGCGCATATGGGATTACGTGATCCAGGAGATCCGACACATCGACCGCTTACCCCCAGCAATAGACAATCGAGCACTGGACGACCTGTCCATCAGAGTGCAGTCCCTGGTAGGGATGTTGGGAGCGCAAAGAGAGAAGGGGAGGCATGAACTTTACGCCAACTCAAATGTGGAAAGGATCCTGGAGAAGCTGCCGCCCGCTCGTCAGGAGCGCTTTAGGCGGCAGAGGGACCACAGAGACCCGAATGGCCCCGAACCGAACCTCCTCGATCTAGCAGACTTCCTGGCGAGAGAAGTCAGCAGCCTACGGCTAGATACATTCGGACGGAGCACCCCTGGCTCCAGAGAAGGAACCAGACGACTAAATGATGGAAGAAGATCGGTGACTGTGATGCACCAATCGGAGTCAGTACCGAGCAGCAGGAGCCACAGTACCCCCTCCAGAACGGAGAAGTGGAAGATAGTGTGCCCCTACTGTGAGAAAGAACACTGGCTAGCGCAATGTGACTCCTTCCCCAAGCTGAACTCGGAGGAAGCAGGTCAATGGATAAAGTCCAACAAGCGCTGTTTTCGCTGTGCGCGCTCACACATGGCAGCCGAATGCCGCTTAAAGAAAAGGTGCACCAAGTGCGATGGAGCCCATCTGGACATACTTCACGACAGTAACAGACGGCGCCCTTCACCTGCACCATCCAGCCGCAAAGCGAGCGTCATGTACATCGATCACGCCAGCAGCAGTGGAGCCCGAGTACTCCTAAAAGTAGTGCGTGTGACACTAAGCTACCAGAATAAAGTCCTGGACACTTACGCCGTCCTCGATGACGGGTCAGAGAAGACCCTGCTGCTCGCCTCCGCTGCGGCCCAGCTAGGGCTGCGGGGAAGCGAAACCCAAATGACAATTCGGACAATAAGACGAGATTTGAAGACGATAAAGGGCGAGAATGTCTCATTCTCTATCGCAGCAAGCGGCCAGCCTGAGCGACGGTACCAGATTGCAGACGCTTTCACCAGCCAAGAAATAGGACTGTCGCGGTACACATACCCCGTCGCCAAGCTGATGGAGAAATATGCACATCTGCGCAAGTTACCGATCCCGCTCATAGACAATGCTATGCCGACCCTGTTGATAGGCTCCGACCATGCAGACCTCATTGTCCCGATAGACCGGGTTCATACCGGACCCCGAGGCTGCCCTGCAGCAGTCGAGACCCGTTTGGGATGGACTCTCCAAGGCCCGCTCGCCAAATCTCTCAACCGAAGTACAGCCACTAGATGTCTCCACTCCCGAGTCACAGAGGGAGAAACCGCACTCCTGCAACACGTAGAGCGGCTATGGACCCTGGAACAAATGCCCTTTAAGAACGGAAAGAAAGACATTCGCTCTAAAGATGACATTTACGCCATTCACCTCCTCGAGACAGGGACCAAGAGAGTCCCGGTCAACGGCGTGTTGAGATACGCCACGCCACTCCTGCGGCGAGAAGGAATGCCTACTTTCCACGCCAAGACAGACGCCACAGAACGGTACCTGCTGAACACGGAGCGGCGCTTAGCCAAGAACCCCGCCCAAGAGAGTGTATACCGCGCTGAGATTGAGAAGCTCATCACAGCGGGACACGTCACAAAGATGGACATTAAAGAGGCTGACCAGACCACCGAATCGTGGTACGTGCCTCACCACAAGGTCCATCACAACGGTAAAGACCGCATAGTATTTAACTGCAGCTACCAGATCGGATCCCAAAATCTGAATAAAGAGTTACTGCCCGGTCCCACACTCGGCCCCTCCCTACTCGGCGTTCTACTCCGCTTCCGCCAGGAAAAGGTGGCCATCAGCGGGGACATTAAAGGAATGTTCCTGCAGGTGAGATTAGTAGAGGCGGACAAGCCCCTGTTACGGTTCCTATGGAGAGAGAAGCCAGGAGATGAGCACCCAGCCATCTACCAATGGGAAGTCCTCCCCTTCGGAACGACGTGCAGCCCCTGCTGTGCGACATTTGCACTACAGAAACATGTAGCAGAGGACCCAGCAGCGGACGAAGAGGTCCGACACAGCGTAAAGAACAGCTTCTACGTAGACAACTGTCTACAAAGCCTTTCAACCCAGGAAGAAGCCGAGGCTCTCCTGATTAAACTCCGCGCCTCATTGATCAAAGGCGGCTTTGATCTCAGGCAGTGGGCCAGCAGCGATCCGCAAGTACTGCGCAGCCTCTCCTCCGAGGACAAGGCAGCCAGCAGCGAGACCTGGATGGCTACAATCCCGGGAGAAGCCCAGGAGATGACCCTGGGATTGGTGTGGCGATTCAAAACAGATTCGCTTCACTACAGACACAAGCCCCTGACTACGGAGCAGGGAAGGCCGGCGGCGGCGCCGACCACCAGACGGAGTGTGTACACAACACTCGCCCGACAATATGACCCGCTAGGATGTATTCTACCGTACACCACCAGGGCAAAAATGATTGTACGAGCATTGTGGGACAAGGACCAGGGCTGGGACGACCCCATTCCCGCACACCTTGCATCCACCTGGAGAGAGTGGGAGATGGAGCTCCACTCACTCCCAGGCGTTAATATGCGCCGAAGCTACTTCCCACCCACGGTGAGGCCAGAGACATGTAAAATGGACTTACACGTCTTCAGTGACGCCTCAGAGGTCGCATACGGATCAGTAGCCTACTTGCGGGCCCAAGACCAGGGGGGAGAGATCTACACAGCATTTGTCCTCGCCCGCTCGAGAATAGCCCCACGCAAGCAACAATCTATCCCACGTCTAGAGCTCTGCGCAGCCCTAGCCGGAGCGCACCTAGCCACGCTCATCCAACGTGAGCTCACCATACCGGTGTCTAGAACAATCCTGTGGTCAGATTCCACGACGGTACTCGCCTGGATCAAATCGGACTCATGCAAGTACAAAGTCTTCGTGGGAGTCAGAGTCACCGAGATTCAAGACTTAACCGAAGAGTTAACCGGAGAAACAGAGTGGCGCTACGTTGATACAAAACAGAACCCAGCTGACGTCATCACCCGGGGGATGCCCCTGGATGACCTCACCCGTCGCAATGTCTACAGTGACGGCCCCGCATTCCTAAGACTCCCGGAAGGACAGTGGCCCATGCCTATCCCGAGGGAAGCAAGTCCAGAGGAGGTGGAAATTAAGAAGTCTGTGTTCTGTGGATTGAGCACCGTAGCCTCCACCGACCCTAACATAGACGATTGCACGTCCATAGAGAGTGCACAACAAAGAACATTCCTGCGGTACCACCCGGAGTGCAAGTCCCCCGCTGATATGTCAGCAGCTAACTACGAGGAAGCAGAATTGCTTCTACTGCAGCGAGCCCAGAGAGACTCGTTCCCCGATGAATTGGCCTGTCTACAGGGAGGAAAGCCCGTCCCATCCGACAGCAGATTAATTCACCTGGCCCCCGAGAGCGACGCTCATACCCTCATCAGAGTGGGTGGTCGCCTACGCAGAGCCCCCAACACACTCCTGATGGGGCGGCTAGATCCTGCATTACCACAGACAATGTACCGGCCTGAAGAAGCGAACGGCCGACGAATGTGGAGGTACAGCCAAGTATTAGCCGACAAGTTTTGGAACAGTTTCCTACTGCACTACCTACCGTCTCTACAGACCCGCCAGAAGTGGGTAAAGGAGAGAGACAATTTGACAGAAGGAACAGTCGTCATGATTATTGATCAATCACTGCCCAGAGCTATGTGGCCGGCCGGCCGCGTAAGCAAAGTGATCACCGGTGCCGACGGCAAGGTCCGAGCAGCTGAAGTGCTCGTCCAGGGTCGCACTTACACCCGTCCCGTGGCAAGGCTCATAGAACTGCCTCGACTCCCAGACACAATCGATGATGACCATGACCCTACAACCCTATGACTTTGTGAAGTTGACTGACCCCTACAGCAAACCCTTATGTGTAAATAGACAACGCGATTAATCTGTCTCTGTTTAACTGATTAGGTCTGGGACCTATTCAGGGGGTGGCTGTTGTGAAGGGCCAGATTAAACCGAATATATATATTTATTTATATATATATATTTAATTGTATTTGTATATTCTCTAATATTCCCTGATATTCCTTGTATATTCCTTGTACAATATGCATTGAATATCCATTCTAGCCTACTGAACATCCCATAATAGTCTCCATTCTACTATTGGTCGAGACCTTGGTGCCAGGCTGCCATACCCCTCAGACCCAGTTCAAACGTACCGCTCGACATGTACGAACAAGTCCTAGTTCCGCGTAGGAATTTGGCTACCGCACCACTAATGGGACTATTTGTTCATAGTGCGTATATATACTGCGCTACTAAAGTAGGACTTTCTTTTCAGTCCAGTTTCTTACCCTCCAATAGAGTCACAGACGTAAAGCCTCCCCGCGACGCCACGTGTGGGAGTAAGGCCAAGTTCGCCTACCATCGGTATTGAGACATCGTGTATATTAATATTTGAATAGTCATATTTGGCACTATATCGTCGAGTTGGACGTAGTCTATTAAGCTAATAATAGTCTGTTAATATATAGTGCTTCGTGCGGTGAGAATACTACCGTAGTCAGTACCCCATCGTTTCGGGCAGAGAACTGGCTGCTTACCCAGGGTGGTTGACCCTATGTGAAGCTGCACCCGAGGAGCCCCAGAGCCGACGAGCGAGTGGACCTGTATACCGGATTATTCTACCGACGACAGCCCGCCTTCCCAGGCACGGATTATGCTTTGGATACTTTGATTATTCCATGGATAAAGACCCCCGACACTGCCGTGTGTTGGAACCCCCCCCCTGGAGAGGACGCAAGGTGAGGAGACGCTCTGCAAGACGAGGTCTCTTCACGTCTCTCCCCCGTGGACCGGAGAGAGCCGGCCCACAAAGAGTCCACCTGCTTTCATCTGTGGTCCAAGGATCGCCGGCGCATTGAACGGCACTACAGTGGGTTCACCTGGGATACCCTTGGCCGGACGAGGCAGCTGGATTCTACCCCCCCCCCCCCCCTCCTACTCCTGTCGGCTTACAAGCGACCGGATTAACCCCCTCTAGTGTATCCAGCCTATAATCATTAAAGTATCATTGCTGTTATTCCTTAACTATTCCAGGTCGTATATTTACCACCTGCGCCTTCAGAGATTGGACATTCTCTATTGATATACCGACGAATACTCCTTGCCATAAAAGTGCATACTATTTCAATTCATAAATGTAATTAAGTGATTAAGTGCTTATTCTACACACCATCGCTGTGTAGGAAATAAAGACCCGTTTCTAATTCGTACATTTGTGTTGGATCCGTTTCATCTACGTGAGAGTGTTCATGATAATATATTTATGCCGTGTACTGGGTGGCCGAATATTAAGTACAAAGGTAGTGGTAGTAAGTATCATATCTAGTAATACAGTCAGGGAATTGTACCCCTCAGTTACAGTTACAGTACAGTACAGCTCAATACATACAATTGTTAAGGGGATGCAGACCAGAGAAAGACTTTCGTCTTGTTTACATCAGGGTCCCCCATTTTCAATTCATCGTAACATATATGACATACATGACATACAGATAGACAGTACTGCTCCATCTATACATTTATGACATACCAGATTTGCAATTACAGTACTGTTTGTGATACAAAAAGAGTCCAGAAAGAAAAGAGTATATACATTAGGCGTGGAAACTGTACATTGGATTGGGTAGGTGGGGGTGGGGGGGGACTGTACATTGGAGGTGGTTGGGTGGGTGGGGGGGGGGGGGGTTGGTTAGGAGTGGGGGGGGGGGGGGTTCGTTAGGAGTGGGGGGGGGGGGTGGGTAGGGGGGGGGGTTGGGTAGGAGGGGTGGGTGGGGGACACTGTACAACTGTACAAACAACACTGTACATTGGATTATTGACAAGACCATACTTGGTAATTTACTGTACATTGGAGGGGGTTGTGTTCGGACATTTACAGGGGCCAGTTTCGGGTTGCAGTCTCCCTTAGGTGTTTTTTGAGAGTGTTTTTGAAAGTGGGTAGTGATTCACATTCCTTTACAGCTTTGGGTAGGGCGTTCCACATTGATGTGGCATAATTGCGAAACGTGTTTAGTCCCTTGTTTGAGCCGAATCTGGGTTTAACATGATTTGTGGAGCTCCCTCTGGTGTTGTGATCGTGGTATTCACTGACCTTTGGGAAGTATTTTGACATGTACATGGGTACCTTGGTCGTGTAGTGTATCTTGTAGACCAGGCCCATTGCAAGTTGCTGTACTCTGTCGTCTACTCTAAGCCATCCTAGGTTGTCAAAGTGGGCAGGGGTGAGGTGGGTTCTAGGAGTAAGGTCAAGCAGTAGTCTGACCAGTTTGTTTTGAGATGTTTGTAATTTTGTTTTTAGCGCCTTTGAGGTGCTTTGGTACCATGAGGTGCAAGCATAGTCGTAGTACCCTTGAATGAGTGCTCCTGCTAGAGTCTTCAGGGTATTCTTGTTTACCAGTGAGGAGATCCGGTACAAGAATCGAGTTCGTTGGTTGACTTTTTTTATTTTATTACATTGGATGCCATTTTGTCACAGCACACCTGATAAGAGGTGGGAGGGAGTAAGTCACAAGTCAAGTTCAAGTCACTCCAAGTCCCAAGCAATGTTCAAGTTACTGTGTTTAGACTCAAGCAAGTCAAGTCGAGTCCCTGCTAAACGCCAAACAAGAAAAGTCAAGTCATTGCTCAGGTCAAGCAAATCACAAGTCAAGTCACCATGAAAGAAGCACTTCAAATATGAGAGAACGGAATACAATGGCAACACGTCATGAGAAAACTGCACTACTCTTGATACTTCCTAATTTTGTGTCCAAAATAAAAGACATGTTGTGAAAATAATTATCAATAGCTTTTATTATTAGTTTGGGCAAACATTTTTACTTTTGCCAACTATTTCCCTTTGTATTACAGGTACAACTGAAAGTGTTGCTGTGAAAATGATCTGTTTCTTACCCGTTTTGTAGTTGCCCAGCCATCTTCCTTTAAGTCAGGTTCAACTTCCTAAAACAAACAAGACAAAGAATTTGTTAGGTGTATTATAGTGTAGGTAGGCTCCATAACCTTGCTTTCAAAAGAGATAAATGATTGACAAAATAAAGAGCCTGACAATATGCACAGAGCTGGGTGTGAGTTCCTTTTACGCTAAATTATACAACGGCATGCAAATTTCTCGATTCTGATTGGCCATTCACACGTCTTTATTGGTAACAATCCACGGTCCTGGGCTCAGGACCCGCCCACAACCAAATCACATAACCCTCCCCGGCTCACTCCGGGAGAAAACAGGATCGCGGAGATCAAATGGTTATGTTGAAAGCACCATAACGACTAAATATGAAGCGATTCTGTCAAGGGGAATGTGTTAGTATTTTAAACAATGTTGGATGATGTAATTGATGGGTCTTGACTCAATCTAGAACAAAAGAAAAATCGCGGATTGATTGATAGATTAATTGATTGATTTAAATTTCTTCCTTCCTACTTTCTTGCAGCGTTCTCTCTCACACTGTCCGACGCTGGCGTACCCACAAACACACACACACACACACACACACACACACACACATACACACACTGTGACACACACACACACACACACACACACGCACACACACACACACACACTCCTGTCTGCAACAGCGGGGGAGTCAGACTGAGAGAGAAGCAGCGCTGTTTTAAGTGAGCATGGTCTATTGAATTGATTGATTGGTTGATTGCTAATTTTATTACTGTACCCCTGGTTTCCAACTGGTTAAGTTTAGGCTAAAAGAAATAAATAAAAAAATAGGGCGAAGAAAACGTTTTTTTCCTATAGGGCAAAGAAAACGTTTTAATAAATTTTCAATCAATCATTCCAATAATACACAGTTGGATGTGTTAGTTGGTTGGATGCACTTCAAGCTGCTTCCACATGAGGCAACTTCTCTCAATCATTCCAATAATACACAGTTGGATGTGTTAGTTTGGTTGGATGCACTTCAAGCTGCTTCCACATGGAGTTGTGGGAACTACTTTTTCTGGCGGATGGTTTTTTCAATAAATCTTCGATTAATGTGTGTTTATTGTATAGAAATAAGGTTGGATGAATCTGGCAGTTGTATAAAAGCTTTACACCACGTGCAGTCGTGATTTGTGACCAATAAACCATGCCTAGGGGGGTCTAACGACCCTCGGCTGCGCCTCGGGCCTAACAACCACCCCTAGGCATGGTTTATTGGTCACAAACCACTCCTGCGTGTGATGTAATGCTTAATTAAAGCAACCTTTCTGCCAATACCAGAAACCCAGAGTGATACGAACAGAACGCAGACCATGGGACTCTGTAAGTAAGCTCGGCTAATAGCCTTGCATCGACTCACTAGACTACTGGCAAGTATTTCATACCGTATTTATATAAGAACAAATTCTGTCTCAAGAGAAGTCTGCTCACTCCACCTCTGTCTTGATAACGGAAACACTCAACATAAAATAATATCACATTTAATAATATGTTAAATATGTTTTGTAGCAAGTAGCTTCAGTGATGCAACCATCATTACAAATGTCTCCATTCAAGATTTCTCCAGGGTGCTCCGTCTCCTCATAATATAGTGTGTCTCCGTATTAACTTCCCAAAATCCTGCAATGACTATTTTTTACCTGTTCTGCAGTCCTTGAGTTCTAAAATATATAATTATTTGGGCCTTTAATTTATAGTTAATATAATCTGTTGAAATATTAAATGATTACCTGAACTTGACTTGCGAGACAAGCAGCATGGTACATACGAATGGCAATCCACTCCTCTTGACCAAGATAGATATTTGCCATCATTTGTCCTTTTGCCTCCATCTCTGCTGCCTGCAAGAAAGTATTTGGAGTATAAAAAGAAGTGACAAAATCCCAACAATATGTCACACCTACATCTTTTTACATTTAAATAACATTACAATGAAGAATATCTGTATTACATCACTGTGCTTATGCCCACCTCATACAAGATATAGACTTTTCCCATTTATATTGTGTTTATTACTCTAATAATTAGTGTTAAAAGCCATGACTTGCAAATGTGTCACTGAACAACTTTCTTACACAGCAAACCGCCGGCCCACAGTTGTCGAAGTATTCTTGCCGCCACTGGGGGGGATAACACTCTCCAGTTATCCAGGGACCAAACATTCCTGAAGGCACTCCTATAATATTAAAGTGGCCTTTGTTAGACGTCTTGTAAACTATGACATAAAAACTAAAATAAAGTACATGTCAAAATACTTCCCAAAGGTCAGTTAATACCACGATCACAACACCAGAGGGAGCTCCACAAATCATGTTAAACCCAGATTCGGCTCAAACAAGGGACTAAACACTGTTCGCAATTATGCCACATCGATGTGGAACGCCCTACCAAAAGCTGTAAAGCAGGGGTCAGCAACCTTAGGCACGAGTGCCACCATTGGTACACATTATCTAAACCAACATGGCACACTAGCAAATGTGTAAGAGGAACCTTTTTGGAAATGTTGAGTTACCTCCCCATGCATTTACCTCTTTCACAGCCATTGGCAGTTTTCTTTTTTTTTTAAAGTCAAGAGTTTTATTTGTCACGGCATATACAATGTATTGCACAGCCTGTTATTTATGGTACTGTAGGTTGTAGTGTTGTCACGATACTGGAATTTCGACACGATACCTTGAAAAGTATCGATACTTCGATACCATTTCGATACCAAAAAGAAAAAAAATATATATATATATATTAGGGATGCTCGATATTGATTTTTTTACCGATACCGATATTCCGATATTGTCCAACTCTTAATTTCCGATACCGATATCAACCGATATCAACCGATACCGATATATGCAGGATTTCCCCGTCCAAAAACTGAATAATTTCAGGTAACTAATAATTTCACTGGATATATATATAACAAATATTGTTATTGTTTTTTTTTGTTTTTAAACCGATACCGATATTTTCCGATATCACATTTTACTGCCGATATCGGCCGATAATATCGGTCGGCCGATAATATCGGACATCCCTAATATATATGTTGTGAAGGATCAGATTAAACCGAATATGTATATTTATTTATATATATATATTTAATTGTATTTGTATATCGTTTGATATCCCCTGTATATTCCTTGTACAATATGCATTGAATATCCCCGTTTCTACTAAACAGCCCATAATAGTTTCATTCTACCATTGGACTAGAACCTGGCGCCAGGTTGCCATACCCCTAGGTTCAAGTTCAATCGTGCCGCCTAACATGTCGAGGCAGCCCCCGGTTCCGCGCAGTAATATGCCGGGCGAAATACGTGTGGTACTATTTGTTCATAGCGCATATATATATGACGCTCGTAAAGTAGAACTTTCTTTTAGTCCAGTTCTTTACCCTCCAACAGAGTGACAGACGCAAAAGCCTCCCCACGAAGCACGTGCGGTGTAGTAGGGCCTACTTGGCCCAGAATAGGCATTGAGATATCGTGTAGATTAATAGTTGAATGGTCATAGTTTGGCACCATACCGTCGAGTTGGACGTATTCTATTAAGCTAATAATAGTCTATTTATGTATGGTGCATCGTTCGGTTCGAGTTCTACAGTTATCAGTACCCCCATCGTTCCTGACGTTATCTGGACGCTTATCCAGGCTGGTCAGACCCCTAGTGGTGATTGCATCCGAGGAGCTCCGGGTCAAGAGCGACTGGACCTGTATATTGGATTACTCTACCCGACGACGGCGAGCCTTCCACGGCTCTTGGATTATGCTTTATGTACTTTGATTATTCCATGGATAAAGGCCAACACTGTCGAGTGTTGGAATTACCCCCGGAGAGGACTACAGGTGAGGCGGCGCTCTACACGTGAGGTCGCACCACGTCTCTCCGTTGTGGACCGGCAGATACCGTTCCACAGAGGGTCCAGCTGTGTTCGTCTACGGCCCGAGGTTGTGGGCACTGGGTCTAAGACTTTGGATTCTCCCAAGACACCGTCGGCCAGATGGGATACCGCCAGCGACTTCTCTAACCCCCCCCTCCTACTGTCTTACAACCAGCGGGACCCCCCCCCCCCCTTAGTGTATCCAGCTATAATTATCTAAGTACTATCGCTATCGTTTCCTAAATATTCCAGGTTGTATACTTACTCCCTGCACAACCAGAGATTGGACATTCAATGTTGATTTACCTACGAATACTCATTTGCCATAAAAGTGCATACTTAACATTTCAAATCATAAATGTAATTAAGTGAATATTGTGTACACCCTTTGCTGTATTAAATATTCGATTTGGTCCATTTGTGTTGGTTCGTTTCATCAGGTGGGAAAGTGTTCATCATACTTATATCTTGTACTGGGTGGCCAGAAGTTAAAGTACATGAGGTAGTGGTATTAAATATCATATCTAACAATACAGTCAGGGAATTGTACCCCTCAGCTACAATATATATATATATATATATATATTTTTTTTTAAACAAATTTAGCTTTTGTTGCTGGTTGATTCTCCTCAGGTTCTCTCTGGTACTATAAGAGAAGATAAATATAACACTTTTAAAACCCTTTGTTTATCTTTAGATCAGAGAGAGAGAGAGAGAGAGAGAAAGAGAGAGTGGCTGCTGGAGATTTGAGGTCTACTGAGCGCACCTTTCTAGTTATGACCCGAAAACAAGGGTACTTGAGAGAGAGATTTCTCCGGAGCTATGCTCGGAGCATTTATTAACGTTACATTTTCAACAACATTGCTGCTAATTGGACACTTCATGGAGGCGGGGTAACGTTGTGTCGAGTTCATGCGTGTACTAGTGTAGGATGGGCTCCGCTCGACCTAACGTTGGAAACGGGGTAGTTGTGTCGAGTTCATGCGTGTACTGGTGTAGTGTGGGTGGGCTCGGCTTGACGTTACTCTGTTTCCATGAAGTAATTATAAATGTGGCCAGCTAGCTAGCATAAGCTAACGGAGGAACGACAGCCAACATTAGCTAATAATAGCTTTGTTTATAAACTGAACACTCCCGGCTGTGAGGGGGAGGAGGCTGCAGCAGCAGCTTGTGTCTGTTGCTGGTCTCTGAGGAGGAGGAGGAGGCGGAAGGGCAAGCGTGCTCTGGCAGCGCGTCTGTCTGTCAACAACTTGCGGGAGCAAGCCAGCTGGTATCGGTACTGCAGAAAGTATCGGTATTTTGGGAAATGAGTATCGAAACCTTTTTAAATATTCAGTATCGATATGTATCGATACTTCGATATTTTTGACAACACTAGTAGGTTGACTGATATACCAGGGATATTTCATGGTCAGAGCCAATGAGAAGGGTCAGTCTGTTGTCGTTTGCCGAACATTGAGTGTTAAACGCCATTTTGAGACCAAACATGAGAACTTTAAAGGATGAGGCAGACCAGGCTGAATGTGTCCAGGTATGGCAAGCAAGCATCTCATAAAGACGGCAGCATTCTCTTATATATTTACGAGAGGAAAATGGTTATTAAAACTATTGCTATGCACGTTGCCTATATGGATGGAATAGAATTACAGATCTGTTGGAGATTTACATTGTGATGTGGTGTCATAATTAACCTTAACATTGATATGGCACACTGGTTAACAAGAACATTTTAAAATGGCACTTCGTATCAAAAAGGTTGCTGATCCCTGCTGTAAAGGAATGTGAATAACTACCCACTTTCAAAACCACTCTCAAAGAGCAACTACGGGAGACTGCAATTCGAAACTGGCCCCTGTAAATGTCCTAACCCAACCCCATCCAATGTACAGTAAATGACTAAGTATGGTTTCGTCAATATTCCAATGTACAGTTTTGCTTGTACAGTTGTACAGTGTACTTAGTATAATAGTAGTAGTAAAGTATAATTTCTGGGTACTTTACACCCCTGTTTATGATGAATTGAAAATGGGGGACCCTGATGTAAACAAGACAAACGTCTTTCTCTGGTCTGCATCCCCTTAACAATTGTATGTATTGAGCTGTTTTGATTGATTGAACACTTTATTAACAGATTGCAGAATGGGTACAATACAGTACAGCTCAATACACACAATTGTTAAGGGGATGCAGACCAAAGAAAGACTTTCGTCTTGTTTACATCAGGGTCCCCCATTTTCAATTCATCAGGACATATATGACATACATGACATACAGATACAGTACTGCTACATCTATGTACTGTACCCATTCTGCAATCTGTTAATAAAGTTTTCAATCAATTCAATCAATCAAACACAACTACTGTACATAACGTTAACCAAATAGACCGTGGGCGACGTACCCCCCCGCCCCCCTCCCACATACACAACCTACAGCATAACTTTTATATCAGTAGTATAATACAACTCTCAAAGCCAACGTAGAGTTTGTGCACTACTGTACATTTTAACTAAACAGACCGTGCGCCACTGTTATCATCCCACAGTAACAGGTATAACGTTAACCAAATAGACCGTGGGCGACGCACCCCCCCCCGCCCCCCCTCACACATACACCTACAGCATAACTTTTATATCAGTATAATACAACTCTCAAAGCCAACATAGAGTTTGTGCACTACTCTACATTTTAACTAGCACTTACCAGCCTCGGGAGTTGTACAGTGTGGTAGAAAAGATCGCTCCTGCGAATTAGAAAATCCAGCCCCGCCCCCAGCCTAGTGAATGAGAAAAGCCTGCCCCTAGTGGAGCAGGACAGTCCCTACACAGTACAGTACACAAAATGATCTAACTCCTACTGTGTGCGAGACATAACAAAGCCCCTAGACCCATCTTTTGTTTTCATTTTCTCACTACGGCATTTTTTGTTTACCTTTCTTGTCAGATCTGTTAGTAATTTGTCATCTCATGTACGTCATGTCAATTAAGTATATATTGTAAGTCTGACCAAAGCTCTTGGTCACTTTCTGGTCAGACGCTTTGTGTGTACACATTTGTCTCCGATTGTAAACTGATCATATTCTTGTTATGGCCATGGAAACATAAATAAACTATGTTCTTTTTTATACAAATCGACTCATTCTGAATTTCTACAGCTTCACTGTTTGGCTGATTTAAAGTTTCCACAACAGTAGAAAGTTTAAAGGGGACAGAGGAAAATGGTTTTCCCTATAGTCTTGGTATGGATATGGCAGTCCTAAACTAGAATTATAGCTCGTCACTGCGGGATTTCATAAGGGGGACAAGCAAATGATTTGTTTTAATTACTCAGTTGGCTGTGCTTTTTGGAACAAGGACCACTGCTTACCTAATGTACTGCCCAGCTTGTAAAAAAAATTTTTACTCTTGGATGTGAGGTAGCCAGACAGGGAAGGTAATAATTCATTTTAAATGTGGGCACAGTTTTTTACACTTGTCTCTCATTCCACACACTCAGTGTTGTGCTCTGGAAATGAGATTGTAGCCTTGTACAGATTTTGCAGGATTGGTCATGCCTGATCAGAAGAGCTTGTACGGGCAATTTCCCTGTGTTTCATGCATCGTTTGTGATGATTGGTTTCAAAAAGAACGACGATACGTTGAAACTATGTGCTCAGGACTACCTTGCCAAGGTGAAAACATCAGAGCTGTGCTACCTCAACCTGAAGGCACACGCTGAGGAGAAGATCACCAAGGCTAATGCAGAGATTGCTGAGGTGCGGTCCAAGTTCAAGGCAGAGTCGGCTACGTTCCAAGCCCAGCTGCGCAGAGAACAGCTGAAGGTCCACTCACTGGAGAAGGGCCTCGACCAGAAAGCAAAGAAAAAAGATGAGCAGTGGAGTGCAAAGAATAACAAGCTATTTGAGGAAAATCAGAAAGTGAGGAAAGAACGATTTGAGTATGAAAACACAATTCAACAGATAATGGCGGAGCAGCGGAAGGAGAAGGAGATGGCCCAGGTGGTTCACGATCAGGTCCTGCAGGAGAAGGAACAAGTATCCCAGGACCTCAACTCTATGATAAGGTCTTTCACTGACCTCTTCAAGAGATAGGAAGAGTACAAGAATGCCATTGATGGTTTCAAAAAGAACGAAGATACGTTGAAACTATGTGCTCAGGGCTACCTTGCCAAGGTGAAAACATCAGAGCTGTGCTACCTCAACCTGAAGGCACACGCTGAGGAGAAGATCACCAAGGCTAATGCAGAGATTGCTGAGGTGCGGTCCAAGTTCAAGGCAGAGTCGGCTACGTTCCAAGCCCAGCTGCGCAGAGAACAGCTGAAGGTCCACTCACTGGAGAAGGGCCTCGACCAGAAAGCAAAGGAAAAAGATGAGCAGTGGAGTGCAAAGAATAACAAGCTATTTGAAGAAAAGATGCGCTCCCAACTCACCCCCTCTCTCCGTGAACTGTCAACAACGTCAAAAGGTGAATGAAACTCCATAAGAACACTCCCATTAGCGCCACACCCCCGTGAGCACGCCCACCACCTAAAGTGACAGTACAACTAATAATACAACATAAATATAATACTGAATGAGAATACTGAGACCTCCATTATGGCGCCTACAGGGTGGGTTCTCTCTTGTTTGGGCCAACTCCGTGGTATACTGAAAGAGCTCTCTCAGTGGGGAAAATGCTTGGGAACTTAAAGTAGGTACTAGGAACTTTCATTCCCTAGTAATGTTATGTCTTCATAATCATTGCCAACATCAAGACATAGCTCGGTAGCAAGGTTATTAGACAGTTTTTTTTTTTTTTACAGTAATGTCCACCATGACATATTACATACCTGTCAAGGAGAAAACCAATCTTCTGCAACAAGGTAGGCTGCTCAAAGGGTCAAATGTGTATCTGAACGAAAACTTAACCAAGGACAATGCTGATATTGCCAGGAGAGCTCGGTACCTACACAAAGAACAAACTCTCTCTCTCCCCTCACCCCCCAGTCTCTCTATCCCCTCCCCCAGTGTCAAGTTATGTGGTTTTTTCCCCCCTTTGGTACCAGTGCTGCCCAAACTTGAAAACGGCTTGAACCTCAACAGAGGACGCTGGGACAACTCGACTTCATATTGCAGATTTTAATGACTTTTTGCTCCAACACATCATCATTTGTTGCATCATCAGAAGTAGCAGAAGTAGGTTGAAAACCTTTAAAGAAAAACACAAAAATTAGCCACTCCACAAATAACAAGTGCATGCCAAATAATCAAATACACTTCAATATATGTATCAGTATATGATTATTTCTTCCCTCCAAACATGCATTTATATATTCTTTGGCTATTTTACAGACCAAATCAATTAGTTTGAATTTCAATTTAACCAAACTACATTTTATACATTCTTTGGCTATTTTACAGACCAAATCAATTAGTTTGAATCTCAATTTAACCAAATTATATTTTATACATTCTTTGGCTATTTTACAGACCAAATCAATTAGTTTGAATTTCAATTTAACCAAATTATATTTTATACATTCTTTGGCTATTTTACAGACCAAATCAATTAGTTCAATTTAACCAAATTAGTCTACCAACCTTCCAAATACATTTTACTTTAAATTTAACCAGACCAAATCAATTATGTTTGAATTGCATTTAACCAAACAATTGTTACTTGATCACAATGGACCAGATCCAACCCAAAGTAAACAAAACAACTTGCCAAAAGGCATCCCCTCCCATCTAGTTACACAGTACACCCAAACATTCATTAATTGGAATGATTCCCACAAAATTGCCACCAACCCAGCCCTCCACAGGTACAATTTGTAGTGATTTAAATTGACAATTACACAACACAAACATACATACCAATGGCGTCTCTGGAGTGATTCTTTCACTTGGTTCCCTCTTTTCTAATTCTAAATGGGCATTCTTCTCCCACTGAAGGAAACTAGTCCTTCCACTGCAAAGATTTTTTTTCCTCTGCCTATTCCACCCCAAGATGGCATTCACACCTGAATTGCATTGCTGCTCATTACCCCCTGCAGCAATCAACTCTCATCACAGCAGCTCAGGGTTGGCGGCCATATTGTCACAAATCATACCCCTTGGATATGTATCAGGAAAAATGAACCATCCCCACATTGTATATATATAATATAAAATAATATATAATATGAAACAAACATAAATGTAGACATTGTCTTAACACCTCCCACTTGAGCTCCTGGTTACTGAACCCAAGGAGGTCATACCAGTCCTTTAAGCATTTCGCTGTTCTTCAGCAGGAAGTATGATGACCAGACGTCTGACATCCCTGTGAAGAATGGTGGCTGGGATCTTAATCGAGAGCTTATCGGTTCCTTTAGTGTTCGTTTCTGTGCCCCCTCCTTTCTTTGGCTTTCCGATGTGTACAGGATAGCTGGGGAAGGTCCTTACATGTACATCGCTTAGGATGGCTTTCCTGTAAGCATTTACACTTTTACAACTTGTATTGACCTTTCAAGGCATCATCTCGAACAGCAACATTTCACACTGCACTCTTGTTTTCATTGAACATTTGAACATTTGAATCCTGCCTCCACAAGCTAGGAGTCCAGAGTCCACATCTTTGTACACCGTCACTCTGCTTAGTGTCTGGAAAGTTGTTCACAGCCAGCACGGTTTTCTTGCACCTTTCCATGAGTGACATTGGCTCCCACCTTGATTCGTCCTTGGCTTGGCCTTTTTTCTCCAGCCACTTCTTGGCAGGTCGCTACACCCAGGCAATGATCCAGACCAGTCTGGACAAGCTGCTGAACTTTTCTTCTCCCTTTTGATCGAGTGGTGTCAGCTTGGCTTTTGATTCCACACATCGGACTTCAACTCCTGTTGTCGTTTCCCACCTCAAATACATCACAGTGCCATAGGTTTTGTCACTTCCATCTGAGAATGTGATTCCCCATGGCTTCCCTTTCCAGTCAGGTGGTGTGAGGCTCCTGTGGAATTTACTTTGACCAAGCTGCACATACTCTTCAAACAGATGAATAGCTTCTTCTCTGAGGCCCTCTGAGAGTGGTTTATCCCATGTTTCTCTGATCAGTTTTCCACCCCCTACTTCCTGGAATGCTTTCCTGACAACGAATGCCCCCTTCCGCTTGGCAGGTGTAACTAGCCCAACTGGGTCGTAAAGTCCCCAGTCTCTCTCTCTCCCCTCGCCCCTCTCGCTCCCCTCCCCCCAGTATCTCTCTCTCCATCCAGTCTCTCTCTCTCCCTCCAGTCTCGCTCTCCCCTCGCCCTCCAGTCTCTCTATCCCCTCCCCCAGTCTCTCTCTCCCCTCCCCCAGTCTCTCTCTCTCCCCTCGCCCCTCTCGCTCCCCTCCCCCCAGTATCTCTCTCTCCATCCAGTCTTTCTCTCTCCCTCCAGTCTCGCTCTCCCCTCGCCCCCCAGTCTCTCTCTCTCTCTCCCTCCAGTCTCGCTCTCCCCTCGCCCCCCAGTCTCTCCCTCTCTCTCCCTCCAGTCTCGCTCTCCCCTCGCCCCCCAGTCTCTCTCTCTCTCTCCCTCCAGTCTCTCTCTCCCCTCGCCCCCCTTTAGTCTACTTCTCAAAGTGGATAATTGACAACAACAGCGGCCTGGCCCCCAAACTCGCTCCATTACAGCTTCAAAGTGTCCTGGCGTCCAGAGGAGCTCAGCCTTAAAGCCCCGGTGCGGCTGGGCTGCTTACACCGCGTTCACACCCATTGAAAATCATTGATTCTTTAGTCGATTGTTCTAGTCTAGTCATCGGGAAAAGCCTCGCCTGCTCTGTCAGAGAGCGAGGGTATCTGTGTGTGTGTGTGTGTGTGTGTGTGTGTGTGTGTGTGTGTGTGTGTGTGTGTGTGTGTGTGTGTGTGTGTGTGTGTGTGTGTGTGTGTGTGTGTGTGTGTGTGTGTGTGTGTGTGTGTGTGTGTGTGTGTGTGTGTGTGTGTGTGTGTGTGTGTGTGTGTGTGTGTGTGTGTGTGTGTGTGTGTGTGTGTGTGTGTGTGTGTTTTCCCTCAGTGTAAATGAGCTCCAGCCAGATTTAGTGGTGGGGTTTTAGTACTATAGGCGAGGCAGAGCCCATGGCACAGCCAGAACAGGTTGAGTTTCAAAGGGGCTTATCGGGGGGAATTAGGCGGGCCTTTGGAGTTTGAGCGTAGAGCCTAATTCCCGGTGACCTTTCCCTGGCTCTGGTTTGACTTTTTGTGTGGTGATCAGCGAGTTGCTCTAACAAGCTTTTCCGTCTGTGTGGCTGTGGGATTACTACGGTGAACCAGCCGTGCCCTGCCCTGCACTCACAAGGAGCCATCTGTGGAGGGAGAGAGAGAGGGAGAGAGAGGGAGAGAGAGAGAGGGAGGAAAAAGTGCAATAGCCTGAAGGGGCATTGTCATGGCTGTGTGTGTGTGTTGGTGGTAAGGATTCTGCACTTGTCAGAGCCTCCTTTTGTGACAAATTGGGACGTTTTGTTCTGCCGGTTTAAACTCCCAGGCTCCGCCGACTAGCCTTTTGATTCAAGTATTCAAGGTCGTTTGAATATTCTTTTGGTGGTTGGAGGGGGTGGTGGTCCCCCGGACATTATTTTGATATTCCCTTCAACTTGTCTTCGCTAGAGGAGCTGGATTATCAATACTCACGGAGCAGGCTTAGTGGTTTTCTAGGTAAGTGTACACCTTCTTTTTTTATCATTGTATTGACTCACTTGCACCCGATGAGAATGCTCTGCCTTGGCTTGACTGAGTAGTATAGAGCCTTCTTCTCAAGGCTAAACGTCAACCCTGGAAACCTTGGTACAGTATATAATCCACAAAAAGATATTCATATATATAATAATTATATATAATAATTAGGGATGTTCGATATTGGCTTTTTTACCGATATCCGATATATACCGATACCGATATATGCGGGCTTTCCCCCGCCAAAAAACGTAATAATTTCAGGTAATTAACATTACATATCTCTTGTCGTGGAATTAACACAATATTATGCATACTTTTGACAATAAATTAAATAAGAATTTGTTCTTACTTGCTTGCCTGGGTAAATAAAGGTTAAATACATTTAAAAATAATAATATATATACAGTATATATTCTTCTTTTCTTTTTATTACCGATACCGATAATTTCCAATATTACATTTTAATGCCAATATCGGCCGATAATACATCCCTAATAATAATACATATAGGCTGTATGGCAAGATAACATAAGTAACATTTCAATATCGGCATTGAAAGTAGTATATTGAGTTAATAAAAAGTGATGAACTGATGGTGTACTTTGATGGCGCTGTAGCCAGCGGTTTAACCCTTTCACTACCACATTACCAAAGGGTTAACCCTTTCACTGCGACAATACAGAAGGTTAACCATTTCACTACCACACGACAAGGGGTAACCCTTTCACAACCACACTCCAGAAGGTTAACCCTTTCACTGCCACACTACCAAAGGGTTAACCCTTTCACTGCGACAATACAGAAGGTTAACCATTTCACTACCACACGACAAGGGGTTAACCCTTTCACAACCACACTCCAGAAGGTTAACCCTTTCACTACCACACTACCAAATGGTTAACCCTTTCACTGTGACAATACAGAAGGTTAACCATTGCACTACCTCACGGCGAGGGGTTAACCCTTTCACTACCACACGACAGACGGTTAACCGCCTGTAGTGTGGTAGTGAAAGGTTAACCTTCTGTAATGTGGTAGTGAAAGGGTTAAACAGCTACGGCTTTACATTCCCATCCATTAACGGCGTGTGTTACACTAATGGGATGCTAAATCACCTGATTCCACTCATTATGCTTCTAAAGATGATGCTTTCTTTGAAACACCCGCTGTGCTAACAATTTAATTGATTGCCTTTAATCAGAGGTGCTTCCGAATTAATTGCCAGCTGTGGTCGAATGTCACACCAGTTGTAATTAAGCAGTTGATAAGCTGTTTACTAAATTATAGAAACCTATGTTTATTTTTCTTATTATACTTGTTTGTTCAAGTGCAGTGATGCCTGACTACAGACTGTGTTGACTCAGTAGCGAGGGGGGGTGGGGGGGGTTGGAACACAGGCCTGACGTCCATACCGCTTCAACTCTGTGGCCGGATCTGTGTTCAGATTTCATGTTCAAACTAAATATTATAAATACTTCCTTTTGATTGTTCATTGAGCTGTAGCCAGCATTAGCAGCAGTCCGCTACAACAGTTCTGCAGATGCAGCAAACAAATAAACTACTTATGAGTCTGTCGCAGTCGACCAGCACCTGCTAATGCGTTTGACCCTTTCACTTAGCTGGTTAGTGCTATATTTTAGGTCCTATGGAAAGAAAGAAAGAAAGAAAGAAAGAAAGAAAGAAAGAAAGAAAGAAAGAAAGAAAGAAAGAAAGAAAGAAAGAAAGAAAGAAAGAAAGAAAGAAAGAAAGAAAGAAAGAAAGAAAGAAAGAAAGAAAGAGAAAGAAAGAAAGAAAGAAAGAAAGAAAGAAAGAAAGAAGGAAAGAAGGAAAGAAGGAAAGAAGGAAAGAAGGAAAGAAAGAAAGAAAGAAAGAAAGAAGGAAAGAAGGAAAGAAACAAAGAAAGAGCTTCCTATAGCGATTAAGGAGAAGGAGGCTCTGAGCAGGTAAATGCCTGTATGAGACAGAAGTGTCTTTCACTGGTTCTTGGCTTGGTCTCTCTGCAGGGGATAGGAGCTGTCCCGTATGGGGTCCTGCTAGTCATCCAGAGGGCAGTGTGGTGTCCTGCTAGTCTTCCAGAGGGCAGTGTGGGGTCCTGGTAGTCTTCCAGAGGGCAGTGTGGGGTCCTGGTAGTCTTCTATCTAGGGCAGTGGTTCTCAAACTGTGGTACGCGTACCACTAGTGGTACTTGGTGGTACTGCTGGTGGTACTTGAAAACATTTCCAAAAAAGCTAAAAAGGCCAGGCCAGTGTTTCTGGTTGCGGCAGCGCGATAGTTAGATAATCTAAGTGGGGAACAACCAGGAGATCACTGTGACAGAGAGTAATGCAGTCTAAACAGTCATAAATCTTTAATTCAACTTCAGCCCTGATCATAACCATTTATTTTTAGATTTCTTGTAATGTCAGATAAAAAATGAAATACTCCCACTTTTCTGAAAAGAGTTGGTGTTAAATCTGACATTGCAAAAAATCCATCAAAATATGTGTTGCTGCTAATCATTGACACATGCCTAGCCTGTAATAATCCCCCCCCCCCCCCCCCAGAAAAATGTACTTTGCATTTGATATATTGTAAATATTTTACTTTTTGTGTGTTTTTTTTAACAATAATTTGTGATGCCATCACACAAACTGGCATTTAAAGGGTAAACATTCAAAAATTTATTGAATATGTGTTTTCTTTTCTTTTTTACAATAATTTGTGATGCCCATCACAAACACTGGCATTTAAAGGGTAAAATTTCAAAAATTCCTGCACCAAAATGCAGTGTGTGTGTGTGATTGATTGATTGATTGAAAACTTTATTAACAGATTGCAGAATGGGTACAATACAGTACAGCTCAATACACACAATTGTTAAGGGGATGCAGACCAGAGAAAGACTTTCGTCTTGTTTACATCAGGGTCCCCCCATTTTCAATTCATCAGGACATATATGACATACATGACATACAGATAGTCAGTACTGCTACATCTATACATTTATGACATACCAGATTTGCAAATACAGTACTGTTTGTGATACAGAAGGAGTCAGGAAAAGGGAGTATATACATTTGACGTAGAAACTGTACATTGGAGGAGGTTGGGTGGGGGGGGGGGGTTGGGTACACTGGGATATTGACAACCATACTGGGTAATCTACATTGGAGGGTGGGTGGGGGGGGGGGGGGGGGGGGGGGGGGGGGGGGGGGCACACTGTATATACAAGCAAAACTGTACATTGAGGGGGGGGGGGGGACACTGTACAAACAAACAAATGTGTGTGTGTGTGTGTGTGTGTGTGTGTGTGTGTGTGTGTGTGTGTGTGTGTGTGTGTGTGTGTGTGTGTGTGTGTGTGTGTGTGTGTGTGTGAGAGAGAATGACGGACAATTGCTTGCTGTGTGAGAGAGAGAGAGAGAGAGAGAGAGAGAGAGAGAGAGAGAGATAGAGAGAGAGAGAGAATTAAGTACATTTGCTGAAATACAGTTGTTCTTAGTTTTCTCACTTGCTATGTGAGAATGTTAGTTATTATGTTCTCAATGCCCTTGCATTGTATGAGTTGTGTGGAAGCGTTTGCTAGTTCTAGTGCTATCCCTTTGTACATTGTGGCTGTGTCTGACAAAAGTTAACAATAAATACTGGTATTAGGAATACATTTGCCTCCTGCGTGAACTGTGCATAGCTGAATAGACTGTATTTTAACGCCGGTCATATGGTGGTACTTGGAGAGCCAGCTACGTTCTCAGGTGGTACTTGGTGTAAAAGTTTGAGAACCACTGATCTAGGGGGGCAGTGTGGGGGTCCTGATAGTCCTCTAGGGGGCAGTGTGGGGGTCCTGCTAGTCTTCTAGGGCAGGGGTTCTCAACCTTTCTCTCAACCTTTCTGCTGCCAAGGCACCCCTGTGTCCAATAAAATATTCCAGGGCACCCCTACATACGATAAAGACTTTTCCGGTCCTGTCTTTTTTGCTACAATGATGACAAAAGTGCTTGCTTTCAAAATAATGTTTATTTAACCCATTGAAACCGGGAAACACATTTGTGTGTATATGCAGGCTATATAATGCATTATTAGCAGGCGTTTCAGGTCTAAATGTATAAATAAATATAGCAATAGTGTGACCATTTCTCAAACAGAAAATCATGTATATTTTTTTTAAATACAGAAAAGGATCACACAACATGATAACAGTCTGGTTTAGCATGAGAACACAACATGATAACAGTCTGGTTTAGCATGAGAACACAACATGATAACAGTCTGGTTTAGCATGAGAACACAACATGATAACAGTCTGATTTAGCATGAGAACACAACATGATAACAGTCTGGTTTAGCATGAGAACACAACATGATAACAGTGCTGGTTTAGCATGAGAACACAACATGATAACAGTCTGGTTTAGCATGAGAACACAACATGATAACAGTCTGGTTTAGCATGAGAACACAACATTGCAGCTGCACTGTTTGACTGGGGCAATCTCAAGTTTCAAGTTTCTTTAATAGTTGTCATACAGAAGTACAGAATACTTTTATACAAAATGCTTCTTACTGTTACACTCCAGAGACTGTGCTAGACAAGATAAGTATGAAATAAAATAGTATAGCATGTAAAATAGAAGTAAAAATAGAGGTCACAGTGTTCAGTATAGACATATGTACAATGTTCGATGCAGAATAGAAGTAACTGAGTTACCATACAATATACAATATACTATGCAATGTACTAATATACAATACTATATAGTGCAAAGCAGAAATGGGATGAGGTACAATTTAGGTACAATTTACAGTAAGGTGTACGAGTTGTAGTGCAAATCCTTTACCAATAAATATAAAGTGTGTTTAGGTGATCTAAAGTGTGGAGAGTGGGTGCTGCAGTGTGTTGTTTGTTTAAAGTGAGTGTGTGTGTGTGGGTGTGTGTGCTGTGTGCATTTGATGGTTGTTGCATAGTGTTTATTGTTCATTGAGCAGCCTGATGGCCTGGGGATAGAAGCTTCTTCTGAGTCTTTCTGTGCTCGCCTTGAGACTCCGGTATCGCTTGCCTGACCACAGCAGTTCAAAGAGGCAGTTGTTCGGGTGGCTGGAGTCCTTGATGATTCTCTTAGCCTTACCCCTGCACCGCTTGTTGTAAATGTTCTGGAGGGTGGGAAGCCCCCCTCCAATTGTGCGTTCGGCTGAACGTGTCACTCTTTGTAGTCTGCTACGGTCTTGTGCAGTGCTATTCCCAAACCAGGAGGTGATGTTGCCAGTCAGGATGCTCTCTATTGTACATGGCTCAGCGGTTGAATTGGTACTGGAAGGTACTGAATTGGTATTGGTAACTGTAACCTGTTTCGATGGACGAGTTAAAAACTTGTCCATTTTGTGTGAAAATTCAGCTTTGCGGTTCACGTTGGAAATATTATTCTAGTGAGGTGACGATTGATTATGACATCACATCCCTGCAGAGTGCCTTTTACTGTTTATCTGTTAAATACAGTTTTCATTCATTCATTCATTTACATTTTGTATCATAATAATCATAACACAGCGGCTGATACACTCACTTGTTCTGCGAGTAGACCATCGCCGTCGGAAGCGTGTAATTAGCACTTTTCAGAAGCTGTGTGGTCCGGTCTTGAACTTTCCATAACGTGTCTCGATAAATCCATTTGATTAGATCCAGCACTGAATGCATTTAGTGATTATTATCACGACGACGATTGCGATAGCCGCTTTGCATTTCCTTGATAACGGACATAGGACCCGTGATGTCACACGAATGCGACTGCTCTGGAAATGCGTTGGAAAATCTGTTGGTAAAAGTAATGACGCCTGCCGCGGACGTTAAGTTGGTGAAGTTTCTATAATAACTTTACGAAACGTGTGATCGATTTCTTTTTTAGTTCATGTTATTAGATTAGGCAATTATTGTATACACATGAAGCACTAGATAGACTATTTGTTTAGTTAAATAGTTGCAGGGCTGTACGTTAACTTTTTTTGCACATAGCACTGGTGCTACAGAGGTTGATAGTTTTGTAGCACAGGCCAAAATCTTGTAGCACAAGTATAAAACGTGTTATATTTGTAACAGTCACAAATGTGCCTATTGTATTTGTGTTATTTAGTTGCAGTGCCATGTTTGGCTGTCATTTTCATGCTGACAAGTTGACGTCACACAGCCAGACACGTTACGTGTAAGGAATTATGGGATTTGGTGTTGGGTGTATGGACTCTACTAGGGGTGGGAATCACCAGTTTCATCATGATACGATATAGATTCTTTGGACAACGATACGATATTTGCTGATATCACAAAGTCTGCCACGATACGATATGATGCAGGTGCCTGCAATCGATATGAGATTATACCATAAGCCCATTTAACACAATCAGTAACATTTAGATCAACTCAAAAGGTAACAAATATAATTTGGAAAAAAAAATGTAGCTCTTCCAGACATTTAAATGAAAAACTATTTATTGTTTTTAATACAAATAGACCTCCTGTTCACTATAAAGTGCCACGTTTTGATATATTGAGCTTTAAACTTTAAGTAAATTTTTTGGAACACGCAACCTAAAACCCCTTCCTCTCCCAAACCGTTCCTGCAATTGTTTTATGTTGCATGATGATCATGCATACATTTATTATGTATTGTATTTTTTATGTTTAAATATCAACATCATCTGTCTGTCCACCCTCAGTACATTTACTATCAATATAATATACTCGTCTGACTTCATCATATCTTTTCAAACGCACACACACAGAGGGAGAATGCCCCCCCCCCCCCCCCTCCATCCCAGTCCTCCTTCCTAGTCCCCACTCTGCTGTTCTCTGTCGCTCTGAACAGGGCTTTAGCTTGTTGTTAGCTTATGCTAACGGGACGTTAATTCCGGTCTTAAACACGACGTGGTCATAAAGGAATGGCAAGGATTGCAAAGCATGTTATATGCATTTGACCCGTTGCGGAATAAAACAGCAGGGATTTGTTTTGGGTCGCGAAAACACTATCCTTGCTCTGTTGCAATGTCCACGTTCCAGACACTACTGCTACTGAGACGCTACTGCTGTGTGGAGATGCATCCTATTGGCTGTGTGCTGTAGAGCGGATATGAGTCACGACACCACGGATTTTCAAAATAAGAGTATCATAATGAACTGAACGTTGTTAGCTGTCGGAGCCTAGTTATTATAGCTGGAGCTGCGCTTGGGCAGAAATGAGACCCGCGACAGGATTTTCAAAATAAGACTGTTGTCATTCTATATTTTTAAAGAAACATTCCCAGGCATCTCGCGGCACCCCTGGCAGCTCTCCGCGGCACCCCTGTGTCCTGATAGTCAGACAGACAGACAGACAGACAGACAGACAGACAGACAGACAGACAGACAGACAGACAGACAGACAGACAGACAGACAGACAGACAGACAGACAGACAGACAGACAGACAGACAGACAGACAGACAGACAGACAGACAGACAGACAGACAGACAGGCATCATCATGCATGACGTGTCCCGGGGAGCCTCTCTCCTCTCCCTCTCCACTGCATTATCATAAAAAGTGATTTAGAACTGATTGATGCAAATGGCCCTCTGTTCTTTTCTGTCATTAACGGGCCCTTCGCTGTGGCCACAGGCGGTGATTAAAGCTGTCATTTCCCAGCTAGTCATTAAAGGAGAGCGGCGGGCCATGGGAGGGATTGAAAAAGAGCCGGGGGGAGGGAGGAATGGGCCATTTTCTTCCTGATAAAAAAAAGTGCTGTCTGGTGAACAGCAAGGCCCATGCTTGGCAGCTGCTTTTGTTTTCATGCCAATGTTTGCCTCCCAGCCTGGTGCAGACAATGTAACAAGAGAAACCCCTCGAAGGTCAAAACCCATTTTGATATTATAGGCCTAATGTTGTGTGTGTGTGTGTGTGTGTGTGTGTGTGTGTGTGTGTGTGTGTGTGTGTGTGTGTGTGTGTGTGTGTGTGTGTGTGTGTGTGTGTGTGTGTGTGTGTGTGTGTGTGTGTGTGTGTGTGTGTGTGTGTGTGTGTGTGTGTGTGTGTGTGTGTGTGTTTGAGGGGAGGTTCATGAGAGAACAACCAACAACAGAGTTCAATTATAAGGCACTTTATTGTTTTTATAAATGTTCCCAGTTCTTGTGGAAAAAGGAAAACAAACTATTTTTCTCTTTCTCATTACAACAACTGTATTTTATGTTTCTGTTTTGCTGCTAGCCATAAGTCACCAACAATCAATAACAAATAAAGTGAACCTATTGACAAAACAACCACAACAAGAAGTGGGTCTGCAGCAGATTACTTGTGTGTGTGTGTGTGTGTGTGTGTGTGTGTGTGTGTGTGTGTGTGTGTGTGTGTGTGTGTGTGTGTGTGTGTGTGTGTGTCTGTGTGTGTGTGTGTGTGTGTGTGTGTGTGTGTGTGTGTGTGTGTGTGTGTGTGTGTGTGTGTGTGCACTTGCTGACAGAGACCTTGTCTCTCCTAATGGGGGCTGCTCTTGGCTGTTGAAATGTGGCCCTCCAGCTGAGCGGCCTCTGCGGGGGCCTCCAGCACCACAGGCTCCTGGGGGCCCTGTGCTAATGGTCTCTAGAGAGACCCTACTGCCACTGTGCCCAGCAGGAGGGCCCTCCATCCTCCGTCCCCCTCCTCCACACATCCCCTTTCAGCAGGACTCAGTCCCCCTCTGATCACATGCTGGGACTACAGTCAGGAGGCGCCCGTGGCTTAGGGCCTAAGGCCATGGTTACACTGGGGAAAACAGCAACTTTTTGTTGCTGAATGATTACGTTTGCATGTCCAAGTTAAAAAGAAATGCCGTTTTAGCAGGAAAACAAGTTGTCCTAGTGGCAACACTGAAAAGGTGTTTTCGTTTTGGAAACTCGCCAAAACTCGCCGACAATGGTGTCATGTAATCTGCGCGAGCCAGATACGGAGCCGTTCTGCCCAATGCCCATGCGCAGTAGAGACCGACGCCAAATTCTCCCCCTCCCAGACCCACCCATGTCATGTCAACAAACCCTTACCACGCAAGAGTCGACTGCATGAGCAGCTCAGAGCTCCTCTTTCAACATAACAAGCATTAAAGTGGAGATGAAGCATAGCGATAAATACATATTCATAGCATCACATTAGTATTTAGATAAGCCACAGAAAAAATCACGTTATAAAAATAAGCAGTTTCTAAGAAAAAACGATTTGTTATGTGCATTTTTGAAGCATTTATCATTATGGGCGCGGCCATTTTGTTGCTGACGTCATTGGGCTGGTTTGGTGTATACACTGCTGGTTAGCTGCCTATAGTGAATGGGTCAGTCAGTAAATAAAATGTTGCCTACAAAACAACGGGACCGCGGTGGTTCTGTTTGTATTGCTCCTGGCTGTTCAAACTAATTTTACCATGTGAGAGAGAGGAAAGTTGGTTAATTTCCACAAACTACCAGTGAAAAAAACAGTGTTGTTGGCACGTTGGCTCAGGCTGGCTGCACTCAGGCGGCGCGACCAGCCTGTTGGACAGGGAAGGAGGATCTGCAGCGAACACTTCATTGCCTCGGATTATGTTGTTGGGGTGGGATGTTTGTCCAGAAGACCACTAATCAGCTGAAGCCGGACGCGGTTCCCTCGGTCTTTGACAGACAGACCGGCCCAGGCAGTTCAGCGTCGCGGAGCATTCAGCCTGCTGGCTACCTAGATCCACTTCAACCAGCCGAGCGTCGGGAGCTCCAGCAGCTTGTCGATGTGCTAATAGCCTCGGCAAGCTAACGGTAGCTGGCTACACAGCTTGTCGGTGTGCTAATAGCCTCGGCAAGCTAACGGTAGCTGGCTACACAGCTTGTCGGTGTGCTAATAGCCTCAGCAAGCTAACGGTAGCTGGCTACACAGCTTGTCGGTGTGCTAATAGCCTCGGCAAGCTAACGGTAGCTGGCTACACAGCTTGTCGGTGTGCTAATAGCCTCGGCAAGCTAACGGTAGCTGGCTCCAGTCCAGGCTATTAGCACATCGACAAGCTGCTGGAGCTCCCGACGCTCGGCTGGTTGAAGTGGAGCTAGGTAGCCAGCAGGCTGAATGCTCCGCGACGCTGGTTGAAGTGGATCTAGGTAGCCAGCAGGCTGAATGCTCCGCAACGCTGAACTGCCTGGGCCGGTCTGTCTGTCGAAGACTGAGGGAACCGCGTCCGGCTTCAGCTGATTAGTGGTCTTCTGGACAAACCTTCCACCCCCAACAACATAATCCGAGGCAATGAAGTGTTCGCTGCAGATCCTCCTTCCCTGTCCAACAGGCTGGTCGCGCCGCCTGAGTGCAGCCAGCCTGAGCCAACGTGCCAACAACACTGTTTTTTTCACTGGTAGTTTGTGGAAATTAACCAACTTTCCTCTCTTTCACATGGTAAAATTAGTTTGAACAGCCAGGAGCAATACAAACAGAACCACCGCGGTCCCGTTGTTTTGTAGGCAACATTTTATTTACTGACTGACCCATTCACTATAGGCAGCTAACCAGCAGTGTATACACCAAACCAGCCCCATGACGTCAGCCATGACGTCAGCAACAAAATGGCGGCACCCATGTTGAAAACAGGGATATTATATTTGATTTTTCAGACAAATAAGATAGATTTCACATTTGATTATAGAACCCTGTCTTACACAAGGTACACAACAAACAAACTAGGATCACATTGTTCACTGCTTCATCTCCACTTTAAACAAAATGGCCCAGTCATCTATTCACTTTTGTTTAATACATGAGGCGTTGTCTAATGTTATCTAGCTACTGATAGCTCCTGATATCAATGTCTGATATCATCAGTTTGGTGCTGGCTGGCTAGCGTCGCTCGTGAGCTAATGTTAGCTACCTAGCTAACGTTGCTTTCAGACCCTGTTAGCTGAGGCTACCAACGTGTTGTCAAGTTATTGTTATAAGGAGCCCAGTCCAAGCTACAACAGTCTGCATTCCCTTTTGTTAAATAACGTTTACATCCATTCATTCTGCTAGCATTAACGTTACCACGCTGCTAGCCACAATGCTATACTTCGTCACATGGTGCGATAAAAACCACCTGCAGCTAAATGTGGCGAAGACCAAGGAACTGGTTGTGGAGCTGGGGAGGAGGAGGAGTGCACCTGTGACCCCCGTTTCCATCATGGGAGTTGATGTGGACATGGTTGAGGTGTACATATATCTCGGTGTGCACATCGACAACAAACTGAACGGGTCAAAACACGCAGAGGCACTGCACAAGAAGGGCCAGAGCCGACTCTACTTCCTCAGAAGGCTGAGATCCTTCAATGTCTGTACAAGGATGTTGAGGATGTTCTATGAGTCGGTGGTGGCGGGCGCCTTCTTGTACGCTGTGACCTGCTGGGGCAGTGGACTGAGAGCAGGGGACACAAACAGGCTGGATAAGCTGGTCAGGAAGGCCAGTAGCGTGGTTGGGGTGGAGCTGGACTCCCTAGCGAGGGTGGCGGAGAGGAGGAGCCTTACTAAGCTCCAGGCCATCAGGGAAAACCCCTCCCACCCACTATACACAGACTTGGCTGACAGGAGGAGCATGTTCAGTGCTAGGCTCACACTACCCAAATGCAGCACTGAACAGCACAGGAAGTCCTTCATTCCAACAGCTATAAGACTATACAATGCATCACTGTGCCTCACTGCATCACTGAGCACAGAGTGGCAGTTACCATCTTCCTGGACTTAGTTTGAAACAGCATTGTGCAATATTACACCTACTGTAGACCTCAGTATATTTTTACTGTATTTATTTACTGTATATTTTATTCCATTTTTATTCTATTTTACTCTACTCTTATCCTAGGCAACTTGATTTGATTCATTTTATTATTCTAATTCGTGACCTGTTCTGTCTAAATGTTTAAATGTTGAGCGATTTGCAGTGTCAAATTTCCCATGGGATAATAAAAGTATTTCTATTCTATTCTATTCTATTCTGTTATACTGGCATATCCCAATTGATTGATTGATTGATTGAAAACTTTATTAACAGATTGCAGAATGGGTACAATACAGTACAGCTCAATACACACAATTGTTAAGGGGATGCAGACCAGAGAAAGACTTTCGTCTTGTTTACATCAGGGTCCCCCATTTTCAATTCATCAGGACATATATGACATACATGACATACAGATAGTCAGTACTGCTACATCTATACATTTATGACATACCAGATTTGCAAATACAGTACTGTTTGTGATACAGAAGGAGTCAGGAAAAGGGAGTATATACATTTGACGTAGAAACTGTACATTGGAGGAGGTTGGGTGGGGGGGGTTGGGTACACTGGGATATTGACAACCATACTGGGTAATCTACATTGGAGGTGGTTGGGGGGGGGGGGGGGCACACTGTATAAACAAGCAAAACTGTACATTGAGGGGGGGGGGGGGGGAGACACTGTACAAACAAACAAAATTGTACATTGGACTATTGACAAAACCATACTAGGTAAATGACTGTACATTGGAGGGGGTTGGGTTAGGATATTTACAGGGGCCAGTGTTGAATTGCAGTCTCCCGTAGGTGTCCCTTGAGAGAGGTTTTGAAAGTGGGTAGTGATCCACATTCCTTTACAGCTTTGGGTAGGGCGTTCCACATTGATGTGGCATAATTGCGAAACGTGTTTAGTCCCTTATTTGAGCCGAATCTGGGTTTAACATGATTTGTGGAGCTCCGTCTGGTGTTGTGATCGTGGTATTCACTGACCTTTGGGAAGTATTTTGACATGTACATGGGTACCTTGGTCGTGTAGTGTATCTTGTAGACCAGGCCCATTGCAAGTTGCTGTACTCTGTCGTCTACTCTAAGCCATCCTAGGTTGTCAAAGTGGGCAGGGGTGAGGTGGGTTCTAGGAGTAAGGTCAAGCAGTAGTCTGACCAGTTTGTTTTGAGATGTTTGTAATTTTGTTTTTAGCGCCTTTGAGGTGCTTTGGTACCATGAGGTGCAAGCATAGTCGTAGTACCCCTGAATGAGTGCTCCTGCCAGAGTCTTCAGGGTATTCTTGTTTACCAGAGAGGAGATCCGGTTAGCAATCACGTTAGCACGTAAGCTAACGAAATCAGCGATATTTTTGTGAGACTAAACTCCGCTCTTGGTGGTCAATTGTGTTGATGTTAGTTTTGTTTCATCAACATCATCAACAAATGAGGCAGAACACACAGAGAATGTATCCGTTTTTGTTTATTGCACTTTATTTCTTGCTGAAAAATAAATGCTATGTGCTAAATGGCTCTTGCGAGGTATAAAGATGGTGGCTTTTGAGATTTTGAACAGGATGTGGAGTGACTCATCAACCTTTCTGATTGGTTGAAATGGCCTTCATGTTTGAACTACATCGCCGCCTACTGCTTTGGCATTGTACTACATGTATATAGTAGACGAGACAAAATTACATCTAACTTAACTCTTACTTGCCTGCCAATACGCAGCGTTCTGAAAAGCGAATGAAACTAAACAAAAATGGCCCTAGTGTAACCGCAGCCTTAGATAGGAAGGGGGATTGTGGCGGTTTGAGAATTGGGGAGTTGGCGTGGGGAAGGCAAATACTTAGAGAAGAAGAAGATGCAATGAGCTTTGGAGAGAGAGAGAGAGAGAGAGAGAGAGAGAGAGAGAGAGAGAGAGAGAGAGAGAGAGAGAGAGAGAGAGAGAGAGAGAGAGAGAGAGAGAGAGAGGAGGGAGGAGAGAGAGAGAAGAAGATGTGTCTTCTCAGTGGGGGGGGGGGGGGGGGGCACTGAGCTCAGATCAAGAGATCGGTTCATCGATCGGCATAATTGTGCAGCAAACGTTCCCGACCCGACATGCTCCTCTCTCCAGGGTCCACACAAGTGTGTAGAGAGAGTTGCTCCAGAAGGTTAACCCCCTCCCTCCTTCAGATGCCAGAGAGTAATCACTCTGCTGCCCCCCCCCCCCCCCCCCCCCCCCACACATACACACAGTCACACTGCCAATGTTCTCACTCCACTGAGTCCAACACCCCCACCCCCCGCCTCCCCCCAACACACATGAGGACAGTGGAGAAAAAGAAAAAAAAGGTGTTTAAAATGGATTGCTGCTCCGGTCTGTGGCCCAGTGGGGACACGCCATCAGGGGCAGAGTGGAATTGTGCCTCTTTTTGGCCTTTGGCCCCCAAGGCCCCTAGTGAGAGATGTAGGAGCCTTTCCTTTTGGTCTCTGAAGAGGACAGACTGTGGATGAGCTGCACGTCAGTGTAGTATTCTATTTTACTCTACTCTTATCCTAGGCAACTTGATTTGATTCATTTTATTATTCTAATTCGTGACCTGTTCTGTCTAAATGTTTAAATGTTGAGCGATTTGCAGTGTCAAATTTCCCACGGGATAATAAAAGTATTTCTATTCTATTCTATTCTATTCTGTTATACTGGCATATCCCAATTGATTGATTGATTGATTGAAAACTTTAAAGATTGCAGAATGGGTACAATACAGTACAGCTCAATACACACAATTGTTAAGGGGATGCAGACCAGAGAAAGACTTTCGTCTTGTTTACATCAGGGTCCCCCATTTTCAATTCATCAGGACATATATGACATACATGACATACAGATAGTCAGTACTGCTACATCTATACATTTATGACATACCAGATTTGCAAATACAGTACTGTTTGTGATACAGAAGGAGTCAGGAAAAGGGAGTATATACATTTGACGTAGAAACTGTACATTGGAGGAGGTTGGGTGGGGGGGGGTTGGGTACACTGGGATATTGACAACCATACTGGGTAATCTACATTGGAGGTGGTTGGGGGGGGGGGGGGGGGGGGGGGGCACACTGTATAAACAAGCAAAACTGTACATTGAGGGGGGGGGGGGGGAGACACTGTACAAACAAACAAAATTGTACATTGGACTATTGACAAAACCATACTAGGTAAATGACTGTACATTGGAGGGGGTTGGGTTAGGATATTTACAGGGGCCAGTGTTGAATTGCAGTCTCCCGTAGGTGTCCCTTGAGAGAGGTTTTGAAAGTGGGTAGTGATCCACATTCCTTTACAGCTTTGGGTAGGGCGTTCCACATTGATGTGGCATAATTGCGAAACGTGTTTAGTCCCTTATTTGAGCCGAATCTAGGTTTAACATGATTTGTGGAGCTCCCTTTGGTGTTGTGGTTGTGGTATTCACTGACTTTGGGAAGTATTTTGACATGTACATGGGTACCTTAGTCGTGTAGTGTATCTTGTAGACCAGGCCCATTGCAAGTTTATGTACTCTGTCGTCTACTCTAAGCCATCCTAGGTTGTAAAAATGGGCAGGGGTGAGGTGGGTTCTAGCAGTAAGGTCAAGCAGTAGTAGACCAGTTTGTTTTGTGATGTTTGTAGTTTTGTTTTTAGCGCCTTTGAGGTGCTTTGGTACCATGAGGTGCAAGCATAGTCATAGTACCCTTGAATGAGTGCTCCTCTTCAGGGTATTCTTGTTTACCAGAGAGGAGATCTGGTACAAGAATCTAGTTTGTTGGTTGACTTTTTTTATTACATTGGATGCCATTTTGTCACAGGAAAGATTTGCCTCTAAGATGGAACCTAGGTATGTAATTCCATCTTTCCTTGTGACAATATTGTCACCCACTGTAACTGAGAAGCCGTCGGTCTTGCTGAGTTTGTTATTTGAACCGAAGAGAATGGACTCTGTTTTACCCAGGTGTAATGATAGTTTGTTATCAGCGAGCCAGGTGCAGATTTTGCTTAGTTCAGAGCTGAGGATTTTTTCAACCTGTAACTTGTTCTTGTCAGAGACCAGCAGGGCTGAGTCGTCCACGAACAGGAACAAGTTGCAGTCACAAGCTGACGACATGTCATTTGCATAAATTATGAACAGTAGCGGTCCTAGTATGCTTCCTTGTGGAACACCACATCTCACTTGGAGGGGGGAGGGATAGGGTACCGTTTACCTCCACCACCATACCTCCCCTAGATCCCTTCCCTGCTGAGCAGGCGCCCCGACCGACCAGTAGGAGTCGCTGTTTACGACGACCAGGATACATACCCCACCGGCTTCCCACCCGCTAACACTGCCAATTGTGTTAGTAGGGACGACTGACCAGCCATCAGACTTTATAATGCATCACTGTGCCTCACTGCATCACTGAGCACAGGGTGACAGTACTATCTTCCTGGACTTTTACTTTTAAACCGAACATAGTACAATTTTACACTTACTGTATAGTTCTGTATATTTTTACTGTATATTTTATATTAGAATGTAACATAGGAAATGTATATCCCGGACCGTATTTTATTCTTAGGCTTATTGTAATTGTACCTAAATGTTTACTATTTACTGTGAGCGATGTGTAGTGCCAAATTTCCCTCGGGATGAATAAAGTATTTCTATTCTATTCTATACAATTGTGCTCAACGTACCTTTGTGTGGAAGGCCTTCGCACGACAGATAGTGGTTCAGTCAGCGGGTTAAACCCGGTGCTCAACTCTGAACTGAACACACCCATTACTGCCCTGCTGTTCAGAGAGAGAGGCCACACCCAATATTATACAATGGCATGCAAATATCTTGATTCTGAAACAGTCAAGTTAGCCGTTGTTATTTTGCATAACACACTCCACGTGACCCTAGGGTGACCAGGTCAAAATGGTTCAGTCGCAGGACAGCAGCACTGCTTTTGCGGGACAATGCGGGACACGTAGGTAAAAAAAAAAAAAAATATTGCTAATTAAAATTAAAGAAATGTATTTATTATTGTGGGCGGCTACATGGCGTAGTGGGCAAGGCGCTTGCCACGAATGACGGAGACGCTGGGCTCGCCTGTTCGAGCCCAGCGCTCCACATTGCTTTCAGTTTAGCTGGTCGTTCATACTAATACACATTGGCCGTATTAGGGGGTGGGAAACTGATGGGTGGGGATCGGGCGTTGTGGACAGCGACTCCTACAGGTCGGTTGGTGCGCCTGCGCAGTAGAATCAGGAAGTGTCGGGGGCAGCGTGAGCCTCCCACGCGTTACTCCTCGCCACTGAGAGATTGAGCTGCGCAGGTGAAAAGATGCGACTGCTGTTACCTCAAGTACCGGAGGGGACTTGTGCTATGTATGACTTAGTCCACATTGCAGCCGGCTTGTGGGAGGCAAGAAACAGCGTTCGAGACAGGGGAGGGTTGAATTGGATGATACGAAATTGGGATGGGAGAAAATATAGAAAATGGGAGAAAAAGTGGATAAAAAAAGAAAAATGTATTTATTATTTAAATGCCTTTATTTCATATTCAACGCAGACGGTAGGCTATATATAGCACATTTCGTTATTAATCTTATTAAACTGTATAGATGCTTCACCAATCACCTTCTCAGCCGCTACTATGTCACCAACATCTTTATTTAATCACACTTTCATCACTAAGCAGGTAACCATCAATCTTGGTATCCAAGCTGATAAAATCACTCCATTAATAGAAAGAGCAGGAGCTAAGTCTTTTCAGCCATCTTTTCCTGAGCATTATTAGCAGTGAAGTGTAGAAGAGAGGAGACGGAATGCGATGGTTGATCTTCACAATATAATAATGTTTTTATTGTGAATAGCGGATCACTCAGTTACTCATAGCAAACAAAAAGGGTGAGACCCAAAGTCTCCACAAACCCTATATAACGCAATATGTGTCTGGTGAACCCACACATTTTTTTAAACAATGCAGATTTTAAAACAATAAAGCCATAACCATGTATGTAAAAATACTTAACATATGTTAACTTAACTGTTAACTCAATTACAACCAATATAGACAGCAGATTCATTATCTACGAACCGATTTGAATGGTGGTGTGGATAACACGACTTGACACGATCATGTCCAAGAACAGAGCGTGTTAGGTTTTGTAAACAACCCCAACAGCACGACACAGACAGGTAGTTCAGAGTTAGCCAAAAACGACGGGCGTATTTATTTTCACAAAAAACAGAAATGTGCAACAAAACAGTAACTCCATTAGAGGGGAATGTCTTCTAGTCAAGTAGGGCTCTGCTGCACTGCCCACAGCAGGGTTGACTCTGCGGCTCTGCAGCCCTGTCCTTAGCAGAGTGTACTCTGCGGTTCTGCGGCTCTGCAGCGCTGTCTTTAGCAGAGTCTACTCTGCGGTTCTGCGGCTCTGCAGCGCTGCAGCCTTAGGTTATCCCAACTTGCGGGGAAAGGAAACGGAGAATCTCATTAGTCCCAGAAGGCAGAAAATACAGGGCAGAGTCCAGTAACCAAACAAATCTACACTTCTTCAGTGTTGTAGGAAACACAAAAAAACGGAGCCAAGGCAGAGAGTCCAGGACAGAACGAGGATTGCAGTTCATGGAAAAATAGTGCTCCAAATAAACTCACCCAAAGCAAAGTCGAAGTGGGTAACGAGGCACGGGTCCACGGGTCCACGGAGGCAGAGAGAGAAACACAGCAGCAACTTCCAAGCGGTGCACTGGAGAAACAACGAGAGGGAACAGCAGTAGAGCTGGTGGTGACAAAACGACCCGACACAGAATGATCAGCAAACCGAGTATAAGAGTGCTCCCGCCGAGCTGATTGGAAACTCCTCTCAGGTGCGTGGTGGTAATTGGCATGAGCCAGCCCTCACAGAGCGGGACTCAAGCCGTCAACACGGAGCTGCACGAGAGAGCAGTTCAGCACCTTGGACAGCGTGACAAATGCACCCATTTCATTGGCTGTCACTCTGTTAGACCTATACACGGCTGGCCCCGCAGCGGTAGAGGTGCGTGTTTCTTCTGACTCACTCGAGTGACACTGACACACTTAACACTTTGGTCGCCAGGCTTATATTCTTAATATACCATCCTCCACCAGCTCTATTTGTCTATGGGGATGTTTACCTTCTTTGCAGGGCTATAACTTTTTAAATTGTATTGCTAAATTGACATTACTATGGCCCATTCAACGTCAAGTATCTATTGTTCAGGGTGTAGCAACGTTATACTTTTTCATTCACATATTCATACTAAAATACGGTCTAAAGTATAAGTATGTTTTTATCGTTTTCTGCAGCTTTCTCCAGAACGTGATTTATAGCCCCAAATGCATTATATTGATGATCAAATACAGTTTGATAGGAATCTGCGCGAGATAAAAAATTTCAAATGGACGTGCTTCTAGAAGTTACTACTGATCATCTGATGTTGACCGGATGGGGGGGGGTCGTTTATAATTCCGTGGCCAACGTTAGATGATTCATCTAGTGTGGGTGATATGATCATTAGAGCAGTTAGTATCGAACACATTAAAAAATAACGCTGAATCTTACCGTAGCTTCCTCATAGCGTTGGGCGATGAGCATGGAACAGAAATATTCCTATTATGGGATGTAGAAATATGCGATCCATTTCCAGGTTGTATAATAGTATATACGTCCAAATCATGTTGTTTATCGAGTTATTGGTAACGGATTGCTATCCGTTGTGTCTAGCTCGAGTCCTGGGACTATTACCGAGTGATCGGACCGAATTGGAATGAGCACCAGCTTCCATTCCCTGTTTCCGCTCTGGGCGATCCGCCGATCGGCCACCAGATGGCGCTCTTGAACCGTTGGAGAGTTGAGAGGGGATCAACAGTAGATCTCAAGTCTCCGGGGGAGAAATATGATTTCGATGACAGATTTTTGAAATATTGATATCAAAGACGTGGTACGGCGTCTTTGGCAGAATGAGCATGGCGGGGAAAGACGTGCTACGGCGCGGGACAGGTGGGCACCCTACGTGACCCCAGATCCCTCCCACAACCGAATGACCTTTTCTGAATGAGTCCACCATAGATAGACAAATGGAAGTATAAATATATTTTGAACGAATCCTTCAAAAAAGATAGTCAACTGGAATATGTTAGTTTGTTACACATATGTTGGATTATGTAATTGGTTTGTCATGAACCATTGTGAAACAAAAGAAAAATCAGACTTAAAAAAATAAAAATAAAAATGGCCGTCGATGTTTTTATTGAAAAACATTTTAGACTTGGATCTACTATTGGATCTACTTTCTCTGTGGATGGTTTTGTGAATACATCTCCATTATGCTTCAATTACTGTGTGTTTATTGTATAGCAATAAGGTTGGGTGAATTCGGCCATTGTATAAAAGCATTAAATCACTTGAAGTTGTGTGTTATACTCATTAGATCACGCCTAGGGGGGGTCTAACGACCCTCTGCTGCGAGTCGGGCCTAACAACCACCCCTAGGGGTGATCTAATGAGTATAAGGCCATGTCCAGACTAAAACGATTTTGGTCGTTTTAGGCAAAGTATTTGACCGTTTCCACCGTTCTGCCACACGGAACTGCGTTCTGGCAGCCTGAAGACGATACTTTCTGATACCAGCTCCCAGAGTGTGCAATTCTGAAGACGCCTGAAGACGCCCCCCATTGCGTCACCATCTTTACAAGCGATACGTGTCTTCTCCTGAACCGATTAGCATCTCCCTTAATCCGCATGCAAACCCAGACAAAAAAAATAAACATGATACATATATGTCTTATATGTCCTGGCTAGAAGTGTTTATTAAACACTGTTATTATTAAACAACAATGGCATCTGAGTAGTTGCATTTGTGTTACAGAAGCTAGACTTAAACTTAAGCTAACTAGAGATTAGCGTCACATAGCTGGCCTTTTTTCTGAAAACCCAAGCACATATTGTTCCATAGCATACGCCTTCAGTTGATCATGACAAATCCTCTCTTACCTTGACGATTAAAAAGCCTCCATAATTTAGTAAATAAAGCTGTTAGCTAAATAGCTAACCAACTAAATACAATAGACAGTGGTATCCTGAGGTAACGTTATGACAACGTTTGCTAGTCGAAATTACTGGACACACACAGGGACACGTTAAACATCAATCAATTAATTTATTCCAACAGGTAGTTTGAGCTGCATGTGAGCCGCGGTCTTTCTCTCCTCTCCATTGGAAACTAATGACGTTACGTTAGCTCGAAAAGCACAGAACCGGCCGACACAAGTTAAGCTGTTAGCAACAGACACTATAACACTTCCGGTCGGGGTTTTCAAAATAAAAGAAACAGGAAAGACATTTATTTTGTAAATGTGTGGCATGCACTTATTATCTTGAGACGTTTTCGTTTTTACGGAAACCTTAAAACGAAACGAAAACTAAACAGATCAAAATCTTTTTAGTCTGGACACGGCCTAACACACTCTGTCGCGTGATGTAATGCTTAAACACAAGAGCCCATACCACTGTGCTTTTACACCAGCCAGATAACACCT